>NW_026599624.1:0-300000 GCF_023634155.1 Falco peregrinus | reverse complement strand
TTAAGTCACAAGGTTAAGTCTTAAGGTTAAGTCTTAATTATAAGTGTTAGGGTTAAGTCTTAAGGTTAAGTCTAAGGGTTAAGTCTCTAAGATTAAGTATTAGGTTTAAGTCTCAGGGTTAAGTCTTAGGGATAAGTCTTAAGGTTAAGTCTTAAATTCAAGTCCTAGGGTTAAGTTTTAAGGTTAAGTCTTAAGGTTAAGTCTCAGGGTTATGTCTTAGGGTTAAGTCTTAGGTTTAAGTCTCAGGGTTAAGTCTTAGTGTTAACTGTTAAGGTTAAGACCTAAATTTAAGTCTTAGGGTTAAGCCTTAAGGATAAGACGTAAATTTGAGTCTTAGCGTTAAATCTTAAGGTTATGTCTTACGGTTAAGTGTTAAGGTTAAGTCTTAGATTTAAGTGTTATGGTTATGTCTTAAGGTTAAGTCTTAGTGTTAAGTCTTAGGATTAAGTCTTAAGGTTAACTCATAAATCTAAATCTTAGGGTTAAATCTTTGTGTTAAGTCTTAAGGTTAAATCTTAAGTCCTAGGGTTTGAGTCTTAGGTTTAAGTCTTAAATTTAAGTCTTTGGGATACGTCTTAGGGTTAAGTGTCAGGGTTAAGATTTATGTTTAATTCTTAAGTTTACGTCTTAGGGTTAAGTCTAAAAGTTTAGTCTTAAATTTAAGTCTTAGTGTTGTCTTCGGTTAAGTTATAGTGTTAAGTCTTAGGGTTACATCCTAAGGTTCAGTCTTATATTAAATTCTCAGGGTTAAGTCTTAGGGATAAGTCTTAAGGTTAAGCCTTAGTATTATGTCTTAAGATTCAGTCTTAAATTTAAATCTTAATAATAAGTCTTAAGGTTAAGGTTTGGGGATAAGTCTTAGGGTTAAGTCTGAGGGATAAGTCTTAGGGTTAAGTCTCAGGGATAAGTCTTAGGGTTAAGTCTTAAGGTTAAATCTTAGGGTTAAGTCTTAAGGTTAAGTCTCAGGGTTAAGTCTTAGGTTAAGTATTAGTATTAAGTCTTAGGGTTAAGTCTTGTGGTTAAGTCCTAAATTTAAGTCTTAGGGTTATGTCTTAGGGATAAGTCTTAGGGTTAAGTCTTATGGTTAAGTCGTAAATTTAAGTCTTAGGGTTATGTCTTAGGGATAAGTCTTAAGGTGAAGTCTTAGGATCAAGTCTTAAGGTGAAGTCATTATGTTAATCCTTAGGGTTAAGTTTTAGGATTGTTTCTTAGGGTTAAGTCTTAATGTTAAGTGTCAGGTTAAGTCTTACAGTTAAGTCTTATGGTTACCTCTTAATGTTATGTCTTAGGGTTAAGTTATAAGGTTAAGTCTAAGGGTTAACTCCTAAGGTTAAGTGTTAAGTTTGAATATTAAAGTTAGGTCTTAAGGTTAAGACTTAGGGTTAAGTCTTATAGTTAAGTCTTTAGGGTTAAGTCTTAGGGTTAAGTTTTTGGCTTACGTCTTAGGGTAAAGTATTAAGGTTAAGTCTTAAACTTAAGTCTTAAGGTTGAGCCTTAAGGTTAAGTTTTAGGGTTAAGTCTTAGGCTTAATTTTTATGGTTAAGTCTTAAGGTTAAGTTTTAGGGTTAAGTCTTCTAGTTAAGTCTTAGGGTTAAGTCTCAGGTTTATGTCTTACGGTTAAGTCTTAAGGTTATGTTTTAAGGTTTAGTCTTGTAGTTAAGACTTAACGGTAAATCTGAAGGTTAAGTCTCATGGTTAAGTCTTAGGGATAAGTCTCAGGGTTAAGGCTCAAGGTAAGGTCTCAAGGTTAAGTCCCAGGGTTAAGTCGTAAGGTTCTGTCTTAAGGCTGAGACTTAGGGTTAAGTCTTAAGGTTAAGTCTTATGGATTGAGTCTTAGGTTTACGTCTTAGAGTTAAGTCTTGGGGATATGGCTTAGGGTTAAGTCTCAGGGTTAAGTTTCAAGGCTAAGTTTCAATGTTAAGTCTCAGGGTTATGACTTAGGGTTAAGCATTAAGGTTAAGTCTTAGGTTTCAGTCTCAGGGTTATGTCTTAGGATTAAGTCTTAGGGTTAAGTCTTAGGGTTAAGTATTAAATTTAAGTCTTAGGGTTATGTCCTAAAGATCACGTCTTAAGGTTAAATCTTAGGGTTAGGTCTTAAGGTTAAGACTTAAGATTAAGTCTTAGAGTTATGTCTTAGGGTTAAGTCTTAAGGTTAAGACTTAGAGTTAAGTATTTAAGGTTACGTCTTAGGTTTATTGTCTTAGGGTTAAGTCTTAGGGTGTTGTCTTAAGGTTAAGTATTAATATTAAGTCTTAGGGTTAAAGTCATAAGATTTAATCTCAGGGTTAACTCTTATGGCTATGTCATAAGTTTAAGTCTTAATTTTAAGTCTTGGGGATAAATCTTTGGGTTAAGTCTCACGGTTAATCTCAGGGTTAAGACTTAGGGTTAAGTCTTAAGGTTAAGTCTTAGGGTTTAGTCTTAGGGTTCAGTCGTAGGGTTAAGTCTCAGGGTTATGCCTTAGGGTTAAGTCTTATGTTTAAGTTAAGTCTTAGGTTTAAATCATAGGGTTAAGTCTTAGGGTTAAGTTTTAAGTTTAAGTCTTAGGGTTAAGTCTCAGGTTTAGTTTTTAAGGTTAAGTCACAAGGTTAAGTCTTAAGGTTAAGTCTTAATTATAAGTGTTAGGGTTAAGTCTTAAGGTTAAGTCTAAGGGTTAAGTCTCTAAGATTAAGTATTAGGTTTAAGTCTCAGGGTTAAGTCTTAGGGATAAGTCTTAAGGTTAAGTCTTAAATTCAAGTCCTAGGGTTAAGTTTTAAGGTTAAGTCTTAAGGTTAAGTCTCAGGGTTATGTCTTAGGGTTAAGTCTTAGGTTTAAGTCTCAGGGTTAAGTCTTAGGGTTAACTGTTAAGGTTAAGACCTAAATTTAAGTCTTAGGGTTAAGCCTTAAGGATAAGACGTAAATTTGAGTCTTAGCGTTAAATCTTAAGGTTATGTCTTACGGTTAAGTGTTAAGGTTAAGTCTTAGATTTAAGTGTTATGGTTATGTCTTAAGGTTAAGTCTTAGTGTTAAGTCTTAGGATTAAGTCTTAAGGTTAACTCATAAATCTAAATCTTAGGGTTAAATCTTTGTGTTAAGTCTTAAGGTTAAATCTTAAGTCCTAGGGTTTGAGTCTTAGGTTTAAGTCTTAAATTTAAGTCTTTGGGATACGTCTTAGGGTTAAGTGTCAGGGTTAAGATTTATGTTTAATTCTTAAGTTTACGTCTTAGGGTTAAGTCTAAAAGTTTAGTCTTAAATTTAAGTCTTAGTGTTGTCTTCGGTTAAGTTATAGTGTTAAGTCTTAGGGTTACATCCTAAGGTTCAGTCTTATATTAAATTCTCAGGGTTAAGTCTTAGGGATAAGTCTTAAGGTTAAGCCTTAGTATTATGTCTTAAGATTCAGTCTTAAATTTAAATCTTAATAATAAGTCTTAAGGTTAAGGTTTGGGGATAAGTCTTAGGGTTAAGTCTCAGGGATAAGTCTTAGGGTTAAGTCTCAGGGATAAGTCTTAGGGTTAAGTCTTAAGGTTAAATCTTAGGGTTAAGTCTTAAGGTTAAGTCTCAGGGTTAAGTCTTAGGTTAAGTATTAGTATTAAGTCTTAGGGTTAAGTCTTGTGGTTAAGTCCTAAATTTAAGTCTTAGGGTTATGTCTTAGGGATAAGTCTTAGGGTTAAGTCTTATGGTTAAGTCGTAAATTTAAGTCTTAGGGTTATGTCTTAGGGATAAGTCTTAAGGTGAAGTCTTAGGATCAAGTCTTAAGGTGAAGTCATTATGTTAATCCTTAGGGTTAAGTTTTAGGATTGTTTCTTAGGGTTAAGTCTTAATGTTAAGTGTCAGGTTAAGTCTTACAGTTAAGTCTTATGGTTACCTCTTAATGTTATGTCTTAGGGTTAAGTTATAAGGTTAAGTCTAAGGGTTAACTCCTAAGGTTAAGTGTTAAGTTTGAATATTAAAGTTAGGTCTTAAGGTTAAGACTTAGGGTTAAGTCTTATAGTTAAGTCTTTAGGGTTAAGTCTTAGGGTTAAGTTTTTGGCTTACGTCTTAGGGTAAAGTATTAAGGTTAAGTCTTAAACTTAAGTCTTAAGGTTGAGCCTTAAGGTTAAGTTTTAGGGTTAAGTCTTAGGCTTAATTTTTATGGTTAAGTCTTAAGGTTAAGTTTTAGGGTTAAGTCTTCTAGTTAAGTCTTAGGGTTAAGTCTCAGGTTTATGTCTTACGGTTAAGTCTTAAGGTTATGTTTTAAGGTTTAGTCTTGTAGTTAAGACTTAACGGTAAATCTGAAGGTTAAGTCTCATGGTTAAGTCTTAGGGATAAGTCTCAGGGTTAAGGCTCAAGGTAAGGTCTCAAGGTTAAGTCCCAGGGTTAAGTCGTAAGGTTCTGTCTTAAGGCTGAGACTTAGGGTTAAGTCTTAAGGTTAAGTCTTATGGATTGAGTCTTAGGTTTACGTCTTAGAGTTAAGTCTTGGGGATATGGCTTAGGGTTAAGTCTCAGGGTTAAGTTTCAAGGCTAAGTTTCAATGTTAAGTCTCAGGGTTATGACTTAGGGTTAAGCATTAAGGTTAAGTCTTAGGTTTCAGTCTCAGGGTTATGTCTTAGGATTAAGTCTTAGGGTTAAGTCTTAGGGTTAAGTATTAAATTTAAGTCTTAGGGTTAATTCTTAGGGTTATGTCCTAAAGATCACGTCTTAAGGTTAAATCTTAGGGTTAGGTCTTAAGGTTAAGACTTAAGATTAAGTCTTAGAGTTATGTCTTAGGGTTAAGTCTTAAGGTTAAGACTTAGAGTTAAGTATTTAAGGTTACGTCTTAGGTTTATTGTCTTAGGGTTAAGTCTTAGGGTGTTGTCTTAAGGTTAAGTATTAATATTAAGTCTTAGGGTTAAAGTCATAAGATTTAATCTCAGGGTTAACTCTTATGGCTATGTCATAAGTTTAAGTCTTAATTTTAAGTCTTGGGGATAAATCTTTGGGTTAAGTCTCACGGTTAATCTCAGGGTTAAGACTTAGGGTTAAGTCTTAAGGTTAAGTCTTAGGGTTTAGTCTTAGGGTTCAGTCGTAGGGTTAAGTCTCAGGGTTATGCCTTAGGGTTAAGTCTTATGTTTAAGTTAAGTCTTAGGTTTAAATCATAGGGTTAAGTCTTAGGGTTAAGTTTTAAGTTTAAGTCTTAGGGTTAAGTCTCAGGTTTAGTTTTTAAGGTTAAGTCACAAGGTTAAGTCTTAAGGTTAAGTCTTAATTATAAGTGTTAGGGTTAAGTCTTAAGGTTAAGTCTAAGGGTTAAGTCTCTAAGATTAAGTATTAGGTTTAAGTCTCAGGGTTAAGTCTTAGGGATAAGTCTTAAGGTTAAGTCTTAAATTCAAGTCCTAGGGTTAAGTTTTAAGGTTAAGTCTTAAGGTTAAGTCTCAGGGTTATGTCTTAGGGTTAAGTCTTAGGTTTAAGTCTCAGGGTTAAGTCTTAGGGTTAACTGTTAAGGTTAAGACCTAAATTTAAGTCTTAGGGTTAAGCCTTAAGGATAAGACGTAAATTTGAGTCTTAGCGTTAAATCTTAAGGTTATGTCTTACGGTTAAGTGTTAAGGTTAAGTCTTAGATTTAAGTGTTATGGTTATGTCTTAAGGTTAAGTCTTAGTGTTAAGTCTTAGGATTAAGTCTTAAGGTTAACTCATAAATCTAAATCTTAGGGTTAAATCTTTGTGTTAAGTCTTAAGGTTAAATCTTAAGTCCTAGGGTTTGAGTCTTAGGTTTAAGTCTTAAATTTAAGTCTTTGGGATACGTCTTAGGGTTAAGTGTCAGGGTTAAGATTTATGTTTAATTCTTAAGTTTACGTCTTAGGGTTAAGTCTAAAAGTTTAGTCTTAAATTTAAGTCTTAGTGTTGTCTTCGGTTAAGTTATAGTGTTAAGTCTTAGGGTTACATCCTAAGGTTCAGTCTTATATTAAATTCTCAGGGTTAAGTCTTAGGGATAAGTCTTAAGGTTAAGCCTTAGTATTATGTCTTAAGATTCAGTCTTAAATTTAAATCTTAATAATAAGTCTTAAGGTTAAGGTTTGGGGATAAGTCTTAGGGTTAAGTCTCAGGGATAAGTCTTAGGGTTAAGTCTCAGGGATAAGTCTTAGGGTTAAGTCTTAAGGTTAAATCTTAGGGTTAAGTCTTAAGGTTAAGTCTCAGGGTTAAGTCTTAGGTTAAGTATTAGTATTAAGTCTTAGGGTTAAGTCTTGTGGTTAAGTCCTAAATTTAAGTCTTAGGGTTATGTCTTAGGGATAAGTCTTAGGGTTAAGTCTTATGGTTAAGTCGTAAATTTAAGTCTTAGGGTTATGTCTTAGGGATAAGTCTTAAGGTGAAGTCTTAGGATCAAGTCTTAAGGTGAAGTCATTATGTTAATCCTTAGGGTTAAGTTTTAGGATTGTTTCTTAGGGTTAAGTCTTAATGTTAAGTGTCAGGTTAAGTCTTACAGTTAAGTCTTATGGTTACCTCTTAATGTTATGTCTTAGGGTTAAGTTATAAGGTTAAGTCTAAGGGTTAACTCCTAAGGTTAAGTGTTAAGTTTGAATATTAAAGTTAGGTCTTAAGGTTAAGACTTAGGGTTAAGTCTTATAGTTAAGTCTTTAGGGTTAAGTCTTAGGGTTAAGTTTTTGGCTTACGTCTTAGGGTAAAGTATTAAGGTTAAGTCTTAAACTTAAGTCTTAAGGTTGAGCCTTAAGGTTAAGTTTTAGGGTTAAGTCTTAGGCTTAATTTTTATGGTTAAGTCTTAAGGTTAAGTTTTAGGGTTAAGTCTTCTAGTTAAGTCTTAGGGTTAAGTCTCAGGTTTATGTCTTACGGTTAAGTCTTAAGGTTATGTTTTAAGGTTTAGTCTTGTAGTTAAGACTTAACGGTAAATCTGAAGGTTAAGTCTCATGGTTAAGTCTTAGGGATAAGTCTCAGGGTTAAGGCTCAAGGTAAGGTCTCAAGGTTAAGTCCCAGGGTTAAGTCGTAAGGTTCTGTCTTAAGGCTGAGACTTAGGGTTAAGTCTTAAGGTTAAGTCTTATGGATTGAGTCTTAGGTTTACGTCTTAGAGTTAAGTCTTGGGGATATGGCTTAGGGTTAAGTCTCAGGGTTAAGTTTCAAGGCTAAGTTTCAATGTTAAGTCTCAGGGTTATGACTTAGGGTTAAGCATTAAGGTTAAGTCTTAGGTTTCAGTCTCAGGGTTATGTCTTAGGATTAAGTCTTAGGGTTAAGTATTAAATTTAAGTCTTAGGGTTAATTCTTAGGGTTATGTCCTAAAGATCACGTCTTAAGGTTAAATCTTAGGGTTAGGTCTTAAGGTTAAGACTTAAGATTAAGTCTTAGAGTTATGTCTTAGGGTTAAGTCTTAAGGTTAAGACTTAGAGTTAAGTATTTAAGGTTACGTCTTAGGTTTATTGTCTTAGGGTTAAGTCTTAGGGTGTTGTCTTAAGGTTAAGTATTAATATTAAGTCTTAGGGTTAAAGTCATAAGATTTAATCTCAGGGTTAACTCTTATGGTTATGTCATAAGTTTAAGTCTTACTTTTAAGTCTTGGGGATAAATCCTTGGGTTAAGTCTCACGGTTAATCTCAGGGTTAAGACTTAGGGTTAAGTCTTAAGGTTAAGTCTTAGGGTTTAGTCTTAGGGTTCAGTCGTAGGGTTAAGTCTCAGGGTTATGCCTTAGGGTTAAGTCTTAGGTTTAAATCATAGGGTTAAGTCTTAGGGTTAAGTTTTAAGTTTAAGTCTTAGGGTTAAGTCTCAGGTTTAGTTTTTAAGGTTAAGTCACAAGGTTAAGTCAAGTCTTAATTATAAGTGTTAGGGTTAAGTCTTAAGGTTAAGTCTAAGGGTTAAGTCTCTAAGATTAAGTATTAGGTTTAAGTCTCAGGGTTAAGTCTTAGGGATAAGTCTTAAGGTTAAGTCTTAAATTCAAGTCCTAGGGTTAAGTTTTAAGGTTAAGTCTTAAGGTTAAGTCTCAGGGTTATGTCTTAGGGTTAAGTCTTAGGTTTAAGTCTCAGGGTTAAGTCTTAGGGTTAACTGTTAAGGTTAAGACCTAAATTTAAGTCTTAGGGTTAAGCCTTAAGGATAAGACGTAAATTTGAGTCTTAGCATTAAATCTTAAGGTTATGTCTTACGGTTAAGTGTTAAGGTTAAGTCTTAGATTTAAGTGTTATGGTTATGTCTTAAGGTTAAGTCTTAGTGTTAAGTCTTAGGATTAAGTCTTAAGGTTAACTCATAAATCTAAATCTTAGGGTTAAATCTTTGTGTTAAGTCTTAAGGTTAAATCTTAAGTCCTAGGGTTTGAGTCTTAGGTTTAAGTCTTAAATTTAAGTCTTTGGGATACGTCTTAGGGTTAAGTGTCAGGGTTAAGATTTATGTTTAATTCTTAAGTTTACGTCTTAGGGTTAAGTCTAAAAGTTTAGTCTTAAATTTAAGTCTTAGTGTTGTCTTCGGTTAAGTTATAGTGTTAAGTCTTAGGGTTACATCCTAAGGTTCAGTCTTATATTAAATTCTCAGGGTTAAGTCTTAGGGATAAGTCTTAAGGTTAAGCCTTAGTATTATGTCTTAAGATTCAGTCTTAAATTTAAATCTTAATAATAAGTCTTAAGGTTAAGGTTTGGGGATACGTCTTAGGGTTAAGTCTCAGGGATAAGTCTTAGGGTTAAGTCTCAGGGATAAGTCTTAGGGTTAAGTCTTAAGGTTAAATCTTAGGGTTAAGTCTTAAGGTTAAGTCTCAGGGTTAAGTCTTAGGTTAAGTATTAGTATTAAGTCTTAGGGTTAAGTCTTGTGGTTAAGTCCTAAATTTAAGTCTTAGGGTTATGTCTTAGGGATAAGTCTTAGGGTTAAGTCTTATGGTTAAGTCGTAAATTTAAGTCTTAGGGTTATGTCTTAGGGATAAGTCTTAAGGTGAAGTCTTAGGATCAAGTCTTAAGGTGAAGTCATTATGTTAATCCTTAGGGTTAAGTTTTAGGATTGTTTCTTAGGGTTAAGTCTTAATGTTAAGTGTCAGGTTAAGTCTTACAGTTAAGTCTTATGGTTACCTCTTAATGTTATGTCTTAGGGTTAAGTTATAAGGTTAAGTCTAAGGGTTAACTCCTAAGGTTAAGTGTTAAGTTTGAATATTAAAGTTAGGTCTTAAGGTTAAGACTTAGGGTTAAGTCTTATAGTTAAGTCTTTAGGGTTAAGTCTTAGGGTTAAGTTTTTGGCTTACGTCTTAGGGTAAAGTATTAAGGTTAAGTCTTAAACTTAAGTCTTAACGTCAAGTCTTAAGGTTGAGCCTTAAGGTTAAGTTTTAGGGTTAAGTCTTAGGCTTAATTTTTATGGTTAAGTCTTAAGGTTAAGTTTTAGGGTTAAGTCTTCTAGTTAGGGTTAAGTCTCAGGTTTATGTCTTACGGTTAAGTCTTAAGGTTATGTTTTAAGGTTTAGTCTTGTAGTTAAGACTTAACGGTAAATCTGAAGGTTAAGTCTCATGGTTAAGTCTTAGGGATAAGTCTCAGGGTTAAGGCTCAAGGTAAGGTCTCAAGGTTAAGTCCCAGGGTTAAGTCGTAAGGTTCTGTCTTAAGGCTGAGACTTAGGGTTAAGTCTTAAGGTTAAGTCTTATGGATTGAGTCTTAGGTTTACGTCTTAGAGTTAAGTCTTGGGGATATGGCTTAGGGTTAAGTCTCAGGGTTAAGTTTCAAGGCTAAGTTTCAATGTTAAGTCTCAGGGTTATGACTTAGGGTTAAGCATTAAGGTTAAGTCTTAGGTTTCAGTCTCAGGGTTATGTCTTAGGATTAAGTCTTAGGGTTAAGTCTTAGGGTTAAGTATTAAATTTAAGTCTTAGGGTTAATTCTTAGGGTTATGTCCTAAAGATCACGTCTTAAGGTTAAATCTTAGGGTTAGGTCTTAAGGTTAAGACTTAAGATTAAGTCTTAGAGTTATGTCTTAGGGTTAAGTCTTAAGGTTAAGACTTAGAGTTAAGTATTTAAGGTTACGTCTTAGGTTTATTGTCTTAGGGTTAAGTCTTAGGGTGTTGTCTTAAGGTTAAGTATTAATATTAAGTCTTAGGGTTAAAGTCATAAGATTTAATCTCAGGGTTAACTCTTATGGTTATGTCATAAGTTTAAGTCTTAATTTTAAGTCTTGGGGATAAATCCTTGGGTTAAGTCTCACGGTTAATCTCAGGGTTAAGACTTAGGGTTAAGTCTTAAGGTTAAGTCTTAGGGTTTAGTCTTAGGGTTCAGTCGTAGGGTTAAGTCTCAGGGTTATGCCTTAGGGTTAAGTCTTATGTTTAAGTTAAGTCTTAGGTTTAAATCATAGGGTTAAGTCTTAGGGTTAAGTTTTAAGTTTAAGTCTTAGGGTTAAGTCTCAGGTTTAGTTTTTAAGGTTAAGTCACAAGGTTAAGTCTTAAGGTTAAGTCTTAATTATAAGTGTTAGGGTTAAGTCTTAAGGTTAAGTCTAAGGGTTAAGTCTCTAAGATTAAGTATTAGGTTTAAGTCTCAGGGTTAAGTCTTAGGGATAAGTCTTAAGGTTAAGTCTTAAATTCAAGTCCTAGGGTTAAGTTTTAAGGTTAAGTCTTAAGGTTAAGTCTCAGGGTTATGTCTTAGGGTTAAGTCTTAGGTTTAAGTCTCAGGGTTAAGTCTTAGGGTTAACTGTTAAGGTTAAGACCTAAATTTAAGTCTTAGGGTTAAGCCTTAAGGATAAGACGTAAATTTGAGTCTTAGCGTTAAATCTTCAGGTTATGTCTTACGGTTAAGTGTTAAGGTTAAGTCTTAGATTTAAGTGTTATGGTTATGTCTTAAGGTTAAGTCTTAGTGTTAAGTCTTAGGATTAAGTCTTAAGGTTAACTCATAAATCTAAATCTTAGGGTTAAATCTTTGTGTTAAGTCTTAAGGTTAAATCTTAAGTCCTAGGGTTTGAGTCTTAGGTTTAAGTCTTAAATTTAAGTCTTTGGGATACGTCTTAGGGTTAAGTGTCAGGGTTAAGATTTATGTTTAATTCTTAAGTTTACGTCTTAGGGTTAAGTCTAAAAGTTTAGTCTTAAATTTAAGTCTTAGTGTTGTCTTCGGTTAAGTTATAGTGTTAAGTCTTAGGGTTACATCCTAAGGTTCAGTCTTATATTAAATTCTCAGGGTTAAGTCTTAGGGATAAGTCTTAAGGTTAAGCCTTAGTATTATGTCTTAAGATTCAGTCTTAAATTTAAATCTTAATAATAAGTCTTAAGGTTAAGGTTTGGGGATAAGTCTTAGGGTTAAGTCTGAGGGATAAGTCTTAGGGTTAAGTCTCAGGGATAAGTCTTAGGGTTAAGTCTTAAGGTTAAATCTTAGGGTTAAGTCTTAAGGTTAAGTCTCAGGGTTAAGTCTTAGGTTAAGTATTAGTATTAAGTCTTAGGGTTAAGTCTTGTGGTTAAGTCCTAAATTTAAGTCTTAGGGTTATGTCTTAGGGATAAGTCTTAGGGTTAAGTCTTATGGTTAAGTCGTAAATTTAAGTCTTAGGGTTATGTCTTAAGGTGAAGTCTTAGGATCAAGTCTTAAGGTGAAGTCATTATGTTAATCCTTAGGGTTAAGTTTTAGGATTGTTTCTTAGGGTTAAGTCTTAATGTTAAGTGTCAGGTTAAGTCTTACAGTTAAGTCTTATGGTTACCTCTTAATGTTATGTCTTAGGGTTAAGTTATAAGGTTAAGTCTAAGGGTTAACTCCTAAGGTTAAGTGTTAAGTTTGAATATTAAAGTTAGGTCTTAAGGTTAAGACTTAGGGTTAAGTCTTATAGTTAAGTCTTTAGGGTTAAGTCTTAGGGTTAAGTTTTTGGCTTACGTCTTAGGGTAAAGTATTAAGGTTAAGTCTTAAACTTAAGTCTTAACGTCAAGTCTTAAGGTTGAGCCTTAAGGTTAAGTTTTAGGGTTAAGTCTTAGGCTTAATTTTTATGGTTAAGTCTTAAGGTTAAGTTTTAGGGTTAAGTCTTCTAGTTAAGTCTTAGGGTTAAGTCTCAGGTTTATGTCTTACGGTTAAGTCTTAAGGTTATGTTTTAAGGTTTAGTCTTGTAGTTAAGACTTAACGGTAAATCTGAAGGTTAAGTCTCATGGTTAAGTCTTAGGGATAAGTCTCAGGGTTAAGGCTCAAGGTAAGGTCTCAAGGTTAAGTCCCAGGGTTAAGTCGTAAGGTTCTGTCTTAAGGCTGAGACTTAGGGTTAAGTCTTAAGGTTAAGTCTTATGGATTGAGTCTTAGGTTTACGTCTTAGAGTTAAGTCTTGGGGATATGGCTTAGGGTTAAGTCTCAGGGTTAAGTTTCAAGGCTAAGTTTCAATGTTAAGTCTCAGGGTTATGACTTAGGGTTAAGCATTAAGGTTAAGTCTTAGGTTTCAGTCTCAGGGTTATGTCTTAGGATTAAGTCTTAGGGTTAAGTCTTAGGGTTAAGTATTAAATTTAAGTCTTAGGGTTAATTCTTAGGGTTATGTCCTAAAGATCACGTCTTAAGGTTAAATCTTAGGGTTAGGTCTTAAGGTTAAGACTTAAGATTAAGTCTTAGAGTTATGTCTTAGGGTTAAGTCTTAAGGTTAAGACTTAGAGTTAAGTATTTAAGGTTACGTCTTAGGTTTATTGTCTTAGGGTTAAGTCTTAGGGTGTTGTCTTAAGGTTAAGTATTAATATTAAGTCTTAGGGTTAAAGTCATAAGATTTAATCTCAGGGTTAACTCTTATGGTTATGTCATAAGTTTAAGTCTTAATTTTAAGTCTTGGGGATAAATCCTTGGGTTAAGTCTCACGGTTAATCTCAGGGTTAAGACTTAGGGTTAAGTCTTAAGGTTAAGTCTTAGGGTTTAGTCTTAGGGTTCAGTCGTAGGGTTAAGTCTCAGGGTTATGCCTTAGGGTTAAGTCTTATGTTTAAGTTAAGTCTTAGGTTTAAATCATAGGGTTAAGTCTTAGGGTTAAGTTTTAAGTTTAAGTCTTAGGGTTAAGTCTCAGGTTTAGTTTTTAAGGTTAAGTCACAAGGTTAAGTCTTAAGGTTAAGTCTTAATTATAAGTGTTAGGGTTAAGTCTTAAGGTTAAGTCTAAGGGTTAAGTCTCTAAGATTAAGTATTAGGTTTAAGTCTCAGGGTTAAGTCTTAGGGATAAGTCTTAAGGTTAAGTCTTAAATTCAAGTCCTAGGGTTAAGTTTTAAGGTTAAGTCTTAAGGTTAAGTCTCAGGGTTATGTCTTAGGGTTAAGTCTTAGGTTTAAGTCTCAGGGTTAAGTCTTAGGGTTAACTGTTAAGGTTAAGACCTAAATTTAAGTCTTAGGGTTAAGCCTTAAGGATAAGACGTAAATTTGAGTCTTAGCGTTAAATCTTAAGGTTATGTCTTACGGTTAAGTGTTAAGGTTAAGTCTTAGATTTAAGTGTTATGGTTATGTCTTAAGGTTAAGTCTTAGTGTTAAGTCTTAGGATTAAGTCTTAAGGTTAACTCATAAATCTAAATCTTAGGGTTAAATCTTTGTGTTAAGTCTTAAGGTTAAATCTTAAGTCCTAGGGTTTGAGTCTTAGGTTTAAGTCTTAAATTTAAGTCTTTGGGATACGTCTTAGGGTTAAGTGTCAGGGTTAAGATTTATGTTTAATTCTTAAGTTTACGTCTTAGGGTTAAGTCTAAAAGTTTAGTCTTAAATTTAAGTCTTAGTGTTGTCTTCGGTTAAGTTATAGTGTTAAGTCTTAGGGTTACATCCTAAGGTTCAGTCTTATATTAAATTCTCAGGGTTAAGTCTTAGGGATAAGTCTTAAGGTTAAGCCTTAGTATTATGTCTTAAGATTCAGTCTTAAATTTAAATCTTAATAATAAGTCTTAAGGTTAAGGTTTGGGGATAAGTCTTAGGGTTAAGTCTGAGGGATAAGTCTTAGGGTTAAGTCTCAGGGATAAGTCTTAGGGTTAAGTCTTAAGGTTAAATCTTAGGGTTAAGTCTTAAGGTTAAGTCTCAGGGTTAAGTCTTAGGTTAAGTATTAGTATTAAGTCTTAGGGTTAAGTCTTGTGGTTAAGTCCTAAATTTAAGTCTTAGGGTTATGTCTTAGGGATAAGTCTTAGGGTTAAGTCTTATGGTTAAGTCGTAAATTTAAGTCTTAGGGTTATGTCTTAAGGTGAAGTCTTAGGATCAAGTCTTAAGGTGAAGTCATTATGTTAATCCTTAGGGTTAAGTTTTGGGATTGTTTCTTAGGGTTAAGTCTTAATGTTAAGTGTCAGGTTAAGTCTTACAGTTAAGTCTTATGGTTACCTCTTAATGTTATGTCTTAGGGTTAAGTTATAAGGTTAAGTCTAAGGGTTAACTCCTAAGGTTAAGTGTTAAGTTTGAATATTAAAGTTAGGTCTTAAGGTTAAGACTTAGGGTTAAGTCTTATAGTTAAGTCTTTAGGGTTAAGTCTTAGGGTTAAGTTTTTGGCTTACGTCTTAGGGTAAAGTATTAAGGTTAAGTCTTAAACTTAAGTCTTAACGTCAAGTCTTAAGGTTGAGCCTTAAGGTTAAGTTTTAGGGTTAAGTCTTAGGCTTAATTTTTATGGTTAAGTCTTAAGGTTAAGTTTTAGGGTTAAGTCTTCTAGTTAAGTCTTAGGGTTAAGTCTCAGGTTTATGTCTTACGGTTAAGTCTTAAGGTTATGTTTTAAGGTTTAGTCTTGTAGTTAAGACTTAACGGTAAATCTGAAGGTTAAGTCTCATGGTTAAGTCTTAGGGATAAGTCTCAGGGTTAAGGCTCAAGGTAAGGTCTCAAGGTTAAGTCCCAGGGTTAAGTCGTAAGGTTCTGTCTTAAGGCTGAGACTTAGGGTTAAGTCTTAAGGTTAAGTCTTATGGATTGAGTCTTAGGTTTACGTCTTAGAGTTAAGTCTTGGGGATATGGCTTAGGGTTAAGTCTCAGGGTTAAGTTTCAAGGCTAAGTTTCAATGTTAAGTCTCAGGGTTATGACTTAGGGTTAAGCATTAAGGTTAAGTCTTAGGTTTCAGTCTCAGGGTTATGTCTTAGGATTAAGTCTTAGGGTTAAGTCTTAGGGTTAAGTATTAAATTTAAGTCTTAGGGTTAATTCTTAGGGTTATGTCCTAAAGATCACGTCTTAAGGTTAAATCTTAGGGTTAGGTCTTAAGGTTAAGACTTAAGATTAAGTCTTAGAGTTATGTCTTAGGGTTAAGTCTTAAGGTTAAGACTTAGAGTTAAGTATTTAAGGTTACGTCTTAGGTTTATTGTCTTAGGGTTAAGTCTTAGGGTGTTGTCTTAAGGTTAAGTATTAATATTAAGTCTTAGGGTTAAAGTCATAAGATTTAATCTCAGGGTTAACTCTTATGGTTATGTCATAAGTTTAAGTCTTAATTTTAAGTCTTGGGGATAAATCCTTGGGTTAAGTCTCACGGTTAATCTCAGGGTTAAGACTTAGGGTTAAGTCTTAAGGTTAAGTCTTAGGGTTTAGTCTTAGGGTTCAGTCGTAGGGTTAAGTCTCAGGGTTATGCCTTAGGGTTAAGTCTTATGTTTAAGTTAAGTCTTAGGTTTAAATCATAGGGTTAAGTCTTAGGGTTAAGTTTTAAGTTTAAGTCTTAGGGTTAAGTCTCAGGTTTAGTTTTTAAGGTTAAGTCACAAGGTTAAGTCTTAAGGTTAAGTCTTAATTATAAGTGTTAGGGTTAAGTCTTAAGGTTAAGTCTAAGGGTTAAGTCTCTAAGATTAAGTATTAGGTTTAAGTCTCAGGGTTAAGTCTTAGGGATAAGTCTTAAGGTTAAGTCTTAAATTCAAGTCCTAGGGTTAAGTTTTAAGGTTAAGTCTTAAGGTTAAGTCTCAGGGTTATGTCTTAGGGTTAAGTCTTAGGTTTAAGTCTCAGGGTTAAGTCTTAGGGTTAACTGTTAAGGTTAAGACCTAAATTTAAGTCTTAGGGTTAAGCCTTAAGGATAAGACGTAAATTTGAGTCTTAGCGTTAAATCTTCAGGTTATGTCTTACGGTTAAGTGTTAAGGTTAAGTCTTAGATTTAAGTGTTATGGTTATGTCTTAAGGTTAAGTCTTAGTGTTAAGTCTTAGGATTAAGTCTTAAGGTTAACTCATAAATCTAAATCTTAGGGTTAAATCTTTGTGTTAAGTCTTAAGGTTAAATCTTAAGTCCTAGGGTTTGAGTCTTAGGTTTAAGTCTTAAATTTAAGTCTTTGGGATACGTCTTAGGGTTAAGTGTCAGGGTTAAGATTTATGTTTAATTCTTAAGTTTACGCCTTAGGGTTAAGTCTAAAAGTTTAGTCTTAAATTTAAGTCTTAGTGTTGTCTTCGGTTAAGTTATAGTGTTAAGTCTTAGGGTTACATCCTAAGGTTCAGTCTTATATTAAATTCTCAGGGTTAAGTCTTAGGGATAAGTCTTAAGGTTAAGCCTTAGTATTATGTCTTAAGATTCAGTCTTAAATTTAAATCTTAATAATAAGTCTTAAGGTTAAGGTTTGGGGATAAGTCTTAGGGTTAAGTCTGAGGGATAAGTCTTAGGGTTAAGTCTCAGGGATAAGTCTTAGGGTTAAGTCTTAAGGTTAAATCTTAGGGTTAAGTCTTAAGGTTAAGTCTCAGGGTTAAGTCTTAGGTTAAGTATTAGTATTAAGTCTTAGGGTTAAGTCTTGTGGTTAAGTCCTAAATTTAAGTCTTAGGGTTATGTCTTAGGGATAAGTCTTAGGGTTAAGTCTTATGGTTAAGTCGTAAATTTAAGTCTTAGGGTTATGTCTTAAGGTGAAGTCTTAGGATCAAGTCTTAAGGTGAAGTCATTATGTTAATCCTTAGGGTTAAGTTTTAGGATTGTTTCTTAGGGTTAAGTCTTAATGTTAAGTGTCAGGTTAAGTCTTACAGTTAAGTCTTATGGTTACCTCTTAATGTTATGTCTTAGGGTTAAGTTATAAGGTTAAGTCTAAGGGTTAACTCCTAAGGTTAAGTGTTAAGTTTGAATATTAAAGTTAGGTCTTAAGGTTAAGACTTAGGGTTAAGTCTTATAGTTAAGTCTTTAGGGTTAAGTCTTAGGGTTAAGTTTTTGGCTTACGTCTTAGGGTAAAGTATTAAGGTTAAGTCTTAAACTTAAGTCTTAACGTCAAGTCTTAAGGTTGAGCCTTAAGGTTAAGTTTTAGGGTTAAGTCTTAGGCTTAATTTTTATGGTTAAGTCTTAAGGTTAAGTTTTAGGGTTAAGTCTTCTAGTTAAGTCTTAGGGTTAAGTCTCAGGTTTATGTCTTACGGTTAAGTCTTAAGGTTATGTTTTAAGGTTTAGTCTTGTAGTTAAGACTTAACGGTAAATCTGAAGGTTAAGTCTCATGGTTAAGTCTTAGGGATAAGTCTCAGGGTTAAGGCTCAAGGTAAGGTCTCAAGGTTAAGTCCCAGGGTTAAGTCGTAAGGTTCTGTCTTAAGGCTGAGACTTAGGGTTAAGTCTTAAGGTTAAGTCTTATGGATTGAGTCTTAGGTTTACGTCTTAGAGTTAAGTCTTGGGGATATGGCTTAGGGTTAAGTCTCAGGGTTAAGTTTCAAGGCTAAGTTTCAATGTTAAGTCTCAGGGTTATGACTTAGGGTTAAGCATTAAGGTTAAGTCTTAGGTTTCAGTCTCAGGGTTATGTCTTAGGATTAAGTCTTAGGGTTAAGTCTTAGGGTTAAGTATTAAATTTAAGTCTTAGGGTTAATTCTTAGGGTTATGTCCTAAAGATCACGTCTTAAGGTTAAATCTTAGGGTTAGGTCTTAAGGTTAAGACTTAAGATTAAGTCTTAGAGTTATGTCTTAGGGTTAAGTCTTAAGGTTAAGACTTAGAGTTAAGTATTTAAGGTTACGTCTTAGGTTTATTGTCTTAGGGTTAAGTCTTAGGGTGTTGTCTTAAGGTTAAGTATTAATATTAAGTCTTAGGGTTAAAGTCATAAGATTTAATCTCAGGGTTAACTCTTATGGTTATGTCATAAGTTTAAGTCTTAATTTTAAGTCTTGGGGATAAATCCTTGGGTTAAGTCTCACGGTTAATCTCAGGGTTAAGACTTAGGGTTAAGTCTTAAGGTTAAGTCTTAGGGTTTAGTCTTAGGGTTCAGTCGTAGGGTTAAGTCTCAGGGTTATGCCTTAGGGTTAAGTCTTATGTTTAAGTTAAGTCTTAGGTTTAAATCATAGGGTTAAGTCTTAGGGTTAAGTTTTAAGTTTAAGTCTTAGGGTTAAGTCTCAGGTTTAGTTTTTAAGGTTAAGTCACAAGGTTAAGTCTTAAGGTTAAGTCTTAATTATAAGTGTTAGGGTTAAGTCTTAAGGTTAAGTCTAAGGGTTAAGTCTCTAAGATTAAGTATTAGGTTTAAGTCTCAGGGTTAAGTCTTAGGGATAAGTCTTAAGGTTAAGTCTTAAATTCAAGTCCTAGGGTTAAGTTTTAAGGTTAAGTCTTAAGGTTAAGTCTCAGGGTTATGTCTTAGGGTTAAGTCTTAGGTTTAAGTCTCAGGGTTAAGTCTTAGGGTTAACTGTTAAGGTTAAGACCTAAATTTAAGTCTTAGGGTTAAGCCTTAAGGATAAGACGTAAATTTGAGTCTTAGCGTTAAATCTTAAGGTTATGTCTTACGGTTAAGTGTTAAGGTTAAGTCTTAGATTTAAGTGTTATGGTTATGTCTTAAGGTTAAGTCTTAGTGTTAAGTCTTAGGATTAAGTCTTAAGGTTAACTCATAAATCTAAATCTTAGGGTTAAATCTTTGTGTTAAGTCTTAAGGTTAAATCTTAAGTCCTAGGGTTTGAGTCTTAGGTTTAAGTCTTAAATTTAAGTCTTTGGGATACGTCTTAGGGTTAAGTGTCAGGGTTAAGATTTATGTTTAATTCTTAAGTTTACGTCTTAGGGTTAAGTCTAAAAGTTTAGTCTTAAATTTAAGTCTTAGTGTTGTCTTCGGTTAAGTTATAGTGTTAAGTCTTAGGGTTACATCCTAAGGTTCAGTCTTATATTAAATTCTCAGGGTTAAGTCTTAGGGATAAGTCTTAAGGTTAAGCCTTAGTATTATGTCTTAAGATTCAGTCTTAAATTTAAATCTTAATAATAAGTCTTAAGGTTAAGGTTTGGGGATAAGTCTTAGGGTTAAGTCTCAGGGATAAGTCTTAGGGTTAAGTCTCAGGGATAAGTCTTAGGGTTAAGTCTTAAGGTTAAATCTTAGGGTTAAGTCTTAAGGTTAAGTCTCAGGGTTAAGTCTTAGGTTAAGTATTAGTATTAAGTCTTAGGGTTAAGTCTTGTGGTTAAGTCCTAAATTTAAGTCTTAGGGTTATGTCTTAGGGATAAGTCTTAGGGTTAAGTCTTATGGTTAAGTCGTAAATTTAAGTCTTAGGGTTATGTCTTAAGGTGAAGTCTTAGGATCAAGTCTTAAGGTGAAGTCATTATGTTAATCCTTAGGGTTAAGTTTTAGGATTGTTTCTTAGGGTTAAGTCTTAATGTTAAGTGTCAGGTTAAGTCTTACAGTTAAGTCTTATGGTTACCTCTTAATGTTATGTCTTAGGGTTAAGTTATAAGGTTAAGTCTAAGGGTTAACTCCTAAGGTTAAGTGTTAAGTTTGAATATTAAAGTTAGGTCTTAAGGTTAAGACTTAGGGTTAAGTCTTATAGTTAAGTCTTTAGGGTTAAGTCTTAGGGTTAAGTTTTTGGCTTACGTCTTAGGGTAAAGTATTAAGGTTAAGTCTTAAACTTAAGTCTTAACGTCAAGTCTTAAGGTTGAGCCTTAAGGTTAAGTTTTAGGGTTAAGTCTTAGGCTTAATTTTTATGGTTAAGTCTTAAGGTTAAGTTTTAGGGTTAAGTCTTCTAGTTAAGTCTTAGGGTTAAGTCTCAGGTTTATGTCTTACGGTTAAGTCTTAAGGTTATGTTTTAAGGTTTAGTCTTGTAGTTAAGACTTAACGGTAAATCTGAAGGTTAAGTCTCATGGTTAAGTCTTAGGGATAAGTCTCAGGGTTAAGGCTCAAGGTAAGGTCTCAAGGTTAAGTCCCAGGGTTAAGTCGTAAGGTTCTGTCTTAAGGCTGAGACTTAGGGTTAAGTCTTAAGGTTAAGTCTTATGGATTGAGTCTTAGGTTTACGTCTTAGAGTTAAGTCTTGGGGATATGGCTTAGGGTTAAGTCTCAGGGTTAAGTTTCAAGGCTAAGTTTCAATGTTAAGTCTCAGGGTTATGACTTAGGGTTAAGCATTAAGGTTAAGTCTTAGGTTTCAGTCTCAGGGTTATGTCTTAGGATTAAGTCTTAGGGTTAAGTCTTAGGGTTAAGTATTAAATTTAAGTCTTAGGGTTAATTCTTAGGGTTATGTCCTAAAGATCACGTCTTAAGGTTAAATCTTAGGGTTAGGTCTTAAGGTTAAGACTTAAGATTAAGTCTTAGAGTTATGTCTTAGGGTTAAGTCTTAAGGTTAAGACTTAGAGTTAAGTATTTAAGGTTACGTCTTAGGTTTATTGTCTTAGGGTTAAGTCTTAGGGTGTTGTCTTAAGGTTAAGTATTAATATTAAGTCTTAGGGTTAAAGTCATAAGATTTAATCTCAGGGTTAACTCTTATGGTTATGTCATAAGTTTAAGTCTTAATTTTAAGTCTTGGGGATAAATCCTTGGGTTAAGTCTCACGGTTAATCTCAGGGTTAAGACTTAGGGTTAAGTCTTAAGGTTAAGTCTTAGGGTTTAGTCTTAGGGTTCAGTCGTAGGGTTAAGTCTCAGGGTTATGCCTTAGGGTTAAGTCTTATGTTTAAGTTAAGTCTTAGGTTTAAATCATAGGGTTAAGTCTTAGGGTTAAGTTTTAAGTTTAAGTCTTAGGGTTAAGTCTCAGGTTTAGTTTTTAAGGTTAAGTCACAAGGTTAAGTCTTAAGGTTAAGTCTTAATTATAAGTGTTAGGGTTAAGTCTTAAGGTTAAGTCTAAGGGTTAAGTCTCTAAGATTAAGTATTAGGTTTAAGTCTCAGGGTTAAGTCTTAGGGATAAGTCTTAAGGTTAAGTCTTAAATTCAAGTCCTAGGGTTAAGTTTTAAGGTTAAGTCTTAAGGTTAAGTCTCAGGGTTATGTCTTAGGGTTAAGTCTTAGGTTTAAGTCTCAGGGTTAAGTCTTAGGGTTAACTGTTAAGGTTAAGACCTAAATTTAAGTCTTAGGGTTAAGCCTTAAGGATAAGACGTAAATTTGAGTCTTAGCGTTAAATCTTAAGGTTATGTCTTACGGTTAAGTGTTAAGGTTAAGTCTTAGATTTAAGTGTTATGGTTATGTCTTAAGGTTAAGTCTTAGTGTTAAGTCTTAGGATTAAGTCTTAAGGTTAACTCATAAATCTAAATCTTAGGGTTAAATCTTTGTGTTAAGTCTTAAGGTTAAATCTTAAGTCCTAGGGTTTGAGTCTTAGGTTTAAGTCTTAAATTTAAGTCTTTGGGATACGTCTTAGGGTTAAGTGTCAGGGTTAAGATTTATGTTTAATTCTTAAGTTTACGCCTTAGGGTTAAGTCTAAAAGTTTAGTCTTAAATTTAAGTCTTAGTGTTGTCTTCGGTTAAGTTATAGTGTTAAGTCTTAGGGTTACATCCTAAGGTTCAGTCTTATATTAAATTCTCAGGGTTAAGTCTTAGGGATAAGTCTTAAGGTTAAGCCTTAGTATTATGTCTTAAGATTCAGTCTTAAATTTAAATCTTAATAATAAGTCTTAAGGTTAAGGTTTGGGGATAAGTCTTAGGGTTAAGTCTCAGGGATAAGTCTTAGGGTTAAGTCTCAGGGATAAGTCTTAGGGTTAAGTCTTAAGGTTAAATCTTAGGGTTAAGTCTTAAGGTTAAGTCTCAGGGTTAAGTCTTAGGTTAAGTATTAGTATTAAGTCTTAGGGTTAAGTCTTGTGGTTAAGTCCTAAATTTAAGTCTTAGGGTTATGTCTTAGGGATAAGTCTTAGGGTTAAGTCTTATGGTTAAGTCGTAAATTTAAGTCTTAGGGTTATGTCTTAGGGATAAGTCTTAAGGTGAAGTCTTAGGATCAAGTCTTAAGGTGAAGTCATTATGTTAATCCTTAGGGTTAAGTTTTAGGATTGTTTCTTAGGGTTAAGTCTTAATGTTAAGTGTCAGGTTAAATCTTACAGTTAAGTCTTATGGTTACCTCTTAATGTTATGTCTTAGGGTTAAGTTATAAGGTTAAGTCTAAGGGTTAACTCCTAAGGTTAAGTGTTAAGTTTGAATATTAAAGTTAGGTCTTAAGGTTAAGACTTAGGGTTAAGTCTTATAGTTAAGTCTTTAGGGTTAAGTCTTAGGGTTAAGTTTTTGGCTTACGTCTTAGGGTAAAGTATTAAGGTTAAGTCTTAAACTTAAGTCTTAACGTCAAGTCTTAAGGTTGAGCCTTAAGGTTAAGTTTTAGGGTTAAGTCTTAGGCTTAATTTTTATGGTTAAGTCTTAAGGTTAAGTTTTAGGGTTAAGTCTTCTAGTTAAGTCTTAGGGTTAAGTCTCAGGTTTACGTCTTACGGTTAAGTCTTAAGGTTATGTTTTAAGGTTTAGTCTTGTAGTTAAGACTTAACGGTAAATCTGAAGGTTAAGTCTCATGGTTAAGTCTTAGGGATAAGTCTCAGGGTTAAGGCTCAAGGTAAGGTCTCAAGGTTAAGTCCCAGGGTTAAGTCGTAAGGTTCTGTCTTAAGGCTGAGACTTAGGGTTAAGTCTTAAGGTTAAGTCTTATGGATTGAGTCTTAGGTTTACGTCTTAGAGTTAAGTCTTGGGGATATGGCTTAGGGTTAAGTCTCAGGGTTAAGTTTCAAGGCTAAGTTTCAATGTTAAGTCTCAGGGTTATGACTTAGGGTTAAGCATTAAGGTTAAGTCTTAGGTTTCAGTCTCAGGGTTATGTCTTAGGATTAAGTCTTAGGGTTAAGTATTAAATTTAAGTCTTAGGGTTAATTCTTAGGGTTATGTCCTAAAGATCACGTCTTAAGGTTAAATCTTAGGGTTAGGTCTTAAGGTTAAGACTTAAGATTAAGTCTTAGAGTTATGTCTTAGGGTTAAGTCTTAAGGTTAAGACTTAGAGTTAAGTATTTAAGGTTACGTCTTAGGTTTATTGTCTTAGGGTTAAGTCTTAGGGTGTTGTCTTAAGGTTAAGTATTAATATTAAGTCTTAGGGTTAAAGTCATAAGATTTAATCTCAGGGTTAACTCTTATGGTTATGTCATAAGTTTAAGTCTTAATTTTAAGTCTTGGGGATAAATCCTTGGGTTAAGTCTCACGGTTAATCTCAGGGTTAAGACTTAGGGTTAAGTCTTAAGGTTAAGTCTTAGGGTTTAGTCTTAGGGTTCAGTCGTAGGGTTAAGTCTCAGGGTTATGCCTTAGGGTTAAGTCTTATGTTTAAGTTAAGTCTTAGGTTTAAATCATAGGGTTAAGTCTTAGGGTTAAGTTTTAAGTTTAAGTCTTAGGGTTAAGTCTCAGGTTTAGTTTTTAAGGTTAAGTCACAAGGTTAAGTCTTAAGGTTAAGTCTTAATTATAAGTGTTAGGGTTAAGTCTTAAGGTTAAGTCTAAGGGTTAAGTCTCTAAGATTAAGTATTAGGTTTAAGTCTCAGGGTTAAGTCTTAGGGATAAGTCTTAAGGTTAAGTCTTAAATTCAAGTCCTAGGGTTAAGTTTTAAGGTTAAGTCTTAAGGTTAAGTCTCAGGGTTATGTCTTAGGGTTAAGTCTTAGGTTTAAGTCTCAGGGTTAAGTCTTAGGGTTAACTGTTAAGGTTAAGACCTAAATTTAAGTCTTAGGGTTAAGCCTTAAGGATAAGACGTAAATTTGAGTCTTAGCGTTAAATCTTAAGGTTATGTCTTACGGTTAAGTGTTAAGGTTAAGTCTTAGATTTAAGTGTTATGGTTATGTCTTAAGGTTAAGTCTTAGTGTTAAGTCTTAGGATTAAGTCTTAAGGTTAACTCATAAATCTAAATCTTAGGGTTAAATCTTTGTGTTAAGTCTTAAGGTTACATCTTAAGTCCTAGGGTTTGAGTCTTAGGTTTAAGTCTTAAATTTAAGTCTTTGGGATACGTCTTAGGGTTAAGTGTCAGGGTTAAGATTTATGTTTAATTCTTAAGTTTACGTCTTAGGGTTAAGTCTAAAAGTTTAGTCTTAAATTTAAGTCTTAGTGTTGTCTTCGGTTAAGTTATAGTGTTAAGTCTTAGGGTTACATCCTAAGGTTCAGTCTTATATTAAATTCTCAGGGTTAAGTCTTAGGGATAAGTCTTAAGGTTAAGCCTTAGTATTATGTCTTAAGATTCAGTCTTAAATTTAAATCTTAATAATAAGTCTTAAGGTTAAGGTTTGGGGATAAGTCTTAGGGTTAAGTCTCAGGGATAAGTCTTAGGGTTAAGTCTCAGGGATAAGTCTTAGGGTTAAGTCTTAAGGTTAAATCTTAGGGTTAAGTCTTAAGGTTAAGTCTCAGGGTTAAGTCTTAGGTTAAGTATTAGTATTAAGTCTTAGGGTTAAGTCTTGTGGTTAAGTCCTAAATTTAAGTCTTAGGGTTATGTCTTAGGGATAAGTCTTAGGGTTAAGTCTTATGGTTAAGTCGTAAATTTAAGTCTTAGGGTTATGTCTTAGGGATAAGTCTTAAGGTGAAGTCTTAGGATCAAGTCTTAAGGTGAAGTCATTATGTTAATCCTTAGGGTTAAGTTTTAGGATTGTTTCTTAGGGTTACGTCTTAATGTTAAGTGTCAGGTTAAGTCTTACAGTTAAGTCTTATGGTTACCTCTTAATGTTATGTCTTAGGGTTAAGTTATAAGGTTAAGTCTAAGGGTTAACTCCTAAGGTTAAGTGTTAAGTTTGAATATTAAAGTTAGGTCTTAAGGTTAAGACTTAGGGTTAAGTCTTATAGTTAAGTCTTTAGGGTTAAGTCTTAGGGTTAAGTTTTTGGCTTACGTCTTAGGGTAAAGTATTAAGGTTAAGTCTTAAACTTAAGTCTTAACGTCAAGTCTTAAGGTTGAGCCTTAAGGTTAAGTTTTAGGGTTAAGTCTTAGGCTTAATTTTTATGGTTAAGTCTTAAGGTTAAGTTTTAGGGTTAAGTCTTCTAGTTAAGTCTTAGGGTTAAGTCTCAGGTTTACGTCTTACGGTTAAGTCTTAAGGTTATGTTTTAAGGTTTAGTCTTGTAGTTAAGACTTAACGGTAAATCTGAAGGTTAAGTCTCATGGTTAAGTCTTAGGGATAAGTCTCAGGGTTAAGGCTCAAGGTAAGGTCTCAAGGTTAAGTCCCAGGGTTAAGTCGTAAGGTTCTGTCTTAAGGCTGAGACTTAGGGTTAAGTCTTAAGGTTAAGTCTTATGGATTGAGTCTTAGGTTTACGTCTTAGAGTTAAGTCTTGGGGATATGGCTTAGGGTTAAGTCTCAGGGTTAAGTTTCAAGGCTAAGTTTCAATGTTAAGTCTCAGGGTTATGACTTAGGGTTAAGCATTAAGGTTAAGTCTTAGGTTTCAGTCTCAGGGTTATGTCTTAGGATTAAGTCTTAGGGTTAAGTATTAAATTTAAGTCTTAGGGTTAATTCTTAGGGTTATGTCCTAAAGATCACGTCTTAAGGTTAAATCTTAGGGTTAGGTCTTAAGGTTAAGACTTAAGATTAAGTCTTAGAGTTATGTCTTAGGGTTAAGTCTTAAGGTTAAGACTTAGAGTTAAGTATTTAAGGTTACGTCTTAGGTTTATTGTCTTAGGGTTAAGTCTTAGGGTGTTGTCTTAAGGTTAAGTATTAATATTAAGTCTTAGGGTTAAAGTCATAAGATTTAATCTCAGGGTTAACTCTTATGGTTATGTCATAAGTTTAAGTCTTACTTTTAAGTCTTGGGGATAAATCCTTGGGTTAAGTCTCACGGTTAATCTCAGGGTTAAGACTTAGGGTTAAGTCTTAAGGTTAAGTCTTAGGGTTTAGTCTTAGGGTTCAGTCGTAGGGTTAAGTCTCAGGGTTATGCCTTAGGGTTAAGTCTTATGTTTAAGTTAAGTCTTAGGTTTAAATCATAGGGTTAAGTCTTAGGGTTAAGTTTTAAGTTTAAGTCTTAGGGTTAAGTCTCAGGTTTAGTTTTTAAGGTTAAGTCACAAGGTTAAGTCTTAAGGTTAAGTCTTAATTATAAGTGTTAGGGTTAAGTCTTAAGGTTAAGTCTAAGGGTTAAGTCTCTAAGATTAAGTATTAGGTTTAAGTCTCAGGGTTAAGTCTTAGGGATAAGTCTTAAGGTTAAGTCTTAAATTCAAGTCCTAGGGTTAAGTTTTAAGGTTAAGTCTTAAGGTTAAGTCTCAGGGTTATGTCTTAGGGTTAAGTCTCAGGGTTAAGTCTTAGGGTTAACTGTTAAGGTTAAGACCTAAATTTAAGTCTTAGGGTTAAGCCTTAAGGATAAGACGTAAATTTGAGTCTTAGCGTTAAATCTTAAGGTTATGTCTTACGGTTAAGTGTTAAGGTTAAGTCTTAGATTTAAGTGTTATGGTTATGTCTTAAGGTTAAGTCTTAGTGTTAAGTCTTAGGATTAAGTCTTAAGGTTAACTCATAAATCTAAATCTTAGGGTTAAATCTTTGTGTTAAGTCTTAAGGTTAAATCTTAAGTCCTAGGGTTTGAGTCTTAGGTTTAAGTCTTAAATTTAAGTCTTTGGGATACGTCTTAGGGTTAAGTGTCAGGGTTAAGATTTATGTTTAATTCTTAAGTTTACGTCTTAGGGTTAAGTCTAAAAGTTTAGTCTTAAATTTAAGTCTTAGTGTTGTCTTCGGTTAAGTTATAGTGTTAAGTCTTAGGGTTACATCCTAAGGTTCAGTCTTATATTAAATTCTCAGGGTTAAGTCTTAGGGATAAGTCTTAAGGTTAAGCCTTAGTATTATGTCTTAAGATTCAGTCTTAAATTTAAATCTTAATAATAAGTCTTAAGGTTAAGGTTTGGGGATAAGTCTTAGGGTTAAGTCTCAGGGATAAGTCTTAGGGTTAAGTCTCAGGGATAAGTCTTAGGGTTAAGTCTTAAGGTTAAATCTTAGGGTTAAGTCTTAAGGTTAAGTCTCAGGGTTAAGTCTTAGGTTAAGTATTAGTATTAAGTCTTAGGGTTAAGTCTTGTGGTTAAGTCCTAAATTTAAGTCTTAGGGTTATGTCTTAGGGATAAGTCTTAGGGTTAAGTCTTATGGTTAAGTCGTAAATTTAAGTCTTAGGGTTATGTCTTAGGGATAAGTCTTAAGGTGAAGTCTTAGGATCAAGTCTTAAGGTGAAGTCATTATGTTAATCCTTAGGGTTAAGTTTTGGGATTGTTTCTTAGGGTTAAGTCTTAATGTTAAGTGTCAGGTTAAGTCTTACAGTTAAGTCTTATGGTTACCTCTTAATGTTATGTCTTAGGGTTAAGTTATAAGGTTAAGTCTAAGGGTTAACTCCTAAGGTTAAGTGTTAAGTTTGAATATTAAAGTTAGGTCTTAAGGTTAAGACTTAGGGTTAAGTCTTATAGTTAAGTCTTTAGGGTTAAGTCTTAGGGTTAAGTTTTTGGCTTACGTCTTAGGGTAAAGTATTAAGGTTAAGTCTTAACCTTAAGTCTTAACGTCAAGTCTTAAGGTTGAGCCTTAAGGTTAAGTTTTAGGGTTAAGTCTTAGGCTTAATTTTTATGGTTAAGTCTTAAGGTTAAGTTTTAGGGTTAAGTCTTCTAGTTAAGTCTTAGGGTTAAGTCTCAGGTTTATGTCTTACGGTTAAGTCTTAAGGTTATGTTTTAAGGTTTAGTCTTGTAGTTAAGACTTAACGGTAAATCTGAAGGTTAAGTCTCATGGTTAAGTCTTAGGGATAAGTCTCAGGGTTAAGGCTCAAGGTAAGGTCTCAAGGTTAAGTCCCAGGGTTAAGTCGTAAGGTTCTGTCTTAAGGCTGAGACTTAGGGTTAAGTCTTAAGGTTAAGTCTTATGGATTGAGTCTTAGGTTTACGTCTTAGAGTTAAGTCTTGGGGATATGGCTTAGGGTTAAGTCTCAGGGTTAAGTTTCAAGGCTAAGTTTCAATGTTAAGTCTCAGGGTTATGACTTAGGGTTAAGCATTAAGGTTAAGTCTTAGGTTTCAGTCTCAGGGTTATGTCTTAGGATTAAGTCTTAGGGTTAAGTCTTAGGGTTAAGTATTAAATTTAAGTCTTAGGGTTAATTCTTAGGGTTATGTCCTAAAGATCACGTCTTAAGGTTAAATCTTAGGGTTAGGTCTTAAGGTTAAGACTTAAGATTAAGTCTTAGAGTTATGTCTTAGGGTTAAGTCTTAAGGTTAAGACTTAGAGTTAAGTATTTAAGGTTACGTCTTAGGTTTATTGTCTTAGGGTTAAGTCTTAGGGTGTTGTCTTAAGGTTAAGTATTAATATTAAGTCTTAGGGTTAAAGTCATAAGATTTAATCTCAGGGTTAACTCTTATGGTTATGTCATAAGTTTAAGTCTTAATTTTAAGTCTTGGGGATAAATCCTTGGGTTAAGTCTCACGGTTAATCTCAGGGTTAAGACTTAGGGTTAAGTCTTAAGGTTAAGTCTTAGGGTTTAGTCTTAGGGTTCAGTCGTAGGGTTAAGTCTCAGGGTTATGCCTTAGGGTTAAGTCTTATGTTTAAGTTAAGTCTTAGGTTTAAATCATAGGGTTAAGTCTTAGGGTTAAGTTTTAAGTTTAAGTCTTAGGGTTAAGTCTCAGGTTTAGTTTTTAAGGTTAAGTCACAAGGTTAAGTCTTAAGGTTAAGTCTTAATTATAAGTGTTAGGGTTAAGTCTTAAGGTTAAGTCTAAGGGTTAAGTCTCTAAGATTAAGTATTAGGTTTAAGTCTCAGGGTTAAGTCTTAGGGATAAGTCTTAAGGTTAAGTCTTAAATTCAAGTCCTAGGGTTAAGTTTTAAGGTTAAGTCTTAAGGTTAAGTCTCAGGGTTATGTCTTAGGGTTAAGTCTCAGGGTTAAGTCTTAGGGTTAACTGTTAAGGTTAAGACCTAAATTTAAGTCTTAGGGTTAAGCCTTAAGGATAAGACGTAAATTTGAGTCTTAGCGTTAAATCTTAAGGTTATGTCTTACGGTTAAGTGTTAAGGTTAAGTCTTAGATTTAAGTGTTATGGTTATGTCTTAAGGTTAAGTCTTAGTGTTAAGTCTTAGGATTAAGTCTTAAGGTTAACTCATAAATCTAAATCTTAGGGTTAAATCTTTGTGTTAAGTCTTAAGGTTAAATCTTAAGTCCTAGGGTTTGAGTCTTAGGTTTAAGTCTTAAATTTAAGTCTTTGGGATACGTCTTAGGGTTAAGTGTCAGGGTTAAGATTTATGTTTAATTCTTAAGTTTACGTCTTAGGGTTAAGTCTAAAAGTTTAGTCTTAAATTTAAGTCTTAGTGTTGTCTTCGGTTAAGTTATAGTGTTAAGTCTTAGGGTTACATCCTAAGGTTCAGTCTTATATTAAATTCTCAGGGTTAAGTCTTAGGGATAAGTCTTAAGGTTAAGCCTTAGTATTATGTCTTAAGATTCAGTCTTAAATTTAAATCTTAATAATAAGTCTTAAGGTTAAGGTTTGGGGATAAGTCTTAGGGTTAAGTCTCAGGGATAAGTCTTAGGGTTAAGTCTCAGGGATAAGTCTTAGGGTTAAGTCTTAAGGTTAAATCTTAGGGTTAAGTCTTAAGGTTAAGTCTCAGGGTTAAGTCTTAGGTTAAGTATTAGTATTAAGTCTTAGGGTTAAGTCTTGTGGTTAAGTCCTAAATTTAAGTCTTAGGGTTATGTCTTAGGGATAAGTCTTAGGGTTAAGTCTTATGGTTAAGTCGTAAATTTAAGTCTTAGGGTTATGTCTTAGGGATAAGTCTTAAGGTGAAGTCTTAGGATCAAGTCTTAAGGTGAAGTCATTATGTTAATCCTTAGGGTTAAGTTTTGGGATTGTTTCTTAGGGTTAAGTCTTAATGTTAAGTGTCAGGTTAAGTCTTACAGTTAAGTCTTATGGTTACCTCTTAATGTTATGTCTTAGGGTTAAGTTATAAGGTTAAGTCTAAGGGTTAACTCCTAAGGTTAAGTGTTAAGTTTGAATATTAAAGTTAGGTCTTAAGGTTAAGACTTAGGGTTAAGTCTTATAGTTAAGTCTTTAGGGTTAAGTCTTAGGGTTAAGTTTTTGGCTTACGTCTTAGGGTAAAGTATTAAGGTTAAGTCTTAACCTTAAGTCTTAACGTCAAGTCTTAAGGTTAAGTTTTAGGGTTAAGTCTTAGGCTTAATTTTTATGGTTAAGTCTTAAGGTTAAGTTTTAGGGTTAAGTCTTCTAGTTAAGTCTTAGGGTTAAGTCTCAGGTTTATGTCTTACGGTTAAGTCTTAAGGTTATGTTTTAAGGTTTAGTCTTGTAGTTAAGACTTAACGGTAAATCTGAAGGTTAAGTCTCATGGTTAAGTCTTAGGGATAAGTCTCAGGGTTAAGGCTCAAGGTAAGGTCTCAAGCTTAAGTCCCAGGGTTAAGTCGTAAGGTTCTGTCTTAAGGCTGAGACTTAGGGTTAAGTCTTAAGGTTAAGTCTTATGGATTGAGTCTTAGGTTTACGTCTTAGAGTTAAGTCTTGGGGATATGGCTTAGGGTTAAGTCTCAGGGTTAAGTTTCAAGGCTAAGTTTCAATGTTAAGTCTCAGGGTTATGACTTAGGGTTAAGCATTAAGGTTAAGTCTTAGGTTTCAGTCTCAGGGTTATGTCTTAGGATTAAGTCTTAGGGTTAAGTCTTAGGGTTAAGTATTAAATTTAAGTCTTAGGGTTAATTCTTAGGGTTATGTCCTAAAGATCACGTCTTAAGGTTAAATCTTAGGGTTAGGTCTTAAGGTTAAGACTTAAGATTAAGTCTTAGAGTTATGTCTTAGGGTTAAGTCTTAAGGTTAAGACTTAGAGTTAAGTATTTAAGGTTACGTCTTAGGTTTATTGTCTTAGGGTTAAGTCTTAGGGTGTTGTCTTAAGGTTAAGTATTAATATTAAGTCTTAGGGTTAAAGTCATAAGATTTAATCTCAGGGTTAACTCTTATGGTTATGTCATAAGTTTAAGTCTTAATTTTAAGTCTTGGGGATAAATCCTTGGGTTAAGTCTCACGGTTAATCTCAGGGTTAAGACTTAGGGTTAAGTCTTAAGGTTAAGTCTTAGGGTTTAGTCTTAGGGTTCAGTCGTAGGGTTAAGTCTCAGGGTTATGCCTTAGGGTTAAGTCTTATGTTTAAGTTAAGTCTTAGGTTTAAATCATAGGGTTAAGTCTTAGGGTTAAGTTTTAAGTTTAAGTCTTAGGGTTAAGTCTCAGGTTTAGTTTTTAAGGTTAAGTCACAAGGTTAAGTCTTAAGGTTAAGTCTTAATTATAAGTGTTAGGGTTAAGTCTTAAGGTTAAGTCTAAGGGTTAAGTCTCTAAGATTAAGTATTAGGTTTAAGTCTCAGGGTTAAGTCTTAGGGATAAGTCTTAAGGTTAAGTCTTAAATTCAAGTCCTAGGGTTAAGTTTTAAGGTTAAGTCTTAAGGTTAAGTCTCAGGGTTATGTCTTAGGGTTAAGTCTTAGGTTTAAGTCTCAGGGTTAAGTCTTAGGGTTAACTGTTAAGGTTAAGACCTAAATTTAAGTCTTAGGGTTAAGCCTTAAGGATAAGACGTAAATTTGAGTCTTAGCGTTAAATCTTAAGGTTATGTCTTACGGTTAAGTGTTAAGGTTAAGTCTTAGATTTAAGTGTTATGGTTATGTCTTAAGGTTAAGTCTTAGTGTTAAGTCTTAGGATTAAGTCTTAAGGTTAACTCATAAATCTAAATCTTAGGGTTAAATCTTTGTGTTAAGTCTTAAGGTTACATCTTAAGTCCTAGGGTTTGAGTCTTAGGTTTAAGTCTTAAATTTAAGTCTTTGGGATACGTCTTAGGGTTAAGTGTCAGGGTTAAGATTTATGTTTAATTCTTAAGTTTACGTCTTAGGGTTAAGTCTAAAAGTTTAGTCTTAAATTTAAGTCTTAGTGTTGTCTTCGGTTAAGTTATAGTGTTAAGTCTTAGGGTTACATCCTAAGGTTCAGTCTTATATTAAATTCTCAGGGTTAAGTCTTAGGGATAAGTCTTAAGGTTAAGCCTTAGTATTATGTCTTAAGATTCAGTCTTAAATTTAAATCTTAATAATAAGTCTTAAGGTTAAGGTTTGGGGATAAGTCTTAGGGTTAAGTCTCAGGGATAAGTCTTAGGGTTAAGTCTCAGGGATAAGTCTTAGGGTTAAGTCTTAAGGTTAAATCTTAGGGTTAAGTCTTAAGGTTAAGTCTCAGGGTTAAGTCTTAGGTTAAGTATTAGTATTAAGTCTTAGGGTTAAGTCTTGTGGTTAAGTCCTAAATTTAAGTCTTAGGGTTATGTCTTAGGGATAAGTCTTAGGGTTAAGTCTTATGGTTAAGTCGTAAATTTAAGTCTTAGGGTTATGTCTTAGGGATAAGTCTTAAGGTGAAGTCTTAGGATCAAGTCTTAAGGTGAAGTCATTATGTTAATCCTTAGGGTTAAGTTTTAGGATTGTTTCTTAGGGTTAAGTCTTAATGTTAAGTGTCAGGTTAAGTCTTACAGTTAAGTCTTATGGTTACCTCTTAATGTTATGTCTTAGGGTTAAGTTATAAGGTTAAGTCTAAGGGTTAACTCCTAAGGTTAAGTGTTAAGTTTGAATATTAAAGTTAGGTCTTAAGGTTAAGACTTAGGGTTAAGTCTTATAGTTAAGTCTTTAGGGTTAAGTCTTAGGGTTAAGTTTTTGGCTTACGTCTTAGGGTAAAGTATTAAGGTTAAGTCTTAACCTTAAGTCTTAACGTCAAGTCTTAAGGTTGAGCCTTAAGGTTAAGTTTTAGGGTTAAGTCTTAGGCTTAATTTTTATGGTTAAGTCTTAAGGTTAAGTTTTAGGGTTAAGTCTTCTAGTTAAGTCTTAGGGTTAAGTCTCAGGTTTATGTCTTACGGTTAAGTCTTAAGGTTATGTTTTAAGGTTTAGTCTTGTAGTTAAGACTTAACGGTAAATCTGAAGGTTAAGTCTCATGGTTAAGTCTTAGGGATAAGTCTCAGGGTTAAGGCTCAAGGTAAGGTCTCAAGGTTAAGTCCCAGGGTTAAGTCATAAGGTTCTGTCTTAAGGCTGAGACTTAGGGTTAAGTCTTAAGGTTAAGTCTTATGGATTGAGTCTTAGGTTTACGTCTTAGAGTTAAGTCTTGGGGATATGGCTTAGGGTTAAGTCTCAGGGTTAAGTTTCAAGGCTAAGTTTCAATGTTAAGTCTCAGGGTTATGACTTAGGGTTAAGCATTAAGGTTAAGTCTTAGGTTTCAGTCTCAGGGTTATGTCTTAGGATTAAGTCTTAGGGTTAAGTCTTAGGGTTAAGTATTAAATTTAAGTCTTAGGGTTAATTCTTAGGGTTATGTCCTAAAGATCACGTCTTAAGGTTAAATCTTAGGGTTAGGTCTTAAGGTTAAGACTTAAGATTAAGTCTTAGAGTTATGTCTTAGGGTTAAGTCTTAAGGTTAAGACTTAGAGTTAAGTATTTAAGGTTACGTCTTAGGTTTATTGTCTTAGGGTTAAGTCTTAGGGTGTTGTCTTAAGGTTAAGTATTAATATTAAGTCTTAGGGTTAAAGTCATAAGATTTAATCTCAGGGTTAACTCTTATGGTTATGTCATAAGTTTAAGTCTTAATTTTAAGTCTTGGGGATAAATCCTTGGGTTAAGTCTCACGGTTAATCTCAGGGTTAAGACTTAGGGTTAAGTCTTAAGGTTAAGTCTTAGGGTTTAGTCTTAGGGTTCAGTCGTAGGGTTAAGTCTCAGGGTTATGCCTTAGGGTTAAGTCTTATGTTTAAGTTAAGTCTTAGGTTTAAATCATAGGGTTAAGTCTTAGGGTTAAGTTTTAAGTTTAAGTCTTAGGGTTAAGTCTCAGGTTTAGTTTTTAAGGTTAAGTCACAAGGTTAAGTCTTAAGGTTAAGTCTTAATTATAAGTGTTAGGGTTAAGTCTTAAGGTTAAGTCTAAGGGTTAAGTCTCTAAGATTAAGTATTAGGTTTAAGTCTCAGGGTTAAGTCTTAGGGATAAGTCTTAAGGTTAAGTCTTAAATTCAAGTCCTAGGGTTAAGTTTTAAGGTTAAGTCTTAAGGTTAAGTCTCAGGGTTATGTCTTAGGGTTAAGTCTTAGGTTTAAGTCTCAGGGTTAAGTCTTAGGGTTAACTGTTAAGGTTAAGACCTAAATTTAAGTCTTAGGGTTAAGCCTTAAGGATAAGACGTAAATTTGAGTCTTAGCGTTAAATCTTAAGGTTATGTCTTACGGTTAAGTGTTAAGGTTAAGTCTTAGATTTAAGTGTTATGGTTATGTCTTAAGGTTAAGTCTTAGTGTTAAGTCTTAGGATTAAGTCTTAAGGTTAACTCATAAATCTAAATCTTAGGGTTAAATCTTTGTGTTAAGTCTTAAGGTTACATCTTAAGTCCTAGGGTTTGAGTCTTAGGTTTAAGTCTTAAATTTAAGTCTTTGGGATACGTCTTAGGGTTAAGTGTCAGGGTTAAGATTTATGTTTAATTCTTAAGTTTACGTCTTAGGGTTAAGTCTAAAAGTTTAGTCTTAAATTTAAGTCTTAGTGTTGTCTTCGGTTAAGTTATAGTGTTAAGTCTTAGGGTTACATCCTAAGGTTCAGTCTTATATTAAATTCTCAGGGTTAAGTCTTAGGGATAAGTCTTAAGGTTAAGCCTTAGTATTATGTCTTAAGATTCAGTCTTAAATTTAAATCTTAATAATAAGTCTTAAGGTTAAGGTTTGGGGATAAGTCTTAGGGTTAAGTCTCAGGGATAAGTCTTAGGGTTAAGTCTCAGGGATAAGTCTTAGGGTTAAGTCTTAAGGTTAAATCTTAGGGTTAAGTCTTAAGGTTAAGTCTCAGGGTTAAGTCTTAGGTTAAGTATTAGTATTAAGTCTTAGGGTTAAGTCTTGTGGTTAAGTCCTAAATTTAAGTCTTAGGGTTATGTCTTAGGGATAAGTCTTAGGGTTAAGTCTTATGGTTAAGTCGTAAATTTAAGTCTTAGGGTTATGTCTTAGGGATAAGTCTTAAGGTGAAGTCTTAGGATCAAGTCTTAAGGTGAAGTCATTATGTTAATCCTTAGGGTTAAGTTTTAGGATTGTTTCTTAGGGTTAAGTCTTAATGTTAAGTGTCAGGTTAAGTCTTACAGTTAAGTCTTATGGTTACCTCTTAATGTTATGTCTTAGGGTTAAGTTATAAGGTTAAGTCTAAGGGTTAACTCCTAAGGTTAAGTGTTAAGTTTGAATATTAAAGTTAGGTCTTAAGGTTAAGACTTAGGGTTAAGTCTTATAGTTAAGTCTTTAGGGTTAAGTCTTAGGGTTAAGTTTTTGGCTTACGTCTTAGGGTAAAGTATTAAGGTTAAGTCTTAACCTTAAGTCTTAACGTCAAATCTTAAGGTTGAGCCTTAAGGTTAAGTTTTAGGGTTAAGTCTTAGGCTTAATTTTTATGGTTAAGTCTTAAGGTTAAGTTTTAGGGTTAAGTCTTCTAGTTAAGTCTTAGGGTTAAGTCTCAGGTTTATGTCTTACGGTTAAGTCTTAAGGTTATGTTTTAAGGTTTAGTCTTGTAGTTAAGACTTAACGGTAAATCTGAAGGTTAAGTCTCATGGTTAAGTCTTAGGGATAAGTCTCAGGGTTAAGGCTCAAGGTAAGGTCTCAAGGTTAAGTCCCAGGGTTAAGTCGTAAGGTTCTGTCTTAAGGCTGAGACTTAGGGTTAAGTCTTAAGGTTAAGTCTTATGGATTGAGTCTTAGGTTTACGTCTTAGAGTTAAGTCTTGGGGATATGGCTTAGGGTTAAGTCTCAGGGTTAAGTTTCAAGGCTAAGTTTCAATGTTAAGTCTCAGGGTTATGACTTAGGGTTAAACATTAAGGTTAAGTCTTAGGTTTCAGTCTCAGGGTTATGTCTTAGGATTAAGTCTTAGGGTTAAGTCTTAGGGTTAAGTATTAAATTTAAGTCTTAGGGTTAATTCTTAGGGTTATGTCCTAAAGATCACGTCTTAAGGTTAAATCTTAGGGTTAGGTCTTAAGGTTAAGACTTAAGATTAAGTCTTAGAGTTATGTCTTAGGGTTAAGTCTTAAGGTTAAGACTTAGAGTTAAGTATTTAAGGTTACGTCTTAGGTTTATTGTCTTAGGGTTAAGTCTTAGGGTGTTGTCTTAAGGTTAAGTATTAATATTAAGTCTTAGGGTTAAAGTCATAAGATTTAATCTCAGGGTTAACTCTTATGGTTATGTCATAAGTTTAAGTCTTAATTTTAAGTCTTGGGGATAAATCCTTGGGTTAAGTCTCACGGTTAATCTCAGGGTTAAGACTTAGGGTTAAGTCTTAAGGTTAAGTCTTAGGGTTTAGTCTTAGGGTTCAGTCGTAGGGTTAAGTCTCAGGGTTATGCCTTAGGGTTAAGTCTTATGTTTAAGTTAAGTCTTAGGTTTAAATCATAGGGTTAAGTCTTAGGGTTAAGTTTTAAGTTTAAGTCTTAGGGTTAAGTCTCAGGTTTAGTTTTTAAGGTTAAGTCACAAGGTTAAGTCTTAAGGTTAAGTCTTAATTATAAGTGTTAGGGTTAAGTCTTAAGGTTAAGTCTAAGGGTTAAGTCTCTAAGATTAAGTATTAGGTTTAAGTCTCAGGGTTAAGTCTTAGGGATAAGTCTTAAGGTTAAGTCTTAAATTCAAGTCCTAGGGTTAAGTTTTAAGGTTAAGTCTTAAGGTTAAGTCTCAGGGTTATGTCTTAGGGTTAAGTCTCAGGGTTAAGTCTTAGGGTTAACTGTTAAGGTTAAGACCTAAATTTAAGTCTTAGGGTTAAGCCTTAAGGATAAGACGTAAATTTGAGTCTTAGCGTTAAATCTTAAGGTTATGTCTTACGGTTAAGTGTTAAGGTTAAGTCTTAGATTTAAGTGTTATGGTTATGTCTTAAGGTTAAGTCTTAGTGTTAAGTCTTAGGATTAAGTCTTAAGGTTAACTCATAAATCTAAATCTTAGGGTTAAATCTTTGTGTTAAGTCTTAAGGTTAAATCTTAAGTCCTAGGGTTTGAGTCTTAGGTTTAAGTCTTAAATTTAAGTCTTTGGGATACGTCTTAGGGTTAAGTGTCAGGGTTAAGATTTATGTTTAATTCTTAAGTTTACGCCTTAGGGTTAAGTCTAAAAGTTTAGTCTTAAATTTAAGTCTTAGTGTTGTCTTCGGTTAAGTTATAGTGTTAAGTCTTAGGGTTACATCCTAAGGTTCAGTCTTATATTAAATTCTCAGGGTTAAGTCTTAGGGATAAGTCTTAAGGTTAAGCCTTAGTATTATGTCTTAAGATTCAGTCTTAAATTTAAATCTTAATAATAAGTCTTAAGGTTAAGGTTTGGGGATAAGTCTTAGGGTTAAGTCTCAGGGATAAGTCTTAGGGTTAAGTCTCAGGGATAAGTCTTAGGGTTAAGTCTTAAGGTTAAATCTTAGGGTTAAGTCTTAAGGTTAAGTCTCAGGGTTAAGTCTTAGGTTAAGTATTAGTATTAAGTCTTAGGGTTAAGTCTTGTGGTTAAGTCCTAAATTTAAGTCTTAGGGTTATGTCTTAGGGATAAGTCTTAGGGTTAAGTCTTATGGTTAAGTCGTAAATTTAAGTCTTAGGGTTATGTCTTAGGGATAAGTCTTAAGGTGAAGTCTTAGGATCAAGTCTTAAGGTGAAGTCATTATGTTAATCCTTAGGGTTAAGTTTTGGGATTGTTTCTTAGGGTTAAGTCTTAATGTTAAGTGTCAGGTTAAGTCTTACAGTTAAGTCTTATGGTTACCTCTTAATGTTATGTCTTAGGGTTAAGTTATAAGGTTAAGTCTAAGGGTTAACTCCTAAGGTTAAGTGTTAAGTTTGAATATTAAAGTTAGGTCTTAAGGTTAAGACTTAGGGTTAAGTCTTATAGTTAAGTCTTTAGGGTTAAGTCTTAGGGTTAAGTTTTTGGCTTACGTCTTAGGGTAAAGTATTAAGGTTAAGTCTTAACCTTAAGTCTTAACGTCAAGTCTTAAGGTTGAGCCTTAAGGTTAAGTTTTAGGGTTAAGTCTTAGGCTTAATTTTTATGGTTAAGTCTTAAGGTTAAGTTTTAGGGTTAAGTCTTCTAGTTAAGTCTTAGGGTTAAGTCTCAGGTTTATGTCTTACGGTTAAGTCTTAAGGTTATGTTTTAAGGTTTAGTCTTGTAGTTAAGACTTAACGGTAAATCTGAAGGTTAAGTCTCATGGTTAAGTCTTAGGGATAAGTCTCAGGGTTAAGGCTCAAGGTAAGGTCTCAAGGTTAAGTCCCAGGGTTAAGTCGTAAGGTTCTGTCTTAAGGCTGAGACTTAGGGTTAAGTCTTAAGGTTAAGTCTTATGGATTGAGTCTTAGGTTTACGTCTTAGAGTTAAGTCTTGGGGATATGGCTTAGGGTTAAGTCTCAGGGTTAAGTTTCAAGGCTAAGTTTCAATGTTAAGTCTCAGGGTTATGACTTAGGGTTAAGCATTAAGGTTAAGTCTTAGGTTTCAGTCTCAGGGTTATGTCTTAGGATTAAGTCTTAGGGTTAAGTCTTAGGGTTAAGTATTAAATTTAAGTCTTAGGGTTAATTCTTAGGGTTATGTCCTAAAGATCACGTCTTAAGGTTAAATCTTAGGGTTAGGTCTTAAGGTTAAGACTTAAGATTAAGTCTTAGAGTTATGTCTTAGGGTTAAGTCTTAAGGTTAAGACTTAGAGTTAAGTATTTAAGGTTACGTCTTAGGTTTATTGTCTTAGGGTTAAGTCTTAGGGTGTTGTCTTAAGGTTAAGTATTAATATTAAGTCTTAGGGTTAAAGTCATAAGATTTAATCTCAGGGTTAACTCTTATGGTTATGTCATAAGTTTAAGTCTTACTTTTAAGTCTTGGGGATAAATCCTTGGGTTAAGTCTCACGGTTAATCTCAGGGTTAAGACTTAGGGTTAAGTCTTAAGGTTAAGTCTTAGGGTTTAGTCTTAGGGTTCAGTCGTAGGGTTAAGTCTCAGGGTTATGCCTTAGGGTTAAGTCTTATGTTTAAGTTAAGTCTTAGGTTTAAATCATAGGGTTAAGTCTTAGGGTTAAGTTTTAAGTTTAAGTCTTAGGGTTAAGTCTCAGGTTTAGTTTTTAAGGTTAAGTCACAAGGTTAAGTCTTAAGGTTAAGTCTTAATTATAAGTGTTAGGGTTAAGTCTTAAGGTTAAGTCTAAGGGTTAAGTCTCTAAGATTAAGTATTAGGTTTAAGTCTCAGGGTTAAGTCTTAGGGATAAGTCTTAAGGTTAAGTCTTAAATTCAAGTCCTAGGGTTAAGTTTTAAGGTTAAGTCTTAAGGTTAAGTCTCAGGGTTATGTCTTAGGGTTAAGTCTTAGGTTTAAGTCTCAGGGTTAAGTCTTAGGGTTAACTGTTAAGGTTAAGACCTAAATTTAAGTCTTAGGGTTAAGCCTTAAGGATAAGACGTAAATTTGAGTCTTAGCGTTAAATCTTAAGGTTATGTCTTACGGTTAAGTGTTAAGGTTAAGTCTTAGATTTAAGTGTTATGGTTATGTCTTAAGGTTAAGTCTTAGTGTTAAGTCTTAGGATTAAGTCTTAAGGTTAACTCATAAATCTAAATCTTAGGGTTAAATCTTTGTGTTAAGTCTTAAGGTTACATCTTAAGTCCTAGGGTTTGAGTCTTAGGTTTAAGTCTTAAATTTAAGTCTTTGGGATACGTCTTAGGGTTAAGTGTCAGGGTTAAGATTTATGTTTAATTCTTAAGTTTACGTCTTAGGGTTAAGTCTAAAAGTTTAGTCTTAAATTTAAGTCTTAGTGTTGTCTTCGGTTAAGTTATAGTGTTAAGTCTTAGGGTTACATCCTAAGGTTCAGTCTTATATTAAATTCTCAGGGTTAAGTCTTAGGGATAAGTCTTAAGGTTAAGCCTTAGTATTATGTCTTAAGATTCAGTCTTAAATTTAAATCTTAATAATAAGTCTTAAGGTTAAGGTTTGGGGATAAGTCTTAGGGTTAAGTCTCAGGGATAAGTCTTAGGGTTAAGTCTCAGGGATAAGTCTTAGGGTTAAGTCTTAAGGTTAAATCTTAGGGTTAAGTCTTAAGGTTAAGTCTCAGGGTTAAGTCTTAGGTTAAGTATTAGTATTAAGTCTTAGGGTTAAGTCTTGTGGTTAAGTCCTAAATTTAAGTCTTAGGGTTATGTCTTAGGGATAAGTCTTAGGGTTAAGTCTTATGGTTAAGTCGTAAATTTAAGTCTTAGGGTTATGTCTTAGGGATAAGTCTTAAGGTGAAGTCTTAGGATCAAGTCTTAAGGTGAAGTCATTATGTTAATCCTTAGGGTTAAGTTTTAGGATTGTTTCTTAGGGTTAAGTCTTAATGTTAAGTGTCAGGTTAAGTCTTACAGTTAAGTCTTATGGTTACCTCTTAATGTTATGTCTTAGGGTTAAGTTATAAGGTTAAGTCTAAGGGTTAACTCCTAAGGTTAAGTGTTAAGTTTGAATATTAAAGTTAGGTCTTAAGGTTAAGACTTAGGGTTAAGTCTTATAGTTAAGTCTTTAGGGTTAAGTCTTAGGGTTAAGTTTTTGGCTTACGTCTTAGGGTAAAGTATTAAGGTTAAGTCTTAACCTTAAGTCTTAACGTCAAGTCTTAAGGTTGAGCCTTAAGGTTAAGTTTTAGGGTTAAGTCTTAGGCTTAATTTTTATGGTTAAGTCTTAAGGTTAAGTTTTAGGGTTAAGTCTTCTAGTTAAGTCTTAGGGTTAAGTCTCAGGTTTATGTCTTACGGTTAAGTCTTAAGGTTATGTTTTAAGGTTTAGTCTTGTAGTTAAGACTTAACGGTAAATCTGAAGGTTAAGTCTCATGGTTAAGTCTTAGGGATAAGTCTCAGGGTTAAGGCTCAAGGTAAGGTCTCAAGGTTAAGTCCCAGGGTTAAGTCGTAAGGTTCTGTCTTAAGGCTGAGACTTAGGGTTAAGTCTTAAGGTTAAGTCTTATGGATTGAGTCTTAGGTTTACGTCTTAGAGTTAAGTCTTGGGGATATGGCTTAGGGTTAAGTCTCAGGGTTAAGTTTCAAGGCTAAGTTTCAATGTTAAGTCTCAGGGTTATGACTTAGGGTTAAGCATTAAGGTTAAGTCTTAGGTTTCAGTCTCAGGGTTATGTCTTAGGATTAAGTCTTAGGGTTAAGTCTTAGGGTTAAGTATTAAATTTAAGTCTTAGGGTTAATTCTTAGGGTTATGTCCTAAAGATCACGTCTTAAGGTTAAATCTTAGGGTTAGGTCTTAAGGTTAAGACTTAAGATTAAGTCTTAGAGTTATGTCTTAGGGTTAAGTCTTAAGGTTAAGACTTAGAGTTAAGTATTTAAGGTTACGTCTTAGGTTTATTGTCTTAGGGTTAAGTCTTAGGGTGTTGTCTTAAGGTTAAGTATTAATATTAAGTCTTAGGGTTAAAGTCATAAGATTTAATCTCAGGGTTAACTCTTATGGTTATGTCATAAGTTTAAGTCTTAATTTTAAGTCTTGGGGATAAATCCTTGGGTTAAGTCTCACGGTTAATCTCAGGGTTAAGACTTAGGGTTAAGTCTTAAGGTTAAGTCTTAGGGTTTAGTCTTAGGGTTCAGTCGTAGGGTTAAGTCTCAGGGTTATGCCTTAGGGTTAAGTCTTATGTTTAAGTTAAGTCTTAGGTTTAAATCATAGGGTTAAGTCTTAGGGTTAAGTTTTAAGTTTAAGTCTTAGGGTTAAGTCTCAGGTTTAGTTTTTAAGGTTAAGTCACAAGGTTAAGTCTTAAGGTTAAGTCTTAATTATAAGTGTTAGGGTTAAGTCTTAAGGTTAAGTCTAAGGGTTAAGTCTCTAAGATTAAGTATTAGGTTTAAGTCTCAGGGTTAAGTCTTAGGGATAAGTCTTAAGGTTAAGTCTTAAATTCAAGTCCTAGGGTTAAGTTTTAAGGTTAAGTCTTAAGGTTAAGTCTCAGGGTTATGTCTTAGGGTTAAGTCTTAGGTTTAAGTCTCAGGGTTAAGTCTTAGGGTTAACTGTTAAGGTTAAGACCTAAATTTAAGTCTTAGGGTTAAGCCTTAAGGATAAGACGTAAATTTGAGTCTTAGCGTTAAATCTTAAGGTTATGTCTTACGGTTAAGTGTTAAGGTTAAGTCTTAGATTTAAGTGTTATGGTTATGTCTTAAGGTTAAGTCTTAGTGTTAAGTCTTAGGATTAAGTCTTAAGGTTAACTCATAAATCTAAATCTTAGGGTTAAATCTTTGTGTTAAGTCTTAAGGTTACATCTTAAGTCCTAGGGTTTGAGTCTTAGGTTTAAGTCTTAAATTTAAGTCTTTGGGATACGTCTTAGGGTTAAGTGTCAGGGTTAAGATTTATGTTTAATTCTTAAGTTTACGTCTTAGGGTTAAGTCTAAAAGTTTAGTCTTAAATTTAAGTCTTAGTGTTGTCTTCGGTTAAGTTATAGTGTTAAGTCTTAGGGTTACATCCTAAGGTTCAGTCTTATATTAAATTCTCAGGGTTAAGTCTTAGGGATAAGTCTTAAGGTTAAGCCTTAGTATTATGTCTTAAGATTCAGTCTTAAATTTAAATCTTAATAATAAGTCTTAAGGTTAAGGTTTGGGGATAAGTCTTAGGGTTAAGTCTCAGGGATAAGTCTTAGGGTTAAGTCTCAGGGATAAGTCTTAGGGTTAAGTCTTAAGGTTAAATCTTAGGGTTAAGTCTTAAGGTTAAGTCTCAGGGTTAAGTCTTAGGTTAAGTATTAGTATTAAGTCTTAGGGTTAAGTCTTGTGGTTAAGTCCTAAATTTAAGTCTTAGGGTTATGTCTTAGGGATAAGTCTTAGGGTTAAGTCTTATGGTTAAGTCGTAAATTTAAGTCTTAGGGTTATGTCTTAGGGATAAGTCTTAAGGTGAAGTCTTAGGATCAAGTCTTAAGGTGAAGTCATTATGTTAATCCTTAGGGTTAAGTTTTAGGATTGTTTCTTAGGGTTAAGTCTTAATGTTAAGTGTCAGGTTAAGTCTTACAGTTAAGTCTTATGGTTACCTCTTAATGTTATGTCTTAGGGTTAAGTTATAAGGTTAAGTCTAAGGGTTAACTCCTAAGGTTAAGTGTTAAGTTTGAATATTAAAGTTAGGTCTTAAGGTTAAGACTTAGGGTTAAGTCTTATAGTTAAGTCTTTAGGGTTAAGTCTTAGGGTTAAGTTTTTGGCTTACGTCTTAGGGTAAAGTATTAAGGTTAAGTCTTAACCTTAAGTCTTAACGTCAAGTCTTAAGGTTGAGCCTTAAGGTTAAGTTTTAGGGTTAAGTCTTAGGCTTAATTTTTATGGTTAAGTCTTAAGGTTAAGTTTTAGGGTTAAGTCTTCTAGTTAAGTCTTAGGGTTAAGTCTCAGGTTTATGTCTTACGGTTAAGTCTTAAGGTTATGTTTTAAGGTTTAGTCTTGTAGTTAAGACTTAACGGTAAATCTGAAGGTTAAGTCTCATGGTTAAGTCTTAGGGATAAGTCTCAGGGTTAAGGCTCAAGGTAAGGTCTCAAGGTTAAGTCCCAGGGTTAAGTCGTAAGGTTCTGTCTTAAGGCTGAGACTTAGGGTTAAGTCTTAAGGTTAAGTCTTATGGATTGAGTCTTAGGTTTACGTCTTAGAGTTAAGTCTTGGGGATATGGCTTAGGGTTAAGTCTCAGGGTTAAGTTTCAAGGCTAAGTTTCAATGTTAAGTCTCAGGGTTATGACTTAGGGTTAAGCATTAAGGTTAAGTCTTAGGTTTCAGTCTCAGGGTTATGTCTTAGGATTAAGTCTTAGGGTTAAGTCTTAGGGTTAAGTATTAAATTTAAGTCTTAGGGTTAATTCTTAGGGTTATGTCCTAAAGATCACGTCTTAAGGTTAAATCTTAGGGTTAGGTCTTAAGGTTAAGACTTAAGATTAAGTCTTAGAGTTATGTCTTAGGGTTAAGTCTTAAGGTTAAGACTTAGAGTTAAGTATTTAAGGTTACGTCTTAGGTTTATTGTCTTAGGGTTAAGTCTTAGGGTGTTGTCTTAAGGTTAAGTATTAATATTAAGTCTTAGGGTTAAAGTCATAAGATTTAATCTCAGGGTTAACTCTTATGGTTATGTCATAAGTTTAAGTCTTACTTTTAAGTCTTGGGGATAAATCCTTGGGTTAAGTCTCACGGTTAATCTCAGGGTTAAGACTTAGGGTTAAGTCTTAAGGTTAAGTCTTAGGGTTTAGTCTTAGGGTTCAGTCGTAGGGTTAAGTCTCAGGGTTATGCCTTAGGGTTAAGTCTTATGTTTAAGTTAAGTCTTAGGTTTAAATCATAGGGTTAAGTCTTAGGGTTAAGTTTTAAGTTTAAGTCTTAGGGTTAAGTCTCAGGTTTAGTTTTTAAGGTTAAGTCACAAGGTTAAGTCTTAAGGTTAAGTCTTAATTATAAGTGTTAGGGTTAAGTCTTAAGGTTAAGTCTAAGGGTTAAGTCTCTAAGATTAAGTATTAGGTTTAAGTCTCAGGGTTAAGTCTTAGGGATAAGTCTTAAGGTTAAGTCTTAAATTCAAGTCCTAGGGTTAAGTTTTAAGGTTAAGTCTTAAGGTTAAGTCTCAGGGTTATGTCTTAGGGTTAAGTCTTAGGTTTAAGTCTCAGGGTTAAGTCTTAGGGTTAACTGTTAAGGTTAAGACCTAAATTTAAGTCTTAGGGTTAAGCCTTAAGGATAAGACGTAAATTTGAGTCTTAGCGTTAAATCTTAAGGTTATGTCTTACGGTTAAGTGTTAAGGTTAAGTCTTAGATTTAAGTGTTATGGTTATGTCTTAAGGTTAAGTCTTAGTGTTAAGTCTTAGGATTAAGTCTTAAGGTTAACTCATAAATCTAAATCTTAGGGTTAAATCTTTGTGTTAAGTCTTAAGGTTACATCTTAAGTCCTAGGGTTTGAGTCTTAGGTTTAAGTCTTAAATTTAAGTCTTTGGGATACGTCTTAGGGTTAAGTGTCAGGGTTAAGATTTATGTTTAATTCTTAAGTTTACGTCTTAGGGTTAAGTCTAAAAGTTTAGTCTTAAATTTAAGTCTTAGTGTTGTCTTCGGTTAAGTTATAGTGTTAAGTCTTAGGGTTACATCCTAAGGTTCAGTCTTATATTAAATTCTCAGGGTTAAGTCTTAGGGATAAGTCTTAAGGTTAAGCCTTAGTATTATGTCTTAAGATTCAGTCTTAAATTTAAATCTTAATAATAAGTCTTAAGGTTAAGGTTTGGGGATAAGTCTTAGGGTTAAGTCTCAGGGATAAGTCTTAGGGTTAAGTCTCAGGGATAAGTCTTAGGGTTAAGTCTTAAGGTTAAATCTTAGGGTTAAGTCTTAAGGTTAAGTCTCAGGGTTAAGTCTTAGGTTAAGTATTAGTATTAAGTCTTAGGGTTAAGTCTTGTGGTTAAGTCCTAAATTTAAGTCTTAGGGTTATGTCTTAGGGATAAGTCTTAGGGTTAAGTCTTATGGTTAAGTCGTAAATTTAAGTCTTAGGGTTATGTCTTAGGGATAAGTCTTAAGGTGAAGTCTTAGGATCAAGTCTTAAGGTGAAGTCATTATGTTAATCCTTAGGGTTAAGTTTTAGGATTGTTTCTTAGGGTTAAGTCTTAATGTTAAGTGTCAGGTTAAGTCTTACAGTTAAGTCTTATGGTTACCTCTTAATGTTATGTCTTAGGGTTAAGTTATAAGGTTAAGTCTAAGGGTTAACTCCTAAGGTTAAGTGTTAAGTTTGAATATTAAAGTTAGGTCTTAAGGTTAAGACTTAGGGTTAAGTCTTATAGTTAAGTCTTTAGGGTTAAGTCTTAGGGTTAAGTTTTTGGCTTACGTCTTAGGGTAAAGTATTAAGGTTAAGTCTTAACCTTAAGTCTTAACGTCAAGTCTTAAGGTTGAGCCTTAAGGTTAAGTTTTAGGGTTAAGTCTTAGGCTTAATTTTTATGGTTAAGTCTTAAGGTTAAGTTTTAGGGTTAAGTCTTCTAGTTAAGTCTTAGGGTTAAGTCTCAGGTTTATGTCTTACGGTTAAGTCTTAAGGTTATGTTTTAAGGTTTAGTCTTGTAGTTAAGACTTAACGGTAAATCTGAAGGTTAAGTCTCATGGTTAAGTCTTAGGGATAAGTCTCAGGGTTAAGGCTCAAGGTAAGGTCTCAAGGTTAAGTCCCAGGGTTAAGTCGTAAGGTTCTGTCTTAAGGCTGAGACTTAGGGTTAAGTCTTAAGGTTAAGTCTTATGGATTGAGTCTTAGGTTTACGTCTTAGAGTTAAGTCTTGGGGATATGGCTTAGGGTTAAGTCTCAGGGTTAAGTTTCAAGGCTAAGTTTCAATGTTAAGTCTCAGGGTTATGACTTAGGGTTAAGCATTAAGGTTAAGTCTTAGGTTTCAGTCTCAGGGTTATGTCTTAGGATTAAGTCTTAGGGTTAAGTCTTAGGGTTAAGTATTAAATTTAAGTCTTAGGGTTAATTCTTAGGGTTATGTCCTAAAGATCACGTCTTAAGGTTAAATCTTAGGGTTAGGTCTTAAGGTTAAGACTTAAGATTAAGTCTTAGAGTTATGTCTTAGGGTTAAGTCTTAAGGTTAAGACTTAGAGTTAAGTATTTAAGGTTACGTCTTAGGTTTATTGTCTTAGGGTTAAGTCTTAGGGTGTTGTCTTAAGGTTAAGTATTAATATTAAGTCTTAGGGTTAAAGTCATAAGATTTAATCTCAGGGTTAACTCTTATGGTTATGTCATAAGTTTAAGTCTTACTTTTAAGTCTTGGGGATAAATCCTTGGGTTAAGTCTCACGGTTAATCTCAGGGTTAAGACTTAGGGTTAAGTCTTAAGGTTAAGTCTTAGGGTTTAGTCTTAGGGTTCAGTCGTAGGGTTAAGTCTCAGGGTTATGCCTTAGGGTTAAGTCTTATGTTTAAGTTAAGTCTTAGGTTTAAATCATAGGGTTAAGTCTTAGGGTTAAGTTTTAAGTTTAAGTCTTAGGGTTAAGTCTCAGGTTTAGTTTTTAAGGTTAAGTCACAAGGTTAAGTCTTAAGGTTAAGTCTTAATTATAAGTGTTAGGGTTAAGTCTTAAGGTTAAGTCTAAGGGTTAAGTCTCTAAGATTAAGTATTAGGTTTAAGTCTCAGGGTTAAGTCTTAGGGATAAGTCTTAAGGTTAAGTCTTAAATTCAAGTCCTAGGGTTAAGTTTTAAGGTTAAGTCTTAAGGTTAAGTCTCAGGGTTATGTCTTAGGGTTAAGTCTTAGGGATAAGTCTTAAGGTTAAGTCTTAAATTCAAGTCCTAGGGTTAAGTTTTAAGGTTAAGTCTTAAGGTTAAGTCTCAGGGTTATGTCTTAGGGTTAAGTCTTAGGTTTAAGTCTCAGGGTTAAGTCTTAGGGTTAACTGTTAAGGTTAAGACCTAAATTTAAGTCTTAGGGTTAAGCCTTAAGGATAAGACGTAAATTTGAGTCTTAGCGTTAAATCTTAAGGTTATGTCTTACGGTTAAGTGTTAAGGTTAAGTCTTAGATTTAAGTGTTATGGTTATGTCTTAAGGTTAAGTCTTAGTGTTAAGTCTTAGGATTAAGTCTTAAGGTTAACTCATAAATCTAAATCTTAGGGTTAAATCTTTGTGTTAAGTCTTAAGGTTACATCTTAAGTCCTAGGGTTTGAGTCTTAGGTTTAAGTCTTAAATTTAAGTCTTTGGGATACGTCTTAGGGTTAAGTGTCAGGGTTAAGATTTATGTTTAATTCTTAAGTTTACGTCTTAGGGTTAAGTCTAAAAGTTTAGTCTTAAATTTAAGTCTTAGTGTTGTCTTCGGTTAAGTTATAGTGTTAAGTCTTAGGGTTACATCCTAAGGTTCAGTCTTATATTAAATTCTCAGGGTTAAGTCTTAGGGATAAGTCTTAAGGTTAAGCCTTAGTATTATGTCTTAAGATTCAGTCTTAAATTTAAATCTTAATAATAAGTCTTAAGGTTAAGGTTTGGGGATAAGTCTTAGGGTTAAGTCTCAGGGATAAGTCTTAGGGTTAAGTCTCAGGGATAAGTCTTAGGGTTAAGTCTTAAGGTTAAATCTTAGGGTTAAGTCTTAAGGTTAAGTCTCAGGGTTAAGTCTTAGGTTAAGTATTAGTATTAAGTCTTAGGGTTAAGTCTTGTGGTTAAGTCCTAAATTTAAGTCTTAGGGTTATGTCTTAGGGATAAGTCTTAGGGTTAAGTCTTATGGTTAAGTCGTAAATTTAAGTCTTAGGGTTATGTCTTAGGGATAAGTCTTAAGGTGAAGTCTTAGGATCAAGTCTTAAGGTGAAGTCATTATGTTAATCCTTAGGGTTAAGTTTTAGGATTGTTTCTTAGGGTTAAGTCTTAATGTTAAGTGTCAGGTTAAGTCTTACAGTTAAGTCTTATGGTTACCTCTTAATGTTATGTCTTAGGGTTAAGTTATAAGGTTAAGTCTAAGGGTTAACTCCTAAGGTTAAGTGTTAAGTTTGAATATTAAAGTTAGGTCTTAAGGTTAAGACTTAGGGTTAAGTCTTATAGTTAAGTCTTTAGGGTTAAGTCTTAGGGTTAAGTTTTTGGCTTACGTCTTAGGGTAAAGTATTAAGGTTAAGTCTTAAACTTAAGTCTTAACGTCAAGTCTTAAGGTTGAGCCTTAAGGTTAAGTTTTAGGGTTAAGTCTTAGGCTTAATTTTTATGGTTAAGTCTTAAGGTTAAGTTTTAGGGTTAAGTCTTCTAGTTAAGTCTTAGGGTTAAGTCTCAGGTTTATGTCTTACGGTTAAGTCTTAAGGTTATGTTTTAAGGTTTAGTCTTGTAGTTAAGACTTAACGGTAAATCTGAAGGTTAAGTCTCATGGTTAAGTCTTAGGGATAAGTCTCAGGGTTAAGGCTCAAGGTAAGGTCTCAAGGTTAAGTCCCAGGGTTAAGTCGTAAGGTTCTGTCTTAAGGCTGAGACTTAGGGTTAAGTCTTAAGGTTAAGTCTTATGGATTGAGTCTTAGGTTTACGTCTTAGAGTTAAGTCTTGGGGATATGGCTTAGGGTTAAGTCTCAGGGTTAAGTTTCAAGGCTAAGTTTCAATGTTAAGTCTCAGGGTTATGACTTAGGGTTAAGCATTAAGGTTAAGTCTTAGGTTTCAGTCTCAGGGTTATGTCTTAGGATTAAGTCTTAGGGTTAAGTATTAAATTTAAGTCTTAGGGTTAATTCTTAGGGTTATGTCCTAAAGATCACGTCTTAAGGTTAAATCTTAGGGTTAGGTCTTAAGGTTAAGACTTAAGATTAAGTCTTAGAGTTATGTCTTAGGGTTAAGTCTTAAGGTTAAGACTTAGAGTTAAGTATTTAAGGTTACGTCTTAGGTTTATTGTCTTAGGGTTAAGTCTTAGGGTGTTGTCCTAAGGTTAAGTATTAATATTAAGTCTTAGGGTTAAAGTCATAAGATTTAATCTCAGGGTTAACTCTTATGGTTATGTCATAAGTTTAAGTCTTAATTTTAAGTCTTGGGGATAAATCCTTGGGTTAAGTCTCACGGTTAATCTCAGGGTTAAGACTTAGGGTTAAGTCTTAAGGTTAAGTCTTAGGGTTTAGTCTTAGGGTTCAGTCGTAGGGTTAAGTCTCAGGGTTATGCCTTAGGGTTAAGTCTTATGTTTAAGTTAAGTCTTAGGTTTAAATCATAGGGTTAAGTCTCAGGGTTAAGTTTTAAGTTTAAGTCTTAGGGTTAAGTCTCAGGTTTAGTTTTTAAGGTTAAGTCACAAGGTTAAGTCTTAAGGTTAAGTCTTAATTATAAGTGTTAGGGTTAAGTCTTAAGGTTAAGTCTAAGGGTTAAGTCTCTAAGATTAAGTATTAGGTTTAAGTCTCAGGGTTAAGTCTTAGGGATAAGTCTTAAGGTTAAGTCTTAAATTCAAGTCCTAGGGTTAAGTTTTAAGGTTAAGTCTTAAGGTTAAGTCTCAGGGTTAAGTCTTAAGGTTAAGTCTCAGGGTTAAGTCTTAGGTTAAGTATTAGTATTAAGTCTTAGGGTTAAGTCTTGTGGTTAAGTCCTAAATTTAAGTCTTAGGGTTATGTCTTAGGGATAAGTCTTAGGGTTAAGTCTTATGGTTAAGTCGTAAATTTAAGTCTTAGGGATAAGTCTTAAGGTGAAGTCTTAGGATCAAGTCTTAAGGTGAAGTCATTATGTTAATCCTTAGGGTTAAGTTTTAGGATTGTTTCTTAGGGTTAAGTCTTAATGTTAAGTGTCAGGTTAAGTCTTACAGTTAAGTCTTATGGTTACCTCTTAATGTTATGTCTTAGGGTTAAGTTATAAGGTTAAGTCTAAGGGTTAACTCCTAAGGTTAAGTGTTAAGTTTGAATATTAAAGTTAGGTCTTAAGGTTAAGACTTAGGGTTAAGTCTTATAGTTAAGTCTTTAGGGTTAAGTCTTAGGGTTAAGTTTTTGGCTTACGTCTTAGGGTAAAGTATTAAGGTTAAGTCTTAACCTTAAGTCTTAACGTCAAGTCTTAAGGTTGAGCCTTAAGGTTAAGTTTTAGGGTTAAGTCTTAGGCTTAATTTTTATGGTTAAGTCTTAAGGTTAAGTTTTAGGGTTAAGTCTTCTAGTTAAGTCTTAGGGTTAAGTCTCAGGTTTATGTCTTACGGTTAAGTCTTAAGGTTATGTTTTAAGGTTTAGTCTTGTAGTTAAGACTTAACGGTAAATCTGAAGGTTAAGTCTCATGGTTAAGTCTTAGGGATAAGTCTCAGGGTTAAGGCTCAAGGTAAGGTCTCAAGGTTAAGTCCCAGGGTTAAGTCGTAAGGTTCTGTCTTAAGGCTGAGACTTAGGGTTAAGTCTTAAGGTTAAGTCTTATGGATTGAGTCTTAGGTTTACGTCTTAGAGTTAAGTCTTGGGGATATGGCTTAGGGTTAAGTCTCAGGGTTAAGTTTCAAGGCTAAGTTTCAATGTTAAGTCTCAGGGTTATGACTTAGGGTTAAGCATTAAGGTTAAGTCTTAGGTTTCAGTCTCAGGGTTATGTCTTAGGATTAAGTCTTAGGGTTAAGTATTAAATTTAAGTCTTAGGGTTAATTCTTAGGGTTATGTCCTAAAGATCACGTCTTAAGGTTAAATCTTAGGGTTAGGTCTTAAGGTTAAGACTTAAGATTAAGTCTTAGAGTTATGTCTTAGGGTTAAGTCTTAAGGTTAAGACTTAGAGTTAAGTATTTAAGGTTACGTCTTAGGTTTATTGTCTTAGGGTTAAGTCTTAGGGTGTTGTCCTAAGGTTAAGTATTAATATTAAGTCTTAGGGTTAAAGTCATAAGATTTAATCTCAGGGTTAACTCTTATGGTTATGTCATAAGTTTAAGTCTTAATTTTAAGTCTTGGGGATAAATCCTTGGGTTAAGTCTCACGGTTAATCTCAGGGTTAAGACTTAGGGTTAAGTCTTAAGGTTAAGTCTTAGGGTTTAGTCTTAGGGTTCAGTCGTAGGGTTAAGTCTCAGGGTTATGCCTTAGGGTTAAGTCTTATGTTTAAGTTAAGTCTTAGGTTTAAATCATAGGGTTAAGTCTCAGGGTTAAGTTTTAAGTTTAAGTCTTAGGGTTAAGTCTCAGGTTTAGTTTTTAAGGTTAAGTCACAAGGTTAAGTCTTAAGGTTAAGTCTTAATTATAAGTGTTAGGGTTAAGTCTTAAGGTTAAGTCTAAGGGTTAAGTCTCTAAGATTAAGTATTAGGTTTAAGTCTCAGGGTTAAGTCTTAGGGATAAGTCTTAAGGTTAAGTCTTAAATTCAAGTCCTAGGGTTAAGTTTTAAGGTTAAGTCTTAAGGTAAAGTCTCAGGGTTATGTCTTAGGGTTAAGTCTTAGGTTTAAGTCTCAGGGTTAAGTCTTAGGGTTAACTGTTAAGGTTAAGACCTAAATTTAAGTCTTAGGGTTAAGCCTTAAGGATAAGACGTAAATTTGAGTCTTAGCGTTAAATCTTAAGGTTATGTCTTACGGTTAAGTGTTAAGGTTAAGTCTTAGATTTAAGTGTTATGGTTATGTCTTAAGGTTAAGTCTTAGTGTTAAGTCTTAGGATTAAGTCTTAAGGTTAACTCATAAATCTAAATCTTAGGGTTAAATCTTTGTGTTAAGTCTTAAGGTTAAATCTTAAGTCCTAGGGTTTGAGTCTTAGGTTTAAGTCTTAAATTTAAGTCTTTGGGATACGTCTTAGGGTTAAGTGTCAGGGTTAAGATTTATGTTTAATTCTTAAGTTTACGTCTTAGGGTTAAGTCTAAAAGTTTAGTCTTAAATTTAAGTCTTAGTGTTGTCTTCGGTTAAGTTATAGTGTTAAGTCTTAGGGTTACATCCTAAGGTTCAGTCTTATATTAAATTCTCAGGGTTAAGTCTTAGGGATAAGTCTTAAGGTTAAGCCTTAGTATTATGTCTTAAGATTCAGTCTTAAATTTAAATCTTAATAATAAGTCTTAAGGTTAAGGTTTGGGGATAAGTCTTAGGGTTAAGTCTCAGGGATAAGTCTTAGGGTTAAGTCTTAAGGTTAAATCTTAGGGTTAAGTCTTAAGGTTAAGTCTCAGGGTTAAGTCTTAGGTTAAGTATTAGTATTAAGTCTTAGGGTTAAGTCTTGTGGTTAAGTCCTAAATTTAAGTCTTAGGGTTATGTCTTAGGGATAAGTCTTAGGGTTAAGTCTTATGGTTAAGTCGTAAATTTAAGTCTTAGGGTTATGTCTTAAGGTGAAGTCTTAGGATCAAGTCTTAAGGTGAAGTCATTATGTTAATCCTTAGGGTTAAGTTTTAGGATTGTTTCTTAGGGTTAAGTCTTAATGTTAAGTGTCAGGTTAAGTCTTACAGTTAAGTCTTATGGTTACCTCTTAATGTTATGTCTTAGGGTTAAGTTATAAGGTTAAGTCTAAGGGTTAACTCCTAAGGTTAAGTGTTAAGTTTGAATATTAAAGTTAGGTCTTAAGGTTAAGACTTAGGGTTAAGTCTTATAGTTAAGTCTTTAGGGTTAAGTCTTAGGGTTAAGTTTTTGGCTTACGTCTTAGGGTAAAGTATTAAGGTTAAGTCTTAAACTTAAGTCTTAACGTCAAGTCTTAAGGTTGAGCCTTAAGGTTAAGTTTTAGGGTTAAGTCTTAGGCTTAATTTTTATGGTTAAGTCTTAAGGTTAAGTTTTAGGGTTAAGTCTTCTAGTTAAGTCTTAGGGTTAAGTCTCAGGTTTATGTCTTACGGTTAAGTCTTAAGGTTATGTTTTAAGGTTTAGTCTTGTAGTTAAGACTTAACGGTAAATCTGAAGGTTAAGTCTCATGGTTAAGTCTTAGGGATAAGTCTCAGGGTTAAGGCTCAAGGTAAGGTCTCAAGGTTAAGTCCCAGGGTTAAGTCGTAAGGTTCTGTCTTAAGGCTGAGACTTAGGGTTAAGTCTTAAGGTTAAGTCTTATGGATTGAGTCTTAGGTTTACGTCTTAGAGTTAAGTCTTGGGGATATGGCTTAGGGTTAAGTCTCAGGGTTAAGTTTCAAGGCTAAGTTTCAATGTTAAGTCTCAGGGTTATGACTTAGGGTTAAGCATTAAGGTTAAGTCTTAGGTTTCAGTCTCAGGGTTATGTCTTAGGATTAAGTCTTAGGGTTAAGTATTAAATTTAAGTCTTAGCGTTAATTCTTAGGGTTATGTCCTAAAGATCACGTCTTAAGGTTAAATCTTAGGGTTAGGTCTTAAGGTTAAGACTTAAGATTAAGTCTTAGAGTTATGTCTTAGGGTTAAGTCTTAAGGTTAAGACTTAGAGTTAAGTATTTAAGGTTACGTCTTAGGTTTATTGTCTTAGGGTTAAGTCTTAGGGTGTTGTCCTAAGGTTAAGTATTAATATTAAGTCTTAGGGTTAAAGTCATAAGATTTAATCTCAGGGTTAACTCTTATGGTTATGTCATAAGTTTAAGTCTTAATTTTAAGTCTTGGGGATAAATCCTTGGGTTAAGTCTCACGGTTAATCTCAGGGTTAAGACTTAGGGTTAAGTCTTAAGGTTAAGTCTTAGGGTTTAGTCTTAGGGTTCAGTCGTAGGGTTAAGTCTCAGGGTTATGCCTTAGGGTTAAGTCTTATGTTTAAGTTAAGTCTTAGGTTTAAATCATAGGGTTAAGTCTTAGGGTTAAGTTTTAAGTTTAAGTCTTAGGGTTAAGTCTCAGGTTTAGTTTTTAAGGTTAAGTCACAAGGTTAAGTCTTAAGGTTAAGTCTTAATTATAAGTGTTAGGGTTAAGTCTTAAGGTTAAGTCTAAGGGTTAAGTCTCTAAGATTAAGTATTAGGTTTAAGTCTCAGGGTTAAGTCTTAGGGATAAGTCTTAAGGTTAAGTCTTAAATTCAAGTCCTAGGGTTAAGTTTTAAGGTTAAGTCTTAAGGTTAAGTCTCAGGGTTATGTCTTAGGGTTAAGTCTTAGGTTTAAGTCTCAGGGTTAAGTCTTAGGGTTAACTGTTAAGGTTAAGACCTAAATTTAAGTCTTAGGGTTAAGCCTTAAGGATAAGACGTAAATTTGAGTCTTAGCGTTAAATCTTAAGGTTATGTCTTACGGTTAAGTGTTAAGGTTAAGTCTTAGATTTAAGTGTTATGGTTATGTCTTAAGGTTAAGTCTTAGTGTTAAGTCTTAGGATTAAGTCTTAAGGTTAACTCATAAATCTAAATCTTAGGGTTAAATCTTTGTGTTAAGTCTTAAGGTTAAATCTTAAGTCCTAGGGTTTGAGTCTTAGGTTTAAGTCTTAAATTTAAGTCTTTGGGATACGTCTTAGGGTTAAGTGTCAGGGTTAAGATTTATGTTTAATTCTTAAGTTTACGTCTTAGGGTTAAGTCTAAAAGTTTAGTCTTAAATTTAAGTCTTAGTGTTGTCTTCGGTTAAGTTATAGTGTTAAGTCTTAGGGTTACATCCTAAGGTTCAGTCTTATATTAAATTCTCAGGGTTAAGTCTTAGGGATAAGTCTTAAGGTTAAGCCTTAGTATTATGTCTTCAGATTCAGTCTTAAATTTAAATCTTAATAATAAGTCTTAAGGTTAAGGTTTGGGGATAAGTCTTAGGGTTAGAGTCTCAGGGATAAGTCTTAGGGTTAAGTCTTAAGGTTAAATCTTAGGGTTAAGTCTTAAGGTTAAGTCTCAGGGTTAAGTCTTAGGTTAAGCATTAGTATTAAGTCTTAGGGTTAAGTCTTGTGGTTAAGTCCTAAATTTAAGTCTTAGGGTTATGTCTTAGGGATTAGTCTTAGGGTTAAGTCTTGTGGTTAAGTCCTAAATTTAAGTCTTAGGGTTATGTCTTAGGGATAAGTCTTAGGGTTAAGTCTTATGGTTAAGTCGTAAATTTAAGTCTTAGGGTTATGTCTTAAGGTGAAGTCTTAGGATCAAGTCTTAAGGTGAAGTCATTATGTTAATCCTTAGGGTTAAGTTTTAGGATTGTTTCTTAGGGTTAAGTCTTAATGTTAAGTGTCAGGTTAAGTCTTACAGTTAAGTCTTATGGTTACCTCTTAATGTTATGTCTTAGGGTTAAGTTATAAGGTTAAGTCTAAGGGTTAACTCCTAAGGTTAAGTGTTAAGTTTGAATATTAAAGTTAGGTCTTAAGGTTAAGACTTAGGGTTAAGTCTTATAGTTAAGTCTTTAGGGTTAAGTCTTAGGGTTAAGTTTTTGGCTTACGTCTTAGGGTAAAGTATTAAGGTTAAGTCTTAAACTTAAGTCTTAAGGTTGAGCCTTAAGGTTAAGTTTTAGGGTTAAGTCTTAGGCTTAATTTTTATGGTTAAGTCTTAAGGTTAAGTTTTAGGGTTAAGTCTTCTAGTTAAGTCTTAGGGTTAAGTCTCAGGTTTATGTCTTACGGTTAAGTCTTAAGGTTATGTTTTAAGGTTTAGTCTTGTAGTTAAGACTTAACGGTAAATCTGAAGGTTAAGTCTCATGGTTAAGTCTTAGGGATAAGTCTCAGGGTTAAGGCTCAAGGTAAGGTCTCAAGGTTAAGTCCCAGGGTTAAGTCGTAAGGTTCTGTCTTAAGGCTGAGACTTAGGGTTAAGTCTTAAGGTTAAGTCTTATGGATTGAGTCTTAGGTTTACGTCTTAGAGTTAAGTCTTGGGGATATGGCTTAGGGTTAAGTCTCAGGGTTAAGTTTCAAGGCTAAGTTTCAATGTTCAGTCTCAGGGTTATGACTTAGGGTTAAGCATTAAGGTTAAGTCTTAGGTTTCAGTCTCAGGGTTATGTCTTAGGATTAAGTCTTAGGGTTAAGTATTAAATTTAAGTCTTAGGGTTAATTCTTAGGGTTATGTCCTAAAGATCACGTCTTAAGGTTAAATCTTAGGGTTAGGTCTTAAGGTTAAGACTTAAGATTAAGTCTTAGAGTTATGTCTTAGGGTTAAGTCTTAAGGTTAAGACTTAGAGTTAAGTATTTAAGGTTACGTCTTAGGTTTATTGTCTTAGGGTTAAGTCTTAGGGTGTTGTCCTAAGGTTAAGTATTAATATTAAGTCTTAGGGTTAAAGTCATAAGATTTAATCTCAGGGTTAACTCTTATGGTTATGTCATAAGTTTAAGTCTTAATTTTAAGTCTTGGGGATAAATCCTTGGGTTAAGTCTCACGGTTAATCTCAGGGTTAAGACTTAGGGTTAAGTCTTAAGGTTAAGTCTTAGGGTTTAGTCTTAGGGTTCAGTCGTAGGGTTAAGTCTCAGGGTTATGCCTTAGGGTTAAGTCTTATGTTTAAGTTAAGTCTTAGGTTTAAATCATAGGGTTAAGTCTTAGGGTTAAGTTTTAAGTTTAAGTCTTAGGGTTAAGTCTCAGGTTTAGTTTTTAAGGTTAAGTCACAAGGTTAAGTCTTAAGGTTAAGTCTTAATTATAAGTGTTAGGGTTAAGTCTTAAGGTTAAGTCTAAGGGTTAAGTCTCTAAGATTAAGTATTAGGTTTAAGTCTCAGGGTTAAGTCTTAGGGATAAGTCTTAAGGTTAAGTCTTAAATTCAAGTCCTAGGGTTAAGTTTTAAGGTTAAGTCTTAAGGTTAAGTCTCAGGGTTATGTCTTAGGGTTAAGTCTTAGGTTTAAGTCTCAGGGTTAAGTCTTAGGGTTAACTGTTAAGGTTAAGACCTAAATTTAAGTCTTAGGGTTAAGCCTTAAGGATAAGACGTAAATTTGAGTCTTAGCGTTAAATCTTAAGGTTATGTCTTACGGTTAAGTGTTAAGGTTAAGTCTTAGATTTAAGTGTTATGGTTATGTCTTAAGGTTAAGTCTTAGTGTTAAGTCTTAGGATTAAGTCTTAAGGTTAACTCATAAATCTAAATCTTAGGGTTAAATCTTTGTGTTAAGTCTTAAGGTTAAATCTTAAGTCCTAGGGTTTGAGTCTTAGGTTTAAGTCTTAAATTTAAGTCTTTGGGATACGTCTTAGGGTTAAGTGTCAGGGTTAAGATTTATGTTTAATTCTTAAGTTTACGCCTTAGGGTTAAGTCTAAAAGTTTAGTCTTAAATTTAAGTCTTAGCGTTGTCTTCGGTTAAGTTATAGTGTTAAGTCTTAGGGTTACATCCTAAGGTTCAGTCTTATATTAAATTCTCAGGGTTAAGTCTTAGGGATAAGTCTTAAGGTTAAGCCTTAGTATTATGTCTTAAGATTCAGTCTTAAATTTAAATCTTAATAATAAGTCTTAAGGTTAAGGTTTGGGGATAAGTCTTAGGGTTAAGTCTCAGGGATAAGTCTTAGGGTTAAGTCTTAAGGTTAAATCTTAGGGTTAAGTCTTAAGGTTAAGTCTCAGGGTTAAGTCTTAGGTTAAGTATTAGTATTAAGTCTTAGGGTTAAGTCTTGTGGTTAAGTCCTAAATTTAAGTCTTAGGGTTATGTCTTAGGGATAAGTCTTAGGGTTAAGTCTTATGGTTAAGTCGTAAATTTAAGTCTTAGGGTTATGTCTTAGGGATAAGTCTTAAGGTGAAGTCTTAGGATCAAGTCTTAAGGTGAAGTCATTATGTTAATCCTTAGGGTTAAGTTTTAGGATTGTTTCTTAGGGTTAAGTCTTAATGTTAAGTGTCAGGTTAAGTCTTACAGTTAAGTCTTATGGTTACCTCTTAATGTTATGTCTTAGGGTTAAGTTATAAGGTTAAGTCTAAGGGTTAACTCCTAAGGTTAAGTGTTAAGTTTGAATATTAAAGTTAGGTCTTAAGGTTAAGACTTAGGGTTAAGTCTTATAGTTAAGTCTTTAGGGTTAAGTCTTAGGGTTAAGTTTTTGGCTTACGTCTTAGGGTAAAGTATTAAGGTTAAGTCTTAAACTTAAGTCTTAACGTCAAGTCTTAAGGTTGAGCCTTAAGGTTAAGTTTTAGGGTTAAGTCTTAGGCTTAATTTTTATGGTTAAGTCTTAAGGTTAAGTTTTAGGGTTAAGTCTTCTAGTTAAGTCTTAGGGTTAAGTCTCAGGTTTATGTCTTACGGTTAAGTCTTAAGGTTATGTTTTAAGGTTTAGTCTTGTAGTTAAGACTTAACGGTAAATCTGAAGGTTAAGTCTCATGGTTAAGTCTTAGGGATAAGTCTCAGGGTTAAGGCTCAAGGTAAGGTCTCAAGGTTAAGTCCCAGGGTTAAGTCGTAAGGTTCTGTCTTAAGGCTGAGACTTAGGGTTAAGTCTTAAGGTTAAGTCTTATGGATTGAGTCTTAGGTTTACGTCTTAGAGTTAAGTCTTGGGGATATGGCTTAGGGTTAAGTCTCAGGGTTAAGTTTCAAGGCTAAGTTTCAATGTTAAGTCTCAGGGTTATGACTTAGGGTTAAGCATTAAGGTTAAGTCTTAGGTTTCAGTCTCAGGGTTATGTCTTAGGATTAAGTCTTAGGGTTAAGTCTTAGGGTTAAGTATTAAATTTAAGTCTTAGGGTTAATTCTTAGGGTTATGTCCTAAAGATCACGTCTTAAGGTTAAATCTTAGGGTTAGGTCTTAAGGTTAAGACTTAAGATTAAGTCTTAGAGTTATGTCTTAGGGTTAAGTCTTAAGGTTAAGACTTAGAGTTAAGTATTTAAGGTTACGTCTTAGGTTTATTGTCTTAGGGTTAAGTCTTAGGGTGTTGTCCTAAGGTTAAGTATTAATATTAAGTCTTAGGGTTAAAGTCATAAGATTTAATCTCAGGGTTAACTCTTATGGTTATGTCATAAGTTTAAGTCTTAATTTTAAGCCTTGGGGATAAATCCTTGGGTTAAGTCTCACGGTTAATCTCAGGGTTAAGACTTAGGGTTAAGTCTTAAGGTTAAGTCTTAGGGTTTAGTCTTAGGGTTCAGTCGTAGGGTTAAGTCTCAGGGTTATGCCTTAGGGTTAAGTCTTATGTTTAAGTTAAGTCTTAGGTTTAAATCATAGGGTTAAGTCTCAGGGTTAAGTTTTAAGTTTAAGTCTTAGGGTTAAGTCTCAGGTTTAGTTTTTAAGGTTAAGTCACAAGGTTAAGTCTTAAGGTTAAGTCTTAATTATAAGTGTTAGGGTTAAGTCTTAAGGTTAAGTCTAAGGGTTAAGTCTCTAAGATTAAGTATTAGGTTTAAGTCTCAGGGTTAAGTCTTAGGGATAAGTCTTAAGGTTAAGTCTTAAATTCAAGTCCTAGGGTTAAGTTTTAAGGTTAAGTCTTAAGGTTAAGTCTCAGGGTTATGTCTTAGGGTTAAGTCTTAGGTTTAAGTCTCAGGGTTAAGTCTTAGGGTTAACTGTTAAGGTTAAGACCTAAATTTAAGTCTTAGGGTTAAGCCTTAAGGATAAGACGTAAATTTGAGTCTTAGCGTTAAATCTTAAGGTTATGTCTTACGGTTAAGTGTTAAGGTTAAGTCTTAGATTTAAGTGTTATGGTTATGTCTTAAGGTTAAGTCTTAGTGTTAAGTCTTAGGATTAAGTCTTAAGGTTAACTCATAAATCTAAATCTTAGGGTTAAATCTTTGTGTTAAGTCTTAAGGTTAAATCTTAAGTCCTAGGGTTTGAGTCTTAGGTTTAAGTCTTAAATTTAAGTCTTTGGGATACGTCTTAGGGTTAAGTGTCAGGGTTAAGATTTATGTTTAATTCTTAAGTTTACGCCTTAGGGTTAAGTCTAAAAGTTTAGTCTTAAATTTAAGTCTTAGTGTTGTCTTCGGTTAAGTTATAGTGTTAAGTCTTAGGGTTACATCCTAAGGTTCAGTCTTATATTAAATTCTCAGGGTTAAGTCTTAGGGATAAGTCTTAAGGTTAAGCCTTAGTATTATGTCTTAAGATTCAGTCTTAAATTTAAATCTTAATAATAAGTCTTAAGGTTAAGGTTTGGGGATAAGTCTTAGGGTTAAGTCTCAGGGATAAGTCTTAGGGTTAAGTCTCAGGGATAAGTCTTAGGGTTAAGTCTTAAGGTTAAGTCTCAGGGTTAAGTCTTAAGGTTAAGTCTCAGGGTTAAGTCTTAGGTTAAGTATTAGTATTAAGTCTTAGGGTTAAGTCTTGTGGTTAAGTCCTAAATTTAAGTCTTAGGGTTATGTCTTAGGGATAAGTCTTAGGGTTAAGTCTTATGGTTAAGTCGTAAATTTAAGTCTTAGGGATAAGTCTTAAGGTGAAGTCTTAGGATCAAGTCTTAAGGTGAAGTCATTATGTTAATCCTTAGGGTTAAGTTTTAGGATTGTTTCTTAGGGTTAAGTCTTAATGTTAAGTGTCAGGTTAAGTCTTACAGTTAAGTCTTATGGTTACCTCTTAATGTTATGTCTTAGGGTTAAGTTATAAGGTTAAGTCTAAGGGTTAACTCCTAAGGTTAAGTGTTAAGTTTGAATATTAAAGTTAGGTCTTAAGGTTAAGACTTAGGGTTAAGTCTTATAGTTAAGTCTTTAGGGTTAAGTCTTCGGGTTAAGTTTTTGGCTTACGTCTTAGGGTAAAGTATTAAGGTTAAGTCTTAAACTTAAGTCTTAACGTCAAGTCTTAAGGTTGAGCCTTAAGGTTAAGTTTTAGGGTTAAGTCTTAGGCTTAATTTTTATGGTTAAGTCTTAAGGTTAAGTTTTAGGGTTAAGTCTTCTAGTTAAGTCTTAGGGTTAAGTCTCAGGTTTATGTCTTACGGTTAAGTCTTAAGGTTATGTTTTAAGGTTTAGTCTTGTAGTTAAGACTTAACGGTAAATCTGAAGGTTAAGTCTCATGGTTAAGTCTTAGGGATAAGTCTCAGGGTTAAGGCTCAAGGTAAGGTCTCAAGCTTAAGTCCCAGGGTTAAGTCGTAAGGTTCTGTCTTAAGGCTGAGACTTAGGGTTAAGTCTTAAGGTTAAGTCTTATGGATTGAGTCTTAGGTTTACGTCTTAGAGTTAAGTCTTGGGGATATGGCTTAGGGTTAAGTCTCAGGGTTAAGTTTCAAGGCTAAGTTTCAATGTTAAGTCTCAGGGTTATGACTTAGGGTTAAGCATTAAGGTTAAGTCTTAGGTTTCAGTCTCAGGGTTATGTCTTAGGATTAAGTCTTAGGGTTAAGTCTTAGGGTTAAGTATTAAATTTAAGTCTTAGGGTTAATTCTTAGGGTTATGTCCTAAAGATCACGTCTTAAGGTTAAATCTTAGGGTTAGGTCTTAAGGTTAAGACTTAAGATTAAGTCTTAGAGTTATGTCTTAGGGTTAAGTCTTAAGGTTAAGACTTAGAGTTAAGTATTTAAGGTTACGTCTTAGGTTTATTGTCTTAGGGTTAAGTCTTAGGGTGTTGTCCTAAGGTTAAGTATTAATATTAAGTCTTAGGGTTAAAGTCATAAGATTTAATCTCAGGGTTAACTCTTATGGTTATGTCATAAGTTTAAGTCTTACTTTTAAGTCTTGGGGATAAATCCTTGGGTTAAGTCTCACGGTTAATCTCAGGGTTAAGACTTAGGGTTAAGTCTTAAGGTTAAGTCTTAGGGTTTAGTCTTAGGGTTCAGTCGTAGGGTTAAGTCTCAGGGTTATGCCTTAGGGTTAAGTCTTATGTTTAAGTTAAGTCTTAGGTTTAAATCATAGGGTTAAGTCTTAGGGTTAAGTTTTAAGTTTAAGTCTTAGGGTTAAGTCTCAGGTTTAGTTTTTAAGGTTAAGTCACAAGGTTAAGTCTTAAGGTTAAGTCTTAATTATAAGTGTTAGGGTTAAGTCTTAAGGTTAAGTCTAAGGGTTAAGTCTCTAAGATTAAGTATTAGGTTTAAGTCTCAGGGTTAAGTCTTAGGGATAAGTCTTAAGGTTAAGTCTTAAATTCAAGTCCTAGGGTTAAGTTTTAAGGTTAAGTCTTAAGGTTAAGTCTCAGGGTTATGTCTTAGGGTTAAGTCTTAGGTTTAAGTCTCAGGGTTAAGTCTTAGGGTTAACTGTTAAGGTTAAGACCTAAATTTAAGTCTTAGGGTTAAGCCTTAAGGATAAGACGTAAATTTGAGTCTTAGCGTTAAATCTTAAGGTTATGTCTTACGGTTAAGTGTTAAGGTTAAGTCTTAGATTTAAGTGTTATGGTTATGTCTTAAGGTTAAGTCTTAGTGTTAAGTCTTAGGATTAAGTCTTAAGGTTAACTCATAAATCTAAATCTTAGGGTTAAATCTTTGTGTTAAGTCTTAAGGTTAAATCTTAAGTCCTAGGGTTTGAGTCTTAGGTTTAAGTCTTAAATTTAAGTCTTTGGGATACGTCTTAGGGTTAAGTGTCAGGGTTAAGATTTATGTTTAATTCTTAAGTTTACGCCTTAGGGTTAAGTCTAAAAGTTTAGTCTTAAATTTAAGTCTTAGTGTTGTCTTCGGTTAAGTTATAGTGTTAAGTCTTAGGGTTACATCCTAAGGTTCAGTCTTATATTAAATTCTCAGGGTTAAGTCTTAGGGATAAGTCTTAAGGTTAAGCCTTAGTATTATGTCTTAAGATTCAGTCTTAAATTTAAATCTTAATAATAAGTCTTAAGGTTAAGGTTTGGGGATAAGTCTTAGGGTTAAGTCTCAGGGATAAGTCTTAGGGTTAAGTCTCAGGGATAAGTCTTAGGGTTAAGTCTTAAGGTTAAGTCTCAGGGTTAAGTCTTAAGGTTAAGTCTCAGGGTTAAGTCTTAGGTTAAGTATTAGTATTAAGTCTTAGGGTTAAGTCTTGTGGTTAAGTCCTAAATTTAAGTCTTAGGGTTATGTCTTAGGGATAAGTCTTAGGGTTAAGTCTTAGGATCAAGTCTTAAGGTGAAGTCATTATGTTAATCCTTAGGGTTAAGTTTTAGGATTGTTTCTTAGGGTTAAGTCTTAATGTTAAGTGTCAGGTTAAGTCTTACAGTTAAGTCTTATGGTTACCTCTTAATGTTATGTCTTAGGGTTAAGTTATAAGGTTAAGTCTAAGGGTTAACTCCTAAGGTTAAGTGTTAAGTTTGAATATTAAAGTTAGGTCTTAAGGTTAAGACTTAGGGTTAAGTCTTATAGTTAAGTCTTTAGGGTTAAGTCTTAGGGTTAAGTTTTTGGCTTACGTCTTAGGGTAAAGTATTAAGGTTAAGTCTTAAACTTAAGTCTTAACGTCAAGTCTTAAGGTTGAGCCTTAAGGTTAAGTTTTAGGGTTAAGTCTATAGGCTTAATTTTTATGGTTAAGTCTTAAGGTTAAGTTTTAGGGTTAAGTCTTCTAGTTAAGTCTTAGGGTTAAGTCTCAGGTTTATGTCTTACGGTTAAGTCTTAAGGTTATGTTTTAAGGTTTAGTCTTGTAGTTAAGACTTAACGGTAAATCTGAAGGTTAAGTCTCATGGTTAAGTCTTAGGGATAAGTCTCAGGGTTAAGGCTCAAGGTAAGGTCTCAAGGTTAAGTCCCAGGGTTAAGTCGTAAGGTTCTGTCTTAAGGCTGAGACTTAGGGTTAAGTCTTAAGGTTAAGTCTTATGGATTGAGTCTTAGGTTTACGTCTTAGAGTTAAGTCTTGGGGATATGGCTTAGGGTTAAGTCTCAGGGTTAAGTTTCAAGGCTAAGTTTCAATGTTAAGTCTCAGGGTTATGACTTAGGGTTAAGCATTAAGGTTAAGTCTTAGGTTTCAGTCTCAGGGTTATGTCTTAGGATTAAGTCTTAGGGTTAAGTATTAAATTTAAGTCTTAGGGTTAATTCTTAGGGTTATGTCCTAAAGATCACGTCTTAAGGTTAAATCTTAGGGTTAGGTCTTAAGGTTAAGACTTAAGATTAAGTCTTAGAGTTATGTCTTAGGGTTAAGTCTTAAGGTTAAGACTTAGAGTTAAGTATTTAAGGTTACGTCTTAGGTTTATTGTCTTAGGGTTAAGTCTTAGGGTGTTGTCCTAAGGTTAAGTATTAATATTAAGTCTTAGGGTTAAAGTCATAAGATTTAATCTCAGGGTTAACTCTTATGGCTATGTCATAAGTTTAAGTCTTAATTTTAAGTCTTGGGGATAAATCCTTGGGTTAAGTCTCACGGTTAATCTCAGGGTTAAGACTTAGGGTTAAGTCTTAAGGTTAAGTCTTAGGGTTTAGTCTTAGGGTTCAGTCGTAGGGTTAAGTCTCAGGGTTATGCCTTAGGGTTAAGTCTTATGTTTAAGTTAAGTCTTAGGTTTAAATCATAGGGTTAAGTCTTAGGGTTAAGTTTTAAGTTTAAGTCTTAGGGTTAAGTCTCAGGTTTAGTTTTTAAGGTTAAGTCACAAGGTTAAGTCTTAAGGTTAAGTCTTAATTATAAGTGTTAGGGTTAAGTCTTAAGGTTAAGTCTAAGGGTTAAGTCTCTAAGATTAAGTATTAGGTTTAAGTCTCAGGGTTAAGTCTTAGGGATAAGTCTTAAGGTTAAGTCTTAAATTCAAGTCCTAGGGTTAAGTTTTAAGGTTAAGTCTTAAGGTTAAGTCTCAGGGTTATGTCTTAGGGTTAAGTCTTAGGTTTAAGTCTCAGGGTTAAGTCTTAGGGTTAACTGTTAAGGTTAAGACCTAAATTTAAGTCTTAGGGTTAAGCCTTAAGGATAAGACGTAAATTTGAGTCTTAGCGTTAAATCTTAAGGTTATGTCTTACGGTTAAGTGTTAAGGTTAAGTCTTAGATTTAAGTGTTATGGTTATGTCTTAAGGTTAAGTCTTAGTGTTAAGTCTTAGGATTAAGTCTTAAGGTTAACTCATAAATCTAAATCTTAGGGTTAAATCTTTGTGTTAAGTCTTAAGGTTAAATCTTAAGTCCTAGGGTTTGAGTCTTAGGTTTAAGTCTTAAATTTAAGTCTTTGGGATACGTCTTAGGGTTAAGTGTCAGGGTTAAGATTTATGTTTAATTCTTAAGTTTACGTCTTAGGGTTAAGTCTAAAAGTTTAGTCTTAAATTTAAGTCTTAGTGTTGTCTTCGGTTAAGTTATAGTGTTAAGTCTTAGGGTTACATCCTAAGGTTCAGTCTTATATTAAATTCTCAGGGTTAAGTCTTAGGGATAAGTCTTAAGGTTAAGCCTTAGTATTATGTCTTAAGATTCAGTCTTAAATTTAAATCTTAATAATAAGTCTTAAGGTTAAGGTTTGGGGATAAGTCTTAGGGTTAAGTCTCAGGGATAAGTCTTAGGGTTAAGTCTCAGGGATAAGTCTTAGGGTTAAGTCTTAAGGTTAAATCTTAGGGTTAAGTCTTAAGGTTAAGTCTCAGGGTTAAGTCTTAGGTTAAGTATTAGTATTAAGTCTTAGGGTTAAGTCTTGTGGTTAAGTCCTAAATTTAAGTCTTAGGGTTATGTCTTAGGGATAAGTCTTAGGGTTAAGTCTTATGGTTAAGTCGTAAATTTAAGTCTTAGGGTTATGTCTTAGGGATAAGTCTTAAGGTGAAGTCTTAGGATCAGGTCTTAAGGTGAAGTCATTATGTTAATCCTTAGGGTTAAGTTTTAGGATTGTTTCTTAGGGTTAAGTCTTAATGTTAAGTGTCAGGTTAAGTCTTACAGTTAAGTCTTATGGTTACCTCTTAATGTTATGTCTTAGGGTTAGGTTATAAGGTTAAGTCTAAGGGTTAACTCCTAAGGTTAAGTGTTAAGTTTGAATATTAAAGTTAGGTCTTAAGGTTAAGACTTAGGGTTAAGTCTTATAGTTAAGTCTTTAGGGTTAAGTCTTAGGGTTAAGTTTTTGGCTTACGTCTTAGGGTAAAGTATTAAGGTTAAGTCTTAAACTTAAGTCTTAACGTCAAGTCTTAAGGTTGAGCCTTAAGGTTAAGTTTTAGGGTTAAGTCTTAGGCTTAATTTTTATGGTTAAGTCTTAAGGTTAAGTTTTAGGGTTAAGTCTTCTAGTTAAGTCTTAGGGTTAAGTCTCAGGTTTATGTCTTACGGTTAAGTCTTAAGGTTATGTTTTAAGGTTTAGTCTTGTAGTTAAGACTTAACGGTAAATCTGAAGGTTAAGTCTCATGGTTAAGTCTTAGGGATAAGTCTCAGGGTTAAGGCTCAAGGTAAGGTCTCAAGGTTAAGTCCCAGGGTTAAGTCGTAAGGTTCTGTCTTAAGGCTGAGACTTAGGGTTAAGTCTTAAGGTTAAGTCTTATGGATTGAGTCTTAGGTTTACGTCTTAGAGTTAAGTCTTGGGGATATGGCTTAGGGTTAAGTCTCAGGGTTAAGTTTCAAGGCTAAGTTTCAATGTTAAGTCTCAGGGTTATGACTTAGGGTTAAGCATTAAGGTTAAGTCTTAGGTTTCAGTCTCAGGGTTATGTCTTAGGATTAAGTCTTAGGGTTAAGTATTAAATTTAAGTCTTAGGGTTAATTCTTAGGGTTATGTCCTAAAGATCACGTCTTAAGGTTAAATCTTAGGGTTAGGTCTTAAGGTTAAGACTTAAGATTAAGTCTTAGAGTTATGTCTTAGGGTTAAGTCTTAAGGTTAAGACTTAGAGTTAAGTATTTAAGGTTACGTCTTAGGTTTATTGTCTTAGGGTTAAGTCTTAGGGTGTTGTCCTAAGGTTAAGTATTAATATTAAGTCTTAGGGTTAAAGTCATAAGATTTAATCTCAGGGTTAACTCTTATGGCTATGTCATAAGTTTAAGTCTTAATTTTAAGTCTTGGGGATAAATCCTTGGGTTAAGTCTCACGGTTAATCTCAGGGTTAAGACTTAGGGTTAAGTCTTAAGGTTAAGTCTTAGGGTTTAGTCTTAGGGTTCAGTCGTAGGGTTAAGTCTCAGGGTTATGCCTTAGGGTTAAGTCTTATGTTTAAGTTAAGTCTTAGGTTTAAATCATAGGGTTAAGTCTTAGGGTTAAGTTTTAAGTTTAAGTCTTAGGGTTAAGTCTCAGGTTTAGTTTTTAAGGTTAAGTCACAAGGTTAAGTCTTAAGGTTAAGTCTTAATTATAAGTGTTAGGGTTAAGTCTTAAGGTTAAGTCTAAGGGTTAAGTCTCTAAGATTAAGTATTAGGTTTAAGTCTCAGGGTTAAGTCTTAGGGATAAGTCTTAAGGTTAAGTCTTAAATTCAAGCCCTAGGGTTAAGTTTTAAGGTTAAGTCTTAAGGTTAAGTCTCAGGGTTATGTCTTAGGGTTAAGTCTTAGGTTTAAGTCTCAGGGTTAAGTCTTAGGGTTAACTGTTAAGGTTAAGACCTAAATTTAAGTCTTAGGGTTAAGCCTTAAGGATAAGACGTAAATTTGAGTCTTAGCGTTAAATCTTAAGGTTATGTCTTACGGTTAAGTGTTAAGGTTAAGTCTTAGATTTAAGTGTTATGGTTATGTCTTAAGGTTAAGTCTTAGTGTTAAGTCTTAGGATTAAGTCTTAAGGTTAACTCATAAATCTAAATCTTAGGGTTAAATCTTTGTGTTAAGTCTTAAGGTTAAATCTTAAGTCCTAGGGTTTGAGTCTTAGGTTTAAGTCTTAAATTTAAGTCTTTGGGATACGTCTTAGGGTTAAGTGTCAGGGTTAAGATTTATGTTTAATTCTTAAGTTTACGTCTTAGGGTTAAGTCTAAAAGTTTAGTCTTAAATTTAAGTCTTAGTGTTGTCTTCGGTTAAGTTATAGTGTTAAGTCTTAGGGTTACATCCTAAGGTTCAGTCTTATATTAAATTCTCAGGGTTAAGTCTTAGGGATAAGTCTTAAGGTTAAGCCTTAGTATTATGTCTTAAGATTCAGTCTTAAATTTAAATCTTAATAATAAGTCTTAAGGTTAAGGTTTGGGGATAAGTCTTAGGGTTAAGTCTCAGGGATAAGTCTTAGGGTTAAGTCTCAGGGATAAGTCTTAGGGTTAAGTCTTAAGGTTAAATCTTAGGGTTAAGTCTTAAGGTTAAGTCTCAGGGTTAAGTCTTAGGTTAAGTATTAGTATTAAGTCTTAGGGTTAAGTCTTGTGGTTAAGTCCTAAATTTAAGTCTTAGGGTTATGTCTTAGGGATAAGTCTTAGGGTTAAGTCTTATGGTTAAGTCGTAAATTTAAGTCTTAGGGTTATGTCTTAGGGATAAGTCTTAAGGTGAAGTCTTAGGATCAAGTCTTAAGGTGAAGTCATTATGTTAATCCTTAGGGTTAAGTTTTAGGATTGTTTCTTAGGGTTAAGTCTTAATGTTAAGTGTCAGGTTAAGTCTTACAGTTAAGTCTTATGGTTACCTCTTAATGTTATGTCTTAGGGTTAAGTTATAAGGTTAAGTCTAAGGGTTAACTCCTAAGGTTAAGTGTTAAGTTTGAATATTAAAGTTAGGTCTTAAGGTTAAGACTTAGGGTTAAGTCTTATAGTTAAGTCTTTAGGGTTAAGTCTTAGGGTTAAGTTTTTGGCTTACGTCTTAGGGTAAAGTATTAAGGTTAAGTCTTAAACTTAAGTCTTAACGTCAAGTCTTAAGGTTGAGCCTTAAGGTTAAGTTTTAGGGTTAAGTCTTAGGCTTAATTTTTATGGTTAAGTCTTAAGGTTAAGTTTTAGGGTTAAGTCTTCTAGTTAAGTCTTAGGGTTAAGTCTCAGGTTTATGTCTTACGGTTAAGTCTTAAGGTTATGTTTTAAGGTTTAGTCTTGTAGTTAAGACTTAACGGTAAATCTGAAGGTTAAGTCTCATGGTTAAGTCTTAGGGATAAGTCTCAGGGTTAAGGCTCAAGGTAAGGTCTCAAGCTTAAGTCCCAGGGTTAAGTCGTAAGGTTCTGTCTTAAGGCTGAGACTTAGGGTTAAGTCTTAAGGTTAAGTCTTATGGATTGAGTCTTAGGTTTACGTCTTAGAGTTAAGTCTTGGGGATATGGCTTAGGGTTAAGTCTCAGGGTTAAGTTTCAAGGCTAAGTTTCAATGTTAAGTCTCAGGGTTATGACTTAGGGTTAAGCATTAAGGTTAAGTCTTAGGTTTCAGTCTCAGGGTTATGTCTTAGGATTAAGTCTTAGGGTTAAGTCTTAGGGTTAAGTATTAAATTTAAGTCTTAGGGTTAATTCTTAGGGTTATGTCCTAAAGATCACGTCTTAAGGTTAAATCTTAGGGTTAGGTCTTAAGGTTAAGACTTAAGATTAAGTCTTAGAGTTATGTCTTAGGGTTAAGTCTTAAGGTTAAGACTTAGAGTTAAGTATTTAAGGTTACGTCTTAGGTTTATTGTCTTAGGGTTAAGTCTTAGGGTGTTGTCCTAAGGTTAAGTATTAATATTAAGTCTTAGGGTTAAAGTCATAAGATTTAATCTCAGGGTTAACTCTTATGGTTATGTCATAAGTTTAAGTCTTACTTTTAAGTCTTGGGGATAAATCCTTGGGTTAAGTCTCACGGTTAATCTCAGGGTTAAGACTTAGGGTTAAGTCTTAAGGTTAAGTCTTAGGGTTTAGTCTTAGGGTTCAGTCGTAGGGTTAAGTCTCAGGGTTATGCCTTAGGGTTAAGTCTTATGTTTAAGTTAAGTCTTAGGTTTAAATCATAGGGTTAAGTCTCAGGGTTAAGTTTTAAGTTTAAGTCTTAGGGTTAAGTCTCAGGTTTAGTTTTTAAGGTTAAGTCACAAGGTTAAGTCTTAAGGTTAAGTCTTAATTATAAGTGTTAGGGTTAAGTCTTAAGGTTAAGTCTAAGGGTTAAGTCTCTAAGATTAAGTATTAGGTTTAAGTCTCAGGGTTAAGTCTTAGGGATAAGTCTTAAGGTTAAGTCTTAAATTCAAGCCCTAGGGTTAAGTTTTAAGGTTAAGTCTTAAGGTTAAGTCTCAGGGTTATGTCTTAGGGTTAAGTCTTAGGTTTAAGTCTCAGGGTTAAGTCTTAGGGTTAACTGTTAAGGTTAAGACCTAAATTTAAGTCTTAGGGTTAAGCCTTAAGGATAAGACGTAAATTTGAGTCTTAGCGTTAAATCTTAAGGTTATGTCTTACGGTTAAGTGTTAAGGTTAAGTCTTAGATTTAAGTGTTATGGTTATGTCTTAAGGTTAAGTCTTAGTGTTAAGTCTTAGGATTAAGTCTTAAGGTTAACTCATAAATCTAAATCTTAGGGTTAAATCTTTGTGTTAAGTCTTAAGGTTAAATCTTAAGTCCTAGGGTTTGAGTCTTAGGTTTAAGTCTTAAATTTAAGTCTTTGGGATACGTCTTAGGGTTAAGTGTCAGGGTTAAGATTTATGTTTAATTCTTAAGTTTACGCCTTAGGGTTAAGTCTAAAAGTTTAGTCTTAAATTTAAGTCTTAGTGTTGTCTTCGGTTAAGTTATAGTGTTAAGTCTTAGGGTTACATCCTAAGGTTCAGTCTTATATTAAATTCTCAGGGTTAAGTCTTAGGGATAAGTCTTAAGGTTAAGCCTTAGTATTATGTCTTAAGATTCAGTCTTAAATTTAAATCTTAATAATAAGTCTTAAGGTTAAGGTTTGGGGATAAGTCTTAGGGTTAAGTCTCAGGGATAAGTCTTAGGGTTAAGTCTCAGGGATAAGTCTTAGGGTTAAGTCTTAAGGTTAAGTCTCAGGGTTAAGTCTTAAGGTTAAGTCTCAGGGTTAAGTCTTAGGTTAAGTATTAGTATTAAGTCTTAGGGTTAAGTCTTGTGGTTAAGTCCTAAATTTAAGTCTTAGGGTTATGTCTTAGGGATAAGTCTTAGGGTTAAGTCTTATGGTTAAGTCGTAAATTTAAGTCTTAGGGTTATGTCTTAGGGATAAGTCTTAAGGTGAAGTCTTAGGATCAAGTCTTAAGGTGAAGTCATTATGTTAATCCTTAGGGTTAAGTTTTAGGATTGTTTCTTAGGGTTAAGTCTTAATGTTAAGTGTCAGGTTAAGTCTTACAGTTAAGTCTTATGGTTACCTCTTAATGTTATGTCTTAGGGTTAAGTTATAAGGTTAAGTCTAAGGGTTAACTCCTAAGGTTAAGTGTTAAGTTTGAATATTAAAGTTAGGTCTTAAGGTTAAGACTTAGGGTTAAGTCTTATAGTTAAGTCTTTAGGGTTAAGTCTTAGGGTTAAGTTTTTGGCTTACGTCTTAGGGTAAAGTATTAAGGTTAAGTCTTAAACTTAAGTCTTAACGTCAAGTCTTAAGGTTGAGCCTTAAGGTTAAGTTTTAGGGTTAAGTCTTAGGCTTAATTTTTATGGTTAAGTCTTAAGGTTAAGTTTTAGGGTTAAGTCTTCTAGTTAAGTCTTAGGGTTAAGTCTCAGGTTTATGTCTTACGGTTAAGTCTTAAGGTTATGTTTTAAGGTTTAGTCTTGTAGTTAAGACTTAACGGTAAATCTGAAGGTTAAGTCTCATGGTTAAGTCTTAGGGATAAGTCTCAGGGTTAAGGCTCAAGGTAAGGTCTCAAGCTTAAGTCCCAGGGTTAAGTCGTAAGGTTCTGTCTTAAGGCTGAGACTTAGGGTTAAGTCTTAAGGTTAAGTCTTATGGATTGAGTCTTAGGTTTACGTCTTAGAGTTAAGTCTTGGGGATATGGCTTAGGGTTAAGTCTCAGGGTTAAGTTTCAAGGCTAAGTTTCAATGTTAAGTCTCAGGGTTATGACTTAGGGTTAAGCATTAAGGTTAAGTCTTAGGTTTCAGTCTCAGGGTTATGTCTTAGGATTAAGTCTTAGGGTTAAGTCTTAGGGTTAAGTATTAAATTTAAGTCTTAGGGTTAATTCTTAGGGTTATGTCCTAAAGATCACGTCTTAAGGTTAAATCTTAGGGTTAGGTCTTAAGGTTAAGACTTAAGATTAAGTCTTAGAGTTATGTCTTAGGGTTAAGTCTTAAGGTTAAGACTTAGAGTTAAGTATTTAAGGTTACGTCTTAGGTTTATTGTCTTAGGGTTAAGTCTTAGGGTGTTGTCTTAAGGTTAAGTATTAATATTAAGTCTTAGGGTTAAAGTCATAAGATTTAATCTCAGGGTTAACTCTTATGGCTATGTCATAAGTTTAAGTCTTAATTTTAAGTCTTGGGGATAAATCTTTGGGTTAAGTCTCACGGTTAATCTCAGGGTTAAGACTTAGGGTTAAGTCTTAAGGTTAAGTCTTAGGGTTTAGTCTTAGGGTTCAGTCGTAGGGTTAAGTCTCAGGGTTATGCCTTAGGGTTAAGTCTTATGTTTAAGTTAAGTCTTAGGTTTAAATCATAGGGTTAAGTCTTAGGGTTAAGTTTTAAGTTTAAGTCTTAGGGTTAAGTCTCAGGTTTAGTTTTTAAGGTTAAGTCACAAGGTTAAGTCTTAAGGTTAAGTCTTAATTATAAGTGTTAGGGTTAAGTCTTAAGGTTAAGTCTAAGGGTTAAGTCTCTAAGATTAAGTATTAGGTTTAAGTCTCAGGGTTAAGTCTTAGGGATAAGTCTTAAGGTTAAGTCTTAAATTCAAGTCCTAGGGTTAAGTTTTAAGGTTAATTCTTAAGGTTAAGTCTCAGGGTTATGTCTTAGGGTTAAGTCTTAGGTTTAAGTCTCAGGGTTAAGTCTTAGGGTTAACTGTTAAGGTTAAGACCTAAATTTAAGTCTTAGGGTTAAGCCTTAAGGATAAGACGTAAATTTGAGTCTTAGCGTTAAATCTTAAGGTTACGTCTTACGGTTAAGTGTTAAGGTTAAGTCTTAGATTTAAGTGTTATGGTTATGTCTTAAGGTTAAGTCTTAGTGTTAAGTCTTAGGATTAAGTCTTAAGGTTAACTCATAAATCTAAATCTTAGGGTTAAATCTTTGTGTTAAGTCTTAAGGTTACATCTTAAGTCCTAGGGTTTGAGTCTTAGGTTTAAGTCTTAAATTTAAGTCTTTGGGATACGTCTTAGGGTTAAGTGTCAGGGTTAAGATTTATGTTTAATTCTTAAGTTTACGTCTTAGGGTTAAGTCTAAAAGTTTAGTCTTAAATTTAAGTCTTAGTGTTGTCTTCGGTTAAGTTATAGTGTTAAGTCTTAGGGTTACATCCTAAGGTTCAGTCTTATATTAAATTCTCAGGGTTAAGTCTTAGGGATAAGTCTTAAGGTTAAGCCTTAGTATTATGTCTTAAGATTCAGTCTTAAATTTAAATCTTAATAATAAGTCTTAAGGTTAAGGTTTGGGGATAAGTCTTAGGGTTAAGTCTCAGGGATAAGTCTTAGGGTTAAGTCTCAGGGATAAGTCTTAGGGTTAAGTCTTAAGGTTAAATCTTAGGGTTAAGTCTTAAGGTTAAGTCTCAGGGTTAAGTCTTAGGTTAAGTATTAGTATTAAGTCTTAGGGTTAAGTCTTGTGGTTAAGTCCTAAATTTAAGTCTTAGGGTTATGTCTTAGGGATAAGTCTTAGGGTTAAGTCTTATGGTTAAGTCGTAAATTTAAGTCTTAGGGTTATGTCTTAGGGATAAGTCTTAAGGTGAAGTCTTAGGATCAGGTCTTAGGGTGAAGTCATTATGTTAATCCTTAGGGTTAAGTTTTAGGATTGTTTCTTAGGGTTAAGTCTTAATGTTAAGTGTCAGGTTAAGTCTTACAGTTAAGTCTTATGGTTACCTCTTAATGTTATGTCTTAGGGTTAAGTTATAAGGTTAAGTCTAAGGGTTAACTCCTAAGGTTAAGTGTTAAGTTTGAATATTAAAGTTAGGTCTTAAGGTTAAGACTTAGGGTTAAGTCTTATAGTTAAGTCTTTAGGGTTAAGTCTTAGGGTTAAGTTTTTGGCTTACGTCTTAGGGTAAAGTCTTAAACTTAAGTCTTAACGTCAAGTCTTAAGGTTGAGCCTTAAGGTTAAGTTTTAGGGTTAAGTCTTAGGCTTAATTTTTATGGTTAAGTCTTAAGGTTAAGTTTTAGGGTTAAGTCTTCTAGTTAAGTCTTAGGGTTAAGTCTCAGGTTTACGTCTTACGGTTAAGTCTTAAGGTTATGTTTTAAGGTTTAGTCTTGTAGTTAAGACTTAACGGTAAATCTGAAGGTTAAGTCTCATGGTTAAGTCTTAGGGATAAGTCTCAGGGTTAAGGCTCAAGGTAAGGTCTCAAGGTTAAGTCCCAGGGTTAAGTCGTAAGGTTCTGTCTTAAGGCTGAGACTTAGGGTTAAGTCTTAAGGTTAAGTCTTATGGATTGAGTCTTAGGTTTACGTCTTAGAGTTAAGTCTTGGGGATATGGCTTAGGGTTAAGTCTCAGGGTTAAGTTTCAAGGCTAAGTTTCAATGTTAAGTCTCAGGGTTATGACTTAGGGTTAAGCATTAAGGTTAAGTCTTAGGTTTCAGTCTCAGGGTTATGTCTTAGGGTTAAGTCTTAGGGTTAAGTATTAAATTTAAGTCTTAGGGTTAATTCTTAGGGTTATGTCCTAAAGATCACGTCTTAAGGTTAAATCTTAGGGTTAGGTCTTAAGGTTAAGACTTAAGATTAAGTCTTAGAGTTATGTCTTAGGGTTAAGTCTTAAGGTTAAGACTTAGAGTTAAGTATTTAAGGTTACGTCTTAGGTTTATTGTCTTAGGGTTAAGTCTTAGGGTGTTGTCCTAAGGTTAAGTATTAATATTAAGTCTTAGGGTTAAAGTCATAAGATTTAATCTCAGGGTTAACTCTTATGGTTATGTCATAAGTTTAAGTCTTAATTTTAAGTCTTGGGGATAAATCCTTGGGTTAAGTCTCACGGTTAATCTCAGGGTTAAGACATAGGGTAAAGTCTTAAGGTTAAGTCTTAGGGTTTAGTCTTAGGGTTCAGTCGTAGGGTTAAGTCTCAGGGTTATGCCTTAGGGTTAAGTCTTATGTTTAAGTTAAGTCTTAGGTTTAAATCATAGGGTTAAGTCTTAGGGTTAAGTTTTAAGTTTAAGTCTTAGGGTTAAGTCTCAGGTTTAGTTTTTAAGGTTAAGTCACAAGGTTAAGTCTTAAGGTTAAGTCTTAATTATAAGTGTTAGGGTTAAGTCTTAAGGTTAAGTCTAAGGGTTAAGTCTCTAAGATTAAGTATTAGGTTTAAGTCTCAGGGTTAAGTCTTAGGGATAAGTCTTAAGGTTAAGTCTTAAATTCAAGTCCTAGGGTTAAGTTTTAAGGTTAAGTCTTAAGGTTAAGTCTCAGGGTTATGTCTTAGGGTTAAGTCTTAGGTTTAAGTCTCAGGGTTAAGTCTTAGGGTTAACTGTTAAGGTTAAGACCTAAATTTAAGTCTTAGGGTTAAGCCTTAAGGATAAGACGTAAATTTGAGTCTTAGCGTTAAATCTTAAGGTTATGTCTTACGGTTAAGTGTTAAGGTTAAGTCTTAGATTTAAGTGTTATGGTTATGTCTTAAGGTTAAGTCTTAGTGTTAAGTCTTAGGATTAAGTCTTAAGGTTAACTCATAAATCTAAATCTTAGGGTTAAATCTTTGTGTTAAGTCTTAAGGTTAAATCTTAAGTCCTAGGGTTTGAGTCTTAGGTTTAAGTCTTAAATTTAAGTCTTTGGGATACGTCTTAGGGTTAAGTGTCAGGGTTAAGATTTATGTTTAATTCTTAAGTTTACGTCTTAGGGTTAAGTCTAAAAGTTTAGTCTTAAATTTAAGTCTTAGTGTTGTCTTCGGTTAAGTTATAGTGTTAAGTCTTAGGGTTACATCCTAAGGTTCAGTCTTATATTAAATTCTCAGGGTTAAGTCTTAGGGATAAGTCTTAAGGTTAAGCCTTAGTATTATGTCTTAAGATTCAGTCTTAAATTTAAATCTTAATAATAAGTCTTAAGGTTAAGGTTTGGGGATAAGTCTTAGGGTTAAGTCTCAGGGATAAGTCTTAGGGTTAAGTCTCAGGGATAAGTCTTAGGGTTAAGTCTTAAGGTTAAATCTTAGGGTTAAGTCTTAAGGTTAAGTCTCAGGGTTAAGTCTTAGGTTAAGTATTAGTATTAAGTCTTAGGGTTAAGTCTTGTGGTTAAGTCCTAAATTTAAGTCTTAGGGTTATGTCTTAGGGATAAGTCTTAGGGTTAAGTCTTATGGTTAAGTCGTAAATTTAAGTCTTAGGGTTATGTCTTAGGGATAAGTCTTAAGGTGAAGTCTTAGGATCAGGTCTTAGGGTGAAGTCATTATGTTAATCCTTAGGGTTAAGTTTTAGGATTGTTTCTTAGGGTTAAGTCTTAATGTTAAGTGTCAGGTTAAGTCTTACAGTTAAGTCTTATGGTTACCTCTTAATGTTATGTCTTAGGGTTAAGTTATAAGGTTAAGTCTAAGGGTTAACTCCTAAGGTTAAGTGTTAAGTTTGAATATTAAAGTTAGGTCTTAAGGTTAAGACTTAGGGTTAAGTCTTATAGTTAAGTCTTTAGGGTTAAGTCTTAGGGTTAAGTTTTTGGCTTACGTCTTAGGGTAAAGTCTTAAACTTAAGTCTTAACGTCAAGTCTTAAGGTTGAGCCTTAAGGTTAAGTTTTAGGGTTAAGTCTTAGGCTTAATTTTTATGGTTAAGTCTTAAGGTTAAGTTTTAGGGTTAAGTCTTCTAGTTAAGTCTTAGGGTTAAGTCTCAGGTTTACGTCTTACGGTTAAGTCTTAAGGTTATGTTTTAAGGTTTAGTCTTGTAGTTAAGACTTAACGGTAAATCTGAAGGTTAAGTCTCATGGTTAAGTCTTAGGGATAAGTCTCAGGGTTAAGGCTCAAGGTAAGGTCTCAAGCTTAAGTCCCAGGGTTAAGTCGTAAGGTTCTGTCTTAAGGCTGAGACTTAGGGTTAAGTCTTAAGGTTAAGTCTTATGGATTGAGTCTTAGGTTTACGTCTTAGAGTTAAGTCTTGGGGATATGGCTTAGGGTTAAGTCTCAGGGTTAAGTTTCAAGGCTAAGTTTCAATGTTCAGTCTCAGGGTTATGACTTAGGGTTAAGCATTAAGGTTAAGTCTTAGGTTTCAGTCTCAGGGTTATGTCTTAGGATTAAGTCTTAGGGTTAAGTCTTAGGGTTAAGTATTAAATTTAAGTCTTAGGGTTAATTCTTAGGGTTATGTCCTAAAGATCACGTCTTAAGGTTAAATCTTAGGGTTAGGTCTTAAGGTTAAGACTTAAGATTAAGTCTTAGAGTTATGTCTTAGGGTTAAGTCTTAAGGTTAAGACTTAGAGTTAAGTATTTAAGGTTACGTCTTAGGTTTATTGTCTTAGGGTTAAGTCTTAGGGTGTTGTCTTAAGGTTAAGTATTAATATTAAGTCTTAGGGTTAAAGTCATAAGATTTAATCTCAGGGTTAACTCTTATGGCTATGTCATAAGTTTAAGTCTTAATTTTAAGTCTTGGGGATAAATCTTTGGGTTAAGTCTCACGGTTAATCTCAGGGTTAAGACTTAGGGTTAAGTCTTAAGGTTAAGTCTTAGGGTTTAGTCTTAGGGTTCAGTCGTAGGGTTAAGTCTCAGGGTTATGCCTTAGGGTTAAGTCTTATGTTTAAGTTAAGTCTTAGGTTTAAATCATAGGGTTAAGTCTTAGGGTTAAGTTTTAAGTTTAAGTCTTAGGGTTAAGTCTCAGGTTTAGTTTTTAAGGTTAAGTCACAAGGTTAAGTCTTAAGGTTAAGTCTTAATTATAAGTGTTAGGGTTAAGTCTTAAGGTTAAGTCTAAGGGTTAAGTCTCTAAGATTAAGTATTAGGTTTAAGTCTCAGGGTTAAGTCTTAGGGATAAGTCTTAAGGTTAAGTCTTAAATTCAAGTCCTAGGGTTAAGTTTTAAGGTTAAGTCTTAAGGTTAAGTCTCAGGGTTATGTCTTAGGGTTAAGTCTTAGGTTTAAGTCTCAGGGTTAAGTCTTAGGGTTAACTGTTAAGGTTAAGACCTAAATTTAAGTCTTAGGGTTAAGCCTTAAGGATAAGACGTAAATTTGAGTCTTAGCGTTAAATCTTAAGGTTATGTCTTACGGTTAAGTGTTAAGGTTAAGTCTTAGATTTAAGTGTTATGGTTATGTCTTAAGGTTAAGTCTTAGTGTTAAGTCTTAGGATTAAGTCTTAAGGTTAACTCATAAATCTAAATCTTAGGGTTAAATCTTTGTGTTAAGTCTTAAGGTTAAATCTTAAGTCCTAGGGTTTGAGTCTTAGGTTTAAGTCTTAAATTTAAGTCTTTGGGATACGTCTTAGGGTTAAGTGTCAGGGTTAAGATTTATGTTTAATTCTTAAGTTTACGTCTTAGGGTTAAGTCTAAAAGTTTAGTCTTAAATTTAAGTCTTAGTGTTGTCTTCGGTTAAGTTATAGTGTTAAGTCTTAGGGTTACATCCTAAGGTTCAGTCTTATATTAAATTCTCAGGGTTAAGTCTTAGGGATAAGTCTTAAGGTTAAGCCTTAGTATTATGTCTTAAGATTCAGTCTTAAATTTAAATCTTAATAATAAGTCTTAAGGTTAAGGTTTGGGGATAAGTCTTAGGGTTAAGTCTCAGGGATAAGTCTTAGGGTTAAGTCTCAGGGATAAGTCTTAGGGTTAAGTCTTAAGGTTAAATCTTAGGGTTAAGTCTTAAGGTTAAGTCTCAGGGTTAAGTCTTAGGTTAAGTATTAGTATTAAGTCTTAGGGTTAAGTCTTGTGGTTAAGTCCTAAATTTAAGTCTTAGGGTTATGTCTTAGGGATAAGTCTTAGGGTTAAGTCTTATGGTTAAGTCGTAAATTTAAGTCTTAGGGTTATGTCTTAGGGATAAGTCTTAAGGTGAAGTCTTAGGATCAGGTCTTAGGGTGAAGTCATTATGTTAATCCTTAGGGTTAAGTTTTAGGATTGTTTCTTAGGGTTAAGTCTTAATGTTAAGTGTCAGGTTAAGTCTTACAGTTAAGTCTTATGGTTACCTCTTAATGTTATGTCTTAGGGTTAAGTTATAAGGTTAAGTCTAAGGGTTAACTCCTAAGGTTAAGTGTTAAGTTTGAATATTAAAGTTAGGTCTTAAGGTTAAGACTTAGGGTTAAGTCTTATAGTTAAGTCTTTAGGGTTAAGTCTTAGGGTTAAGTTTTTGGCTTACGTCTTAGGGTAAAGTATTAAGGTTAAGTCTTAAACTTAAGTCTTAACGTCAAGTCTTAAGGTTGAGCCTTAAGGTTAAGTTTTAGGGTTAAGTCTTAGGCTTAATTTTTATGGTTAAGTCTTAAGGTTAAGTTTTAGGGTTAAGTCTTCTAGTTAAGTCTTAGGGTTAAGCCTCAGGTTTATGTCTTACGGTTAAATCTTAAGGTTATGTTTTAAGGTTTAGTCTTGTAGTTAAGACTTAACGGTAAATCTGAAGGTTAAGTCTCATGGTTAAGTCTTAGGGATAAGTCTCAGGGTTAAGGCTCAAGGTAAGGTCTCAAGCTTAAGTCCCAGGGTTAAGTCGTAAGGTTCTGTCTTAAGGCTGAGACTTAGGGTTATGTCTTAAGGTTAAGTCTTAAGGTTAAGTCTTATGGATTGAGTCTTAGGTTTACGTCTTAGAGTTAAGTCTTGGGGATATGGCTTAGGGTTAAGTCTCAGGGTTAAGTTTCAAGGCTAAGTTTCAATGTTAAGTCTCAGGGTTATGACTTAGGGTTAAGCATTAAGGTTAAGTCTTAGGTTTCAGTCTCAGGGTTATGTCTTAGGATTAAGTCTTAGGGTTAAGTCTTAGGGTTAAGTATTAAATTTAAGTCTTAGGGTTAATTCTTAGGGTTATGTCCTAAAGATCACGTCTTAAGGTTAAATCTTAGGGTTAGGTCTTAAGGTTAAGACTTAAGATTAAGTCTTAGAGTTATGTCTTAGGGTTAAGTCTTAAGGTTAAGACTTAGAGTTAAGTATTTAAGGTTACGTCTTAGGTTTATTGTCTTAGGGTTAAGTCTTAGGGTGTTGTCTTAAGGTTAAGTATTAATATTAAGTCTTAGGGTTAAAGTCATAAGATTTAATCTCAGGGTTAACTCTTATGGCTATGTCATAAGTTTAAGTCTTAATTTTAAGTCTTGGGGATAAATCCTTGGGTTAAGTCTCACGGTTAATCTCAGGGTTAAGACTTAGGGTTAAGTCTTAAGGTTAAGTCTTAGGGTTTAGTCTTAGGGTTCAGTCGTAGGGTTAAGTCTCAGGGTTATGCCTTAGGGTTAAGTCTTATGTTTAAGTTAAGTCTTAGGTTTAAATCATAGGGTTAAGTCTTAGGGTTAAGTTTTAAGTTTAAGTCTTAGGGTTAAGTCTCAGGTTTAGTTTTTAAGGTTAAGTCACAAGGTTAAGTCTTAAGGTTAAGTCTTAATTATAAGTGTTAGGGTTAAGTCTTAAGGTTAAGTCTAAGGGTTAAGTCTCTAAGATTAAGTATTAGGTTTAAGTCTCAGGGTTAAGTCTTAGGGATAAGTCTTAAGGTTAAGTCTTAAATTCAAGTCCTAGGGTTAAGTTTTAAGGTTAAGTCTTAAGGTTAAGTCTCAGGGTTATGTCTTAGGGTTAAGTCTTAGGTTTAAGTCTCAGGGTTAAGTCTTAGGGTTAACTGTTAAGGTTAAGACCTAAATTTAAGTCTTAGGGTTAAGCCTTAAGGATAAGACGTAAATTTGAGTCTTAGCGTTAAATCTTAAGGTTATGTCTTACGGTTAAGTGTTAAGGTTAAGTCTTAGATTTAAGTGTTATGGTTATGTCTTAAGGTTAAGTCTTAGTGTTAAGTCTTAGGATTAAGTCTTAAGGTTAACTCATAAATCTAAATCTTAGGGTTAAATCTTTGTGTTAAGTCTTAAGGTTAAATCTTAAGTCCTAGGGTTTGAGTCTTAGGTTTAAGTCTTAAATTTAAGTCTTTGGGATACGTCTTAGGGTTAAGTGTCAGGGTTAAGATTTATGTTTAATTCTTAAGTTTACGTCTTAGGGTTAAGTCTAAAAGTTTAGTCTTAAATTTAAGTCTTAGTGTTGTCTTCGGTTAAGTTATAGTGTTAAGTCTTAGGGTTACATCCTAAGGTTCAGTCTTATATTAAATTCTCAGGGTTAAGTCTTAGGGATAAGTCTTAAGGTTAAGCCTTAGTATTATGTCTTAAGATTCAGTCTTAAATTTAAATCTTAATAATAAGTCTTAAGGTTAAGGTTTGGGGATAAGTCTTAGGGTTAAGTCTCAGGGATAAGTCTTAGGGTTAAGTCTCAGGGATAAGTCTTAGGGTTAAGTCTTAAGGTGAAATCTTAGGGTTAAGTCTTAAGGTTAAGTCTCAGGGTTAAGTCTTAGGTTAAGCATTAGTATTAAGTCTTAGGGTTAAGTCTTGTGGTTAAGTCTTAAATTTAAGTCTTAGGGTTATGTCTTAGGGATAAGTCTTAGGGTTAAGTCTTATGGTTAAGTCGTAAATTTAAGTCTTAGGGTTATGTCTTAGGGATAAGTCTTAAGGTGAAGTCTTAGGATCAAGTCTTAAGGTGAAGTCATTATGTTAATCCTTAGGGTTAAGTTTTAGGATTGTTTCTTAGGGTTAAGTCTTAATGTTAAGTGTCAGGTTAAGTCTTACAGTTAAGTCTTATGGTTACCTCTTAATGTTATGTCTTAGGGTTAAGTTATAAGGTTAAGTCTAAGGGTTAACTCCTAAGGTTAAGTGTTAAGTTTGAATATTAAAGTTAGGTCTTAAGGTTAAGACTTAGGGTTAAGTCTTATAGTTAAGTCTTTAGGGTTAAGTCTTAGGGTTAAGTTTTTGGCTTACGTCTTAGGGTAAAGTATTAAGGTTAAGTCTTAAACTTAAGTCTTAACGTCAAGTCTTAAGGTTGAGCCTTAAGGTTAAGTTTTAGGGTTAAGTCTTAGGCTTAATTTTTATGGTTAAGTCTTAAGGTTAAGTTTTAGGGTTAAGTCTTCTAGTTAAGTCTTAGGGTTAAGTCTCAGGTTTATGTCTTACGGTTAAGTCTTAAGGTTATGTTTTAAGGTTTAGTCTTGTAGTTAAGACTTAACGGTAAATCTGAAGGTTAAGTCTCATGGTTAAGTCTTAGGGATAAGTCTCAGGGTTAAGGCTCAAGGTAAGGTCTCAAGCTTAAGTCCCAGGGTTTAGTCGTAAGGTTCTGTCTTAAGGCTGAGACTTAGGGTTAAGTCTTAAGGTTAAGTCTTATGGATTGAGTCTTAGGTTTACGTCTTAGAGTTAAGTCTTGGGGATATGGCTTAGGGTTAAGTCTCAGGGTTAAGTTTCAAGGCTAAGTTTCAATGTTAAGTCTCAGGGTTATGACTTAGGGTTAAGCATTAAGGTTAAGTCTTAGGTTTCAGTCTCAGGGTTATGTTTTAGGATTAAGTCTTAGGGTTAAGTCTTAGGGTTAAGTATTAAATTTAAGTCTTAGGGTTAATTCTTAGGGTTATGTCCTAAAGATCACGTCTTAAGGTTAAATCTTAGGGTTAGGTCTTAAGGTTAAGACTTAAGATTAAGTCTTAGAGTTATGTCTTAGGGTTAAGTCTTAAGGTTAAGACTTAGAGTTAAGTATTTAAGGTTACGTCTTAGGTTTATTGTCTTAGGGTTAAGTCTTAGGGTGTTGTCTTAAGGTTAAGTATTAATATTAAGTCTTAGGGTTAAAGTCATAAGATTTAATCTCAGGGTTAACTCTTATGGCTATGTCATAAGTTTAAGTCTTAATTTTAAGTCTTGGGGATAAATCTTTGGGTTAAGTCTCACGGTTAATCTCAGGGTTAAGACTTAGGGTTAAGTCTTAAGGTTAAGTCTTAGGGTTTAGTCTTAGGGTTCAGTCGTAGGGTTAAGTCTCAGGGTTATGCCTTAGGGTTAAGTCTTATGTTTAAGTTAAGTCTTAGGTTTAAATCATAGGGTTAAGTCTTAGGGTTAAGTTTTAAGTTTAAGTCTTAGGGTTAAGTCTCAGGTTTAGTTTTTAAGGTTAAGTCACAAGGTTAAGTCTTAAGGTTAAGTCTTAATTATAAGTGTTAGGGTTAAGTCTTAAGGTTAAGTCTAAGGGTTAAGTCTCTAAGATTAAGTATTAGGTTTAAGTCTCAGGGTTAAGTCTTAGGGATAAGTCTTAAGGTTAAGTCTTAAATTCAAGCCCTAGGGTTAAGTTTTAAGGTTAAGTCTTAAGGTTAAGTCTCAGGGTTATGTCTTAGGGTTAAGTCTTAGGTTTAAGTCTCAGGGTTAAGTCTTAGGGTTAACTGTTAAGGTTAAGACCTAAATTTAAGTCTTAGGGTTAAGCCTTAAGGATAAGACGTAAATTTGAGTCTTAGCGTTAAATCTTAAGGTTATGTCTTACGGTTAAGTGTTAAGGTTAAGTCTTAGATTTAAGTGTTATGGTTATGTCTTAAGGTTAAGTCTTAGTGTTAAGTCTTAGGATTAAGTCTTAAGGTTAACTCATAAATCTAAATCTTAGGGTTAAATCTTTGTGTTAAGTCTTAAGGTTAAATCTTAAGTCCTAGGGTTTGAGTCTTAGGTTTAAGTCTTAAATTTAAGTCTTTGGGATACGTCTTAGGGTTAAGTGTCAGGGTTAAGATTTATGTTTAATTCTTAAGTTTACGTCTTAGGGTTAAGTCTAAAAGTTTAGTCTTAAATTTAAGTCTTAGTGTTGTCTTCGGTTAAGTTATAGTGTTAAGTCTTAGGGTTACATCCTAAGGTTCAGTCTTATATTAAATTCTCAGGGTTAAGTCTTAGGGATAAGTCTTAAGGTTAAGCCTTAGTATTATGTCTTAAGATTCAGTCTTAAATTTAAATCTTAATAATAAGTCTTAAGGTTAAGGTTTGGGGATAAGTCTTAGGGTTAAGTCTCAGGGATAAGTCTTAGGGTTAAGTCTCAGGGATAAGTCTTAGGGTTAAGTCTTAAGGTTAAATCTTAGGGTTAAGTCTTAAGGTTAAGTCTCAGGGTTAAGTCTTAGGTTAAGTATTAGTATTAAGTCTTAGGGTTAAGTCTTGTGGTTAAGTCCTAAATTTAAGTCTTAGGGTTAAGTCTTAGGGATAAGTCTTAGGGTTAAGTCTTATGGTTAAGTCGTAAATTTAAGTCTTAGGGTTATGTCTTAGGGATAAGTCTTAAGGTGAAGTCTTAGGATCAAGTCTTAAGGTGAAGTCATTATGTTAATCCTTAGGGTTAAGTTTTAGGATTGTTTCTTAGGGTTAAGTCTTAATGTTAAGTGTCAGGTTAAGTCTTACAGTTAAGTCTTATGGTTACCTCTTAATGTTATGTCTTAGGGTTAAGTTATAAGGTTAAGTCTAAGGGTTAACTCCTAAGGTTAAGTGTTAAGTTTGAATATTAAAGTTAGGTCTTAAGGTTAAGACTTAGGGTTAAGTCTTATAGTTAAGTCTTTAGGGTTAAGTCTTCGGGTTAAGTTTTTGGCTTACGTCTTAGGGTAAAGTATTAAGGTTAAGTCTTAAACTTAAGTCTTAACGTCAAGTCTTAAGGTTGAGCCTTAAGGTTAAGTTTTAGGGTTAAGTCTTAGGCTTAATTTTTATGGTTAAGTCTTAAGGTTAAGTTTTAGGGTTAAGTCTTCTAGTTAAGTCTTAGGGTTAAGTCTCAGGTTTATGTCTTACGGTTAAGTCTTAAGGTTATGTTTTAAGGTTTAGTCTTGTAGTTAAGACTTAACGGTAAATCTGAAGGTTAAGTCTCATGGTTAAGTCTTAGGGATAAGTCTCAGGGTTAAGGCTCAAGGTAAGGTCTCAAGCTTAAGTCCCAGGGTTAAGTCGTAAGGTTCTGTCTTAAGGCTGAGACTTAGGGTTAAGTCTTAAGGTTAAGTCTTATGGATTGAGTCTTAGGTTTACGTCTTAGAGTTAAGTCTTGGGGATATGGCTTAGGGTTAAGTCTCAGGGTTAAGTTTCAAGGCTAAGTTTCAATGTTAAGTCTCAGGGTTATGACTTAGGGTTAAGCATTAAGGTTAAGTCTTAGGTTTCAGTCTCAGGGTTATGTCTTAGGATTAAGTCTTAGGGTTAAGTCTTAGGGTTAAGTATTAAATTTAAGTCTTAGGGTTAATTCTTAGGGTTATGTCCTAAAGATCACGTCTTAAGGTTAAATCTTAGGGTTAGGTCTTAAGGTTAAGACTTAAGATTAAGTCTTAGAGTTATGTCTTAGGGTTAAGTCTTAAGGTTAAGACTTAGAGTTAAGTATTTAAGGTTACGTCTTAGGTTTATTGTCTTAGGGTTAAGTCTTAGGGTGTTGTCTTAAGGTTAAGTATTAATATTAAGTCTTAGGGTTAAAGTCATAAGATTTAATCTCAGGGTTAACTCTTATGGCTATGTCATAAGTTTAAGTCTTAATTTTAAGTCTTGGGGATAAATCTTTGGGTTAAGTCTCACGGTTAATCTCAGGGTTAAGACTTAGGGTTAAGTCTTAAGGTTAAGTCTTAGGGTTTAGTCTTAGGGTTCAGTCGTAGGGTTAAGTCTCAGGGTTATGCCTTAGGGTTAAGTCTTATGTTTAAGTTAAGTCTTAGGTTTAAATCATAGGGTTAAGTCTTAGGGTTAAGTTTTAAGTTTAAGTCTTAGGGTTAAGTCTCAGGTTTAGTTTTTAAGGTTAAGTCACAAGGTTAAGTCTTAAGGTTAAGTCTTAATTATAAGTGTTAGGGTTAAGTCTTAAGGTTAAGTCTAAGGGTTAAGTCTCTAAGATTAAGTATTAGGTTTAAGTCTCAGGGTTAAGTCTTAGGGATAAGTCTTAAGGTTAAGTCTTAAATTCAAGTCCTAGGGTTAAGTTTTAAGGTTAAGTCTTAAGGTTAAGTCTCAGGGTTATGTCTTAGGGTTAAGTCTTAGGTTTAAGTCTCAGGGTTAAGTCTTAGGGTTAACTGTTAAGGTTAAGACCTAAATTTAAGTCTTAGGGTTAAGCCTTAAGGATAAGACGTAAATTTGAGTCTTAGCGTTAAATCTTAAGGTTATGTCTTACGGTTAAGTGTTAAGGTTAAGTCTTAGATTTAAGTGTTATGGTTATGTCTTAAGGTTAAGTCTTAGTGTTAAGTCTTAGGATTAAGTCTTAAGGTTAACTCATAAATCTAAATCTTAGGGTTAAATCTTTGTGTTAAGTCTTAAGGTTAAATCTTAAGTCCTAGGGTTTGAGTCTTAGGTTTAAGTCTTAAATTTAAGTCTTTGGGATACGTCTTAGGGTTAAGTGTCAGGGTTAAGATTTATGTTTAATTCTTAAGTTTACGCCTTAGGGTTAAGTCTAAAAGTTTAGTCTTAAATTTAAGTCTTAGTGTTGTCTTCGGTTAAGTTATAGTGTTAAGTCTTAGGGTTACATCCTAAGGTTCAGTCTTATATTAAATTCTCAGGGTTAAGTCTTAGGGATAAGTCTTAAGGTTAAGCCTTAGTATTATGTCTTAAGATTCAGTCTTAAATTTAAATCTTAATAATAAGTCTTAAGGTTAAGGTTTGGGGATAAGTCTTAGGGTTAAGTCTCAGGGATAAGTCTTAGGGTTAAGTCTCAGGGATAAGTCTTAGGGTTAAGTCTTAAGGTTAAATCTTAGGGTTAAGTCTTAAGGTTAAGTCTCAGGGTTAAGTCTTAGGTTAAGCATTAGTATTAAGTCTTAGGGTTAAGTCTTGTGGTTAAGTCCTAAATTTAAGTCTTAGGGTTATGTCTTAGGGATAAGTCTTAGGGTTAAGTCTTATGGTTAAGTCGTAAATTTAAGTCTTAGGGTTATGTCTTAGGGATAAGTCTTAAGGTGAAGTCTTAGGATCAAGTCTTAAGGTGAAGTCATTATGTTAATCCTTAGGGTTAAGTTTTAGGATTGTTTCTTAGGGTTAAGTCTTAATGTTAAGTGTCAGGTTAAGTCTTACAGTTAAGTCTTATGGTTACCTCTTAATGTTATGTCTTAGGGTTAAGTTATAAGGTTAAGTCTAAGGGTTAACTCCTAAGGTTAAGTGTTAAGTTTGAATATTAAAGTTAGGTCTTAAGGTTAAGACTTAGGGTTAAGTCTTATAGTTAAGTCTTTAGGGTTAAGTCTTAGGGTTAAGTTTTTGGCTTACGTCTTAGGGTAAAGTATTAAGGTTAAGTCTTAAACTTAAGTCTTAACGTCAAGTCTTAAGGTTGAGCCTTAAGGTTAAGTTTTAGGGTTAAGTCTTAGGCTTAATTTTTATGGTTAAGTCTTAAGGTTAAGTTTTAGGGTTAAGTCTTCTAGTTAAGTCTTAGGGTTAAGTCTCAGGTTTATGTCTTACGGTTAAGTCTTAAGGTTATGTTTTAAGGTTTAGTCTTGTAGTTAAGACTTAACGGTAAATCTGAAGGTTAAGTCTCATGGTTAAGTCTTAGGGATAAGTCTCAGGGTTAAGGCTCAAGGTAAGGTCTCAAGGTTAAGTCCCAGGGTTAAGTCGTAAGGTTCTGTCTTAAGGCTGAGACTTAGGGTTAAGTCTTAAGGTTAAGTCTTATGGATTGAGTCTTAGGTTTACGTCTTAGAGTTAAGTCTTGGGGATATGGCTTAGGGTTAAGTCTCAGGGTTAAGTTTCAAGGCTAAGTTTCAATGTTAAGTCTCAGGGTTATGACTTAGGGTTAAGCATTAAGGTTAAGTCTTAGGTTTCAGTCTCAGGGTTATGTCTTAGGATTAAGTCTTAGGGTTAAGTCTTAGGGTTAAGTATTAAATTTAAGTCTTAGGGTTAATTCTTAGGGTTATGTCCTAAAGATCACGTCTTAAGGTTAAATCTTAGGGTTAGGTCTTAAGGTTAAGACTTAAGATTAAGTCTTAGAGTTATGTCTTAGGGTTAAGTCTTAAGGTTAAGACTTAGAGTTAAGTATTTAAGGTTACGTCTTAGGTTTATTGTCTTAGGGTTAAGTCTTAGGGTGTTGTCTTAAGGTTAAGTATTAATATTAAGTCTTAGGGTTAAAGTCATAAGATTTAATCTCAGGGTTAACTCTTATGGCTATGTCATAAGTTTAAGTCTTAATTTTAAGTCTTGGGGATAAATCTTTGGGTTAAGTCTCACGGTTAATCTCAGGGTTAAGACTTAGGGTTAAGTCTTAAGGTTAAGTCTTAGGGTTTAGTCTTAGGGTTCAGTCGTAGGGTTAAGTCTCAGGGTTATGCCTTAGGGTTAAGTCTTATGTTTAAGTTAAGTCTTAGGTTTAAATCATAGGGTTAAGTCTTAGGGTTAAGTTTTAAGTTTAAGTCTTAGGGTTAAGTCTCAGGTTTAGTTTTTAAGGTTAAGTCACAAGGTTAAGTCTTAAGGTTAAGTCTTAATTATAAGTGTTAGGGTTAAGTCTTAAGGTTAAGTCTAAGGGTTAAGTCTCTAAGATTAAGTATTAGGTTTAAGTCTCAGGGTTAAGTCTTAGGGATAAGTCTTAAGGTTAAGTCTTAAATTCAAGCCCTAGGGTTAAGTTTTAAGGTTAAGTCTTAAGGTTAAGTCTCAGGGTTATGTCTTAGGGTTAAGTCTTAGGTTTAAGTCTCAGGGTTAAGTCTTAGGGTTAACTGTTAAGGTTAAGACCTAAATTTAAGTCTTAGGGTTAAGCCTTAAGGATAAGACGTAAATTTGAGTCTTAGCGTTAAATCTTAAGGTTATGTCTTACGGTTAAGTGTTAAGGTTAAGTCTTAGATTTAAGTGTTATGGTTATGTCTTAAGGTTAAGTCTTAGTGTTAAGTCTTAGGATTAAGTCTTAAGGTTAACTCATAAATCTAAATCTTAGGGTTAAATCTTTGTGTTAAGTCTTAAGGTTAAATCTTAAGTCCTAGGGTTTGAGTCTTAGGTTTAAGTCTTAAATTTAAGTCTTTGGGATACGTCTTAGGGTTAAGTGTCAGGGTTAAGATTTATGTTTAATTCTTAAGTTTACGTCTTAGGGTTAAGTCTAAAAGTTTAGTCTTAAATTTAAGTCTTAGCGTTGTCTTCGGTTAAGTTATAGTGTTAAGTCTTAGGGTTACATCCTAAGGTTCAGTCTTATATTAAATTCTCAGGGTTAAGTCTTAGGGATAAGTCTTAAGGTTAAGCCTTAGTATTATGTCTTAAGATTCAGTCTTAAATTTAAATCTTAATAATAAGTCTTAAGGTTAAGGTTTGGGGATAAGTCTTAGGGTTAAGTCTCAGGGATAAGTCTTAGGGTTAAGTCTCAGGGATAAGTCTTAGGGTTAAGTCTTAAGGTTAAATCTTAGGGTTAAGTCTTAAGGTTAAGTCTCAGGGTTAAGTCTTAGGTTAAGTATTAGTATTAAGTCTTAGGGTTAAGTCTTGTGGTTAAGTCCTAAATTTAAGTCTTAGGGTTAAGTCTTAGGGATAAGTCTTAGGGTTAAGTCTTATGGTTAAGTCGTAAATTTAAGTCTTAGGGTTATGTCTTAGGGATAAGTCTTAAGGTGAAGTCTTAGGATCAAGTCTTAAGGTGAAGTCATTATGTTAATCCTTAGGGTTAAGTTTTAGGATTGTTTCTTAGGGTTAAGTCTTAATGTTAAGTGTCAGGTTAAGTCTTACAGTTAAGTCTTATGGTTACCTCTTAATGTTATGTCTTAGGGTTAAGTTATAAGGTTAAGTCTAAGGGTTAACTCCTAAGGTTAAGTGTTAAGTTTGAATATTAAAGTTAGGTCTTAAGGTTAAGACTTAGGGTTAAGTCTTATAGTTAAGTCTTTAGGGTTAAGTCTTCGGGTTAAGTTTTTGGCTTACGTCTTAGGGTAAAGTATTAAGGTTAAGTCTTAAACTTAAGTCTTAACGTCAAGTCTTAAGGTTGAGCCTTAAGGTTAAGTTTTAGGGTTAAGTCTTAGGCTTAATTTTTATGGTTAAGTCTTAAGGTTAAGTTTTAGGGTTAAGTCTTCTAGTTAAGTCTTAGGGTTAAGTCTCAGGTTTATGTCTTACGGTTAAGTCTTAAGGTTATGTTTTAAGGTTTAGTCTTGTAGTTAAGACTTAACGGTAAATCTGAAGGTTAAGTCTCATGGTTAAGTCTTAGGGATAAGTCTCAGGGTTAAGGCTCAAGGTAAGGTCTCAAGGTTAAGTCCCAGGGTTAAGTCGTAAGGTTCTGTCTTAAGGCTGAGACTTAGGGTTAAGTCTTAAGGTTAAGTCTTATGGATTGAGTCTTAGGTTTACGTCTTAGAGTTAAGTCTTGGGGATATGGCTTAGGGTTAAGTCTCAGGGTTAAGTTTCAAGGCTAAGTTTCAATGTTAAGTCTCAGGGTTATGACTTAGGGTTAAGCATTAAGGTTAAGTCTTAGGTTTCAGTCTCAGGGTTATGTCTTAGGATTAAGTCTTAGGGTTAAGTCTTAGGGTTAAGTATTAAATTTAAGTCTTAGGGTTAATTCTTAGGGTTATGTCCTAAAGATCACGTCTTAAGGTTAAATCTTAGGGTTAGGTCTTAAGGTTAAGACTTAAGATTAAGTCTTAGAGTTATGTCTTAGGGTTAAGTCTTAAGGTTAAGACTTAGAGTTAAGTATTTAAGGTTACGTCTTAGGTTTATTGTCTTAGGGTTAAGTCTTAGGGTGTTGTCTTAAGGTTAAGTATTAATATTAAGTCTTAGGGTTAAAGTCATAAGATTTAATCTCAGGGTTAACTCTTATGGCTATATCATAAGTTTAAGTCTTAATTTTAAGTCTTGGGGATAAATCTTTGGGTTAAGTCTCACGGTTAATCTCAGGGTTAAGACTTAGGGTTAAGTCTTAAGGTTAAGTCTTAGGGTTTAGTCTTAGGGTTCAGTCGTAGGGTTAAGTCTCAGGGTTATGCCTTAGGGTTAAGTCTTATGTTTAAGTTAAGTCTTAGGTTTAAATCATAGGGTTAAGTCTTAGGGTTAAGTTTTAAGTTTAAGTCTTAGGGTTAAGTCTCAGGTTTAGTTTTTAAGGTTAAGTCACAAGGTTAAGTCTTAAGGTTAAGTCTTAATTATAAGTGTTAGGGTTAAGTCTTAAGGTTAAGTCTAAGGGTTAAGTCTCTAAGATTAAGTATTAGGTTTAAGTCTCAGGGTTAAGTCTTAGGGATAAGTCTTAAGGTTAAGTCTTAAATTCAAGTCCTAGGGTTAAGTTTTAAGGTTAAGTCTTAAGGTTAAGTCTCAGGGTTATGTCTTAGGGTTAAGTCTTAGGTTTAAGTCTCAGGGTTAAGTCTTAGGGTTAACTGTTAAGGTTAAGACCTAAATTTAAGTCTTAGGGTTAAGCCTTAAGGATAAGACGTAAATTTGAGTCTTAGCGTTAAATCTTAAGGTTATGTCTTACGGTTAAGTGTTAAGGTTAAGTCTTAGATTTAAGTGTTATGGTTATGTCTTAAGGTTAAGTCTTAGTGTTAAGTCTTAGGATTAAGTCTTAAGGTTAACTCATAAATCTAAATCTTAGGGTTAAATCTTTGTGTTAAGTCTTAAGGTTAAATCTTAAGTCCTAGGGTTTGAGTCTTAGGTTTAAGTCTTAAATTTAAGTCTTTGGGATACGTCTTAGGGTTAAGTGTCAGGGTTAAGATTTATGTTTAATTCTTAAGTTTACGCCTTAGGGTTAAGTCTAAAAGTTTAGTCTTAAATTTAAGTCTTAGTGTTGTCTTCGGTTAAGTTATAGTGTTAAGTCTTAGGGTTACATCCTAAGGTTCAGTCTTATATTAAATTCTCAGGGTTAAGTCTTAGGGATAAGTCTTAAGGTTAAGCCTTAGTATTATGTCTTAAGATTCAGTCTTAAATTTAAATCTTAATAATAAGTCTTAAGGTTAAGGTTTGGGGATAAGTCTTAGGGTTAAGTCTCAGGGATAAGTCTTAGGGTTAAGTCTCAGGGATAAGTCTTAGGGTTAAGTCTTAAGGTTAAATCTTAGGGTTAAGTCTTAAGGTTAAGTCTCAGGGTTAAGTCTTAGGTTAAGCATTAGTATTAAGTCTTAGGGTTAAGTCTTGTGGTTAAGTCCTAAATTTAAGTCTTAGGGTTATGTCTTAGGGATAAGTCTTAGGGTTAAGTCTTATGGTTAAGTCGTAAATTTAAGTCTTAGGGTTATGTCTTAGGGATAAGTCTTAAGGTGAAGTCTTAGGATCAAGTCTTAAGGTGAAGTCATTATGTTAATCCTTAGGGTTAAGTTTTAGGATTGTTTCTTAGGGTTAAGTCTTAATGTTAAGTGTCAGGTTAAGTCTTACAGTTAAGTCTTATGGTTACCTCTTAATGTTATGTCTTAGGGTTAAGTTATAAGGTTAAGTCTAAGGGTTAACTCCTAAGGTTAAGTGTTAAGTTTGAATATTAAAGTTAGGTCTTAAGGTTAAGACTTAGGGTTAAGTCTTATAGTTAAGTCTTTAGGGTTAAGTCTTAGGGTTAAGTTTTTGGCTTACGTCTTAGGGTAAAGTATTAAGGTTAAGTCTTAAACTTAAGTCTTAACGTCAAGTCTTAAGGTTGAGCCTTAAGGTTAAGTTTTAGGGTTAAGTCTTAGGCTTAATTTTTATGGTTAAGTCTTAAGGTTAAGTTTTAGGGTTAAGTCTTCTAGTTAAGTCTTAGGGTTAAGTCTCAGGTTTATGTCTTACGGTTAAGTCTTAAGGTTATGTTTTAAGGTTTAGTCTTGTAGTTAAGACTTAACGGTAAATCTGAAGGTTAAGTCTCATGGTTAAGTCTTAGGGATAAGTCTCAGGGTTAAGGCTCAAGGTAAGGTCTCAAGGTTAAGTCCCAGGGTTAAGTCGTAAGGTTCTGTCTTAAGGCTGAGACTTAGGGTTAAGTCTTAAGGTTAAGTCTTATGGATTGAGTCTTAGGTTTACGTCTTAGAGTTAAGTCTTGGGGATATGGCTTAGGGTTAAGTCTCAGGGTTAAGTTTCAAGGCTAAGTTTCAATGTTAAGTCTCAGGGTTATGACTTAGGGTTAAGCATTAAGGTTAAGTCTTAGGTTTCAGTCTCAGGGTTATGTCTTAGGATTAAGTCTTAGGGTTAAGTCTTAGGGTTAAGTATTAAATTTAAGTCTTAGGGTTAATTCTTAGGGTTATGTCCTAAAGATCACGTCTTAAGGTTAAATCTTAGGGTTAGGTCTTAAGGTTAAGACTTAAGATTAAGTCTTAGAGTTATGTCTTAGGGTTAAGTCTTAAGGTTAAGACTTAGAGTTAAGTATTTAAGGTTACGTCTTAGGTTTATTGTCTTAGGGTTAAGTCTTAGGGTGTTGTCTTAAGGTTAAGTATTAATATTAAGTCTTAGGGTTAAAGTCATAAGATTTAATCTCAGGGTTAACTCTTATGGCTATGTCATAAGTTTAAGTCTTAATTTTAAGTCTTGGGGATAAATCTTTGGGTTAAGTCTCACGGTTAATCTCAGGGTTAAGACTTAGGGTTAAGTCTTAAGGTTAAGTCTTAGGGTTTAGTCTTAGGGTTCAGTCGTAGGGTTAAGTCTCAGGGTTATGCCTTAGGGTTAAGTCTTATGTTTAAGTTAAGTCTTAGGTTTAAATCATAGGGTTAAGTCTTAGGGTTAAGTTTTAAGTTTAAGTCTTAGGGTTAAGTCTCAGGTTTAGTTTTTAAGGTTAAGTCACAAGGTTAAGTCTTAAGGTTAAGTCTTAATTATAAGTGTTAGGGTTAAGTCTTAAGGTTAAGTCTAAGGGTTAAGTCTCTAAGATTAAGTATTAGGTTTAAGTCTCAGGGTTAAGTCTTAGGGATAAGTCTTAAGGTTAAGTCTTAAATTCAAGCCCTAGGGTTAAGTTTTAAGGTTAAGTCTTAAGGTTAAGTCTCAGGGTTATGTCTTAGGGTTAAGTCTTAGGTTTAAGTCTCAGGGTTAAGTCTTAGGGTTAACTGTTAAGGTTAAGACCTAAATTTAAGTCTTAGGGTTAAGCCTTAAGGATAAGACGTAAATTTGAGTCTTAGCGTTAAATCTTAAGGTTATGTCTTACGGTTAAGTGTTAAGGTTAAGTCTTAGATTTAAGTGTTATGGTTATGTCTTAAGGTTAAGTCTTAGTGTTAAGTCTTAGGATTAAGTCTTAAGGTTAACTCATAAATCTAAATCTTAGGGTTAAATCTTTGTGTTAAGTCTTAAGGTTAAATCTTAAGTCCTAGGGTTTGAGTCTTAGGTTTAAGTCTTAAATTTAAGTCTTTGGGATACGTCTTAGGGTTAAGTGTCAGGGTTAAGATTTATGTTTAATTCTTAAGTTTACGTCTTAGGGTTAAGTCTAAAAGTTTAGTCTTAAATTTAAGTCTTAGCGTTGTCTTCGGTTAAGTTATAGTGTTAAGTCTTAGGGTTACATCCTAAGGTTCAGTCTTATATTAAATTCTCAGGGTTAAGTCTTAGGGATAAGTCTTAAGGTTAAGCCTTAGTATTATGTCTTAAGATTCAGTCTTAAATTTAAATCTTAATAATAAGTCTTAAGGTTAAGGTTTGGGGATAAGTCTTAGGGTTAAGTCTCAGGGATAAGTCTTAGGGTTAAGTCTCAGGGATAAGTCTTAGGGTTAAGTCTTAAGGTTAAATCTTAGGGTTAAGTCTTAAGGTTAAGTCTCAGGGTTAAGTCTTAGGTTAAGCATTAGTATTAAGTCTTAGGGTTAAGTCTTGTGGTTAAGTCCTAAATTTAAGTCTTAGGGTTATGTCTTAGGGATAAGTCTTAGGGTTAAGTCTTATGGTTAAGTCGTAAATTTAAGTCTTAGGGTTATGTCTTAGGGATAAGTCTTAAGGTGAAGTCTTAGGATCAAGTCTTAAGGTGAAGTCATTATGTTAATCCTTAGGGTTAAGTTTTAGGATTGTTTCTTAGGGTTAAGTCTTAATGTTAAGTGTCAGGTTAAGTCTTACAGTTAAGTCTTATGGTTACCTCTTAATGTTATGTCTTAGGGTTAAGTTATAAGGTTAAGTCTAAGGGTTAACTCCTAAGGTTAAGTGTTAAGTTTGAATATTAAAGTTAGGTCTTAAGGTTAAGACTTAGGGTTAAGTCTTATAGTTAAGTCTTTAGGGTTAAGTCTTAGGGTTAAGTTTTTGGCTTACGTCTTAGGGTAAAGTATTAAGGTTAAGTCTTAAACTTAAGTCTTAACGTCAAGTCTTAAGGTTGAGCCTTAAGGTTAAGTTTTAGGGTTAAGTCTTAGGCTTAATTTTTATGGTTAAGTCTTAAGGTTAAGTTTTAGGGTTAAATCTTCTAGTTAAGTCTTAGGGTTAAGTCTCAGGTTTATGTCTTACGGTTAAGTCTTAAGGTTATGTTTTAAGGTTTAGTCTTGTAGTTAAGACTTAACGGTAAATCTGAAGGTTAAGTCTCATGGTTAAGTCTTAGGGATAAGTCTCAGGGTTAAGGCTCAAGGTAAGGTCTCAAGGTTAAGTCCCAGGGTTAAGTCGTAAGGTTCTGTCTTAGGGCTGAGACTTAGGGTTAAGTCTTAAGGTTAAGTCTTATGGATTGAGTCTTAGGTTTACGTCTTAGAGTTAAGTCTTGGGGATATGGCTTAGGGTTAAGTCTCAGGGTTAAGTTTCAAGGCTAAGTTTCAATGTTAAGTCTCAGGGTTATGACTTAGGGTTAAGCATTAAGGTTAAGTCTTAGGTTTCAGTCTCAGGGTTATGTCTTAGGATTAAGTCTTAGGGTTAAGTCTTAGGGTTAAGTATTAAATTTAAGTCTTAGGGTTAATTCTTAGGGTTATGTCCTAAAGATCACGTCTTAAGGTTAAATCTTAGGGTTAGGTCTTAAGGTTAAGACTTAAGATTAAGTCTTAGAGTTATGTCTTAGGGTTAAGTCTTAAGGTTAAGACTTAGAGTTAAGTATTTAAGGTTACGTCTTAGGTTTATTGTCTTAGGGTTAAGTCTTAGGGTGTTGTCTTAAGGTTAAGTATTAATATTAAGTCTTAGGGTTAAAGTCATAAGATTTAATCTCAGGGTTAACTCTTATGGCTATGTCATAAGTTTAAGTCTTAATTTTAAGTCTTGGGGATAAATCTTTGGGTTAAGTCTCACGGTTAATCTCAGGGTTAAGACTTAGGGTTAAGTCTTAAGGTTAAGTCTTAGGGTTTAGTCTTAGGGTTCAGTCGTAGGGTTAAGTCTCAGGGTTATGCCTTAGGGTTAAGTCTTATGTTTAAGTTAAGTCTTAGGTTTAAATCATAGGGTTAAGTCTTAGGGTTAAGTTTTAAGTTTAAGTCTTAGGGTTAAGTCTCAGGTTTAGTTTTTAAGGTTAAGTCACAAGGTTAAGTCTTAAGGTTAAGTCTTAATTATAAGTGTTAGGGTTAAGTCTTAAGGTTAAGTCTAAGGGTTAAGTCTCTAAGATTAAGTATTAGGTTTAAGTCTCAGGGTTAAGTCTTAGGGATAAGTCTTAAGGTTAAGTCTTAAATTCAAGCCCTAGGGTTAAGTTTTAAGGTTAAGTCTTAAGGTTAAGTCTCAGGGTTATGTCTTAGGGTTAAGTCTTAGGTTTAAGTCTCAGGGTTAAGTCTTAGGGTTAACTGTTAAGGTTAAGACCTAAATTTAAGTCTTAGGGTTAAGCCTTAAGGATAAGACGTAAATTTGAGTCTTAGCGTTAAATCTTAAGGTTATGTCTTACGGTTAAGTGTTAAGGTTAAGTCTTAGATTTAAGTGTTATGGTTATGTCTTAAGGTTAAGTCTTAGTGTTAAGTCTTAGGATTAAGTCTTAAGGTTAACTCATAAATCTAAATCTTAGGGTTAAATCTTTGTGTTAAGTCTTAAGGTTAAATCTTAAGTCCTAGGGTTTGAGTCTTAGGTTTAAGTCTTAAATTTAAGTCTTTGGGATACGTCTTAGGGTTAAGTGTCAGGGTTAAGATTTATGTTTAATTCTTAAGTTTACGCCTTAGGGTTAAGTCTAAAAGTTTAGTCTTAAATTTAAGTCTTAGCGTTGTCTTCGGTTAAGTTATAGTGTTAAGTCTTAGGGTTACATCCTAAGGTTCAGTCTTATATTAAATTCTCAGGGTTAAGTCTTAGGGATAAGTCTTAAGGTTAAGCCTTAGTATTATGTCTTAAGATTCAGTCTTAAATTTAAATCTTAATAATAAGTCTTAAGGTTAAGGTTTGGGGATAAGTCTTAGGGTTAAGTCTCAGGGATAAGTCTTAGGGTTAAGTCTCAGGGATAAGTCTTAGGGTTAAGTCTTAAGGTTAAATCTTAGGGTTAAGTCTTAAGGTTAAGTCTCAGGGTTAAGTCTTAGGTTAAGTATTAGTATTAAGTCTTAGGGTTAAGTCTTGTGGTTAAGTCCTAAATTTAAGTCTTAGGGTTATGTCTTAGGGATAAGTCTTAGGGTTAAGTCTTATGGTTAAGTCGTAAATTTAAGTCTTAGGGTTATGTCTTAGGGATAAGTCTTAAGGTGAAGTCTTAGGATCAAGTCTTAAGGTGAAGTCATTATGTTAATCCTTAGGGTTAAGTTTTAGGATTGTTTCTTAGGGTTAAGTCTTAATGTTAAGTGTCAGGTTAAGTCTTACAGTTAAGTCTTATGGTTACCTCTTAATGTTATGTCTTAGGGTTAAGTTATAAGGTTAAGTCTAAGGGTTAACTCCTAAGGTTAAGTGTTAAGTTTGAATATTAAAGTTAGGTCTTAAGGTTAAGACTTAGGGTTAAGTCTTATAGTTAAGTCTTTAGGGTTAAGTCTTAGGGTTAAGTTTTTGGCTTACGTCTTAGGGTAAAGTATTAAGGTTAAGTCTTAAACTTAAGTCTTAACGTCAAGTCTTAAGGTTGAGCCTTAAGGTTAAGTTTTAGGGTTAAGTCTTAGGCTTAATTTTTATGGTTAAGTCTTAAGGTTAAGTTTTAGGGTTAAGTCTTCTAGTTAAGTCTTAGGGTTAAGTCTCAGGTTTATGTCTTACGGTTAAGTCTTAAGGTTATGTTTTGAGGTTTAGTCTTGTAGTTAAGACTTAACGGTAAATCTGAAGGTTAAGTCTCATGGTTAAGTCTTAGGGATAAGTCTCAGGGTTAAGGCTCAAGGTAAGGTCTCAAGGTTAAGTCCCAGGGTTAAGTCGTAAGGTTCTGTCTTAAGGCTGAGACTTAGGGTTAAGTCTTAAGGTTAAGTCTTATGGATTGAGTCTTAGGTTTACGTCTTAGAGTTAAGTCTTGGGGATATGGCTTAGGGTTAAGTCTCAGGGTTAAGTTTCAAGGCTAAGTTTCAATGTTAAGTCTCAGGGTTATGACTTAGGGTTAAGCATTAAGGTTAAGTCTTAGGTTTCAGTCTCAGGGTTATGTCTTAGGATTAAGTCTTAGGGTTAAGTCTTAGGGTTAAGTATTAAATTTAAGTCTTAGCGTTAATTCTTAGGGTTATGTCCTAAAGATCACGTCTTAAGGTTAAATCTTAGGGTTAGGTCTTAAGGTTAAGACTTAAGATTAAGTCTTAGAGTTATGTCTTAGGGTTAAGTCTTAAGGTTAAGACTTAGAGTTAAGTATTTAAGGTTACGTCTTAGGTTTATTGTCTTAGGGTTAAGTCTTAGGGTGTTGTCTTAAGGTTAAGTATTAATATTAAGTCTTAGGGTTAAAGTCATAAGATTTAATCTCAGGGTTAACTCTTATGGCTATGTCATAAGTTTAAGTCTTAATTTTAAGTCTTGGGGATAAATCTTTGGGTTAAGTCTCACGGTTAATCTCAGGGTTAAGACTTAGGGTTAAGTCTTAAGGTTAAGTCTTAGGGTTTAGTCTTAGGGTTCAGTCGTAGGGTTAAGTCTCAGGGTTATGCCTTAGGGTTAAGTCTTATGTTTAAGTTAAGTCTTAGGTTTAAATCATAGGGTTAAGTCTTAGGGTTAAGTTTTAAGTTTAAGTCTTAGGGTTAAGTCTCAGGTTTAGTTTTTAAGGTTAAGTCACAAGGTTAAGTCTTAAGGTTAAGTCTTAATTATAAGTGTTAGGGTTAAGTCTTAAGGTTAAGTCTAAGGGTTAAGTCTCTAAGATTAAGTATTAGGTTTAAGTCTCAGGGTTAAGTCTTAGGGATAAGTCTTAAGGTTAAGTCTTAAATTCAAGTCCTAGGGTTAAGTTTTAAGGTTAAGTCTTAAGGTTAAGTCTCAGGGTTATGTCTTAGGGTTAAGTCTTAGGTTTAAGTCTCAGGGTTAAGTCTTAGGGTTAACTGTTAAGGTTAAGACCTAAATTTAAGTCTTAGGGTTAAGCCTTAAGGATAAGACGTAAATTTGAGTCTTAGCATTAAATCTTAAGGTTATGTCTTACGGTTAAGTGTTAAGGTTAAGTCTTAGATTTAAGTGTTATGGTTATGTCTTAAGGTTAAGTCTTAGTGTTAAGTCTTAGGATTAAGTCTTAAGGTTAACTCATAAATCTAAATCTTAGGGTTAAATCTTTGTGTTAAGTCTTAAGGTTACATCTTAAGTCCTAGGGTTTGAGTCTTAGGTTTAAGTCTTAAATTTAAGTCTTTGGGATACGTCTTAGGGTTAAGTGTCAGGGTTAAGATTTATGTTTAATTCTTAAGTTTACGTCTTAGGGTTAAGTCTAAAAGTTTAGTCTTAAATTTAAGTCTTAGTGTTGTCTTCGGTTAAGTTATAGTGTTAAGTCTTAGGGTTACATCCTAAGGTTCAGTCTTATATTAAATTCTCAGGGTTAAGTCTTAGGGATAAGTCTTAAGGTTAAGCCTTAGTATTATGTCTTAAGATTCAGTCTTAAATTTAAATCTTAATAATAAGTCTTAAGGTTAAGGTTTGGGGATAAGTCTTAGGGTTAAGTCTCAGGGATAAGTCTTAGGGTTAAGTCTCAGGGATAAGTCTTAGGGTTAAGTCTTAAGGTTAAATCTTAGGGTTAAGTCTTAAGGTTAAGTCTCAGGGTTAAGTCTTAGGTTAAGTATTAGTATTAAGTCTTAGGGTTAAGTCTTGTGGTTAAGTCCTAAATTTAAGTCTTAGGGTTAAGTCTTAGGGATAAGTCTTAGGGTTAAGTCTTATGGTTAAGTCGTAAATTTAAGTCTTAGGGTTATGTCTTAGGGATAAGTCTTAAGGTGAAGTCTTAGGATCAAGTCTTAAGGTGAAGTCATTATGTTAATCCTTAGGGTTAAGTTTTAGGATTGTTTCTTAGGGTTAAGTCTTAATGTTAAGTGTCAGGTTAAGTCTTACAGTTAAGTCTTATGGTTACCTCTTAATGTTATGTCTTAGGGTTAAGTTATAAGGTTAAGTCTAAGGGTTAACTCCTAAGGTTAAGTGTTAAGTTTGAATATTAAAGTTAGGTCTTAAGGTTAAGACTTAGGGTTAAGTCTTATAGTTAAGTCTTTAGGGTTAAGTCTTAGGGTTAAGTTTTTGGCTTACGTCTTAGGGTAAAGTATTAAGGTTAAGTCTTAAACTTAAGTCTTAACGTCAAGTCTTAAGGTTGAGCCTTAAGGTTAAGTTTTAGGGTTAAGTCTTAGGCTTAATTTTTATGGTTAAGTCTTAAGGTTAAGTTTTAGGGTTAAGTCTTCTAGTTAAGTCTTAGGGTTAAGTCTCAGGTTTATGTCTTACGGTTAAGTCTTAAGGTTATGTTTTAAGGTTTAGTCTTGTAGTTAAGACTTAACGGTAAATCTGAAGGTTAAGTCTCATGGTTAAGTCTTAGGGATAAGTCTCAGGGTTAAGGCTCAAGGTAAGGTCTCAAGCTTAAGTCCCAGGGTTAAGTCGTAAGGTTCTGTCTTAAGGCTGAGACTTAGGGTTAAGTCTTAAGGTTAAGTCTTATGGATTGAGTCTTAGGTTTACGTCTTAGAGTTAAGTCTTGGGGATATGGCTTAGGGTTAAGTCTCAGGGTTAAGTTTCAAGGCTAAGTTTCAATGTTAAGTCTCAGGGTTATGACTTAGGGTTAAGCATTAAGGTTAAGTCTTAGGTTTCAGTCTCAGGGTTATGTCTTAGGATTAAGTCTTAGGGTTAAGTCTTAGGGTTAAGTATTAAATTTAAGTCTTAGGGTTAATTCTTAGGGTTATGTCCTAAAGATCACGTCTTAAGGTTAAATCTTAGGGTTAGGTCTTAAGGTTAAGACTTAAGATTAAGTCTTAGAGTTATGTCTTAGGGTTAAGTCTTAAGGTTAAGACTTAGAGTTAAGTATTTAAGGTTACGTCTTAGGTTTATTGTCTTAGGGTTAAGTCTTAGGGTGTTGTCTTAAGGTTAAGTATTAATATTAAGTCTTAGGGTTAAAGTCATAAGATTTAATCTCAGGGTTAACTCTTATGGCTATGTCATAAGTTTAAGTCTTAATTTTAAGTCTTGGGGATAAATCCTTGGGTTAAGTCTCACGGTTAATCTCAGGGTTAAGACTTAGGGTTAAGTCTTAAGGTTAAGTCTTAGGGTTTAGTCTTAGGGTTCAGTCGTAGGGTTAAGTCTCAGGGTTATGCCTTAGGGTTAAGTCTTATGTTTAAGTTAAGTCTTAGGTTTAAATCATAGGGTTAAGTCTTAGGGTTAAGTTTTAAGTTTAAGTCTTAGGGTTAAGTCTCAGGTTTAGTTTTTAAGGTTAAGTCACAAGGTTAAGTCTTAAGGTTAAGTCTTAATTATAAGTGTTAGGGTTAAGTCTTAAGGTTAAGTCTAAGGGTTAAGTCTCTAAGATTAAGTATTAGGTTTAAGTCTCAGGGTTAAGTCTTAGGGATAAGTCTTAAGGTTAAGTCTTAAATTCAAGTCCTAGGGTTAAGTTTTAAGGTTAAGTCTTAAGGTTAAGTCTCAGGGTTATGTCTTAGGGTTAAGTCTTAGGTTTAAGTCTCAGGGTTAAGTCTTAGGGTTAACTGTTAAGGTTAAGACCTAAATTTAAGTCTTAGGGTTAAGCCTTAAGGATAAGACGTAAATTTGAGTCTTAGCGTTAAATCTTAAGGTTATGTCTTACGGTTAAGTGTTAAGGTTAAGTCTTAGATTTAAGTGTTATGGTTATGTCTTAAGGTTAAGTCTTAGTGTTAAGTCTTAGGATTAAGTCTTAAGGTTAACTCATAAATCTAAATCTTAGGGTTAAATCTTTGTGTTAAGTCTTAAGGTTAAATCTTAAGTCCTAGGGTTTGAGTCTTAGGTTTAAGTCTTAAATTTAAGTCTTTGGGATACGTCTTAGGGTTAAGTGTCAGGGTTAAGATTTATGTTTAATTCTTAAGTTTACGTCTTAGGGTTAAGTCTAAAAGTTTAGTCTTAAATTTAAGTCTTAGTGTTGTCTTCGGTTAAGTTATAGTGTTAAGTCTTAGGGTTACATCCTAAGGTTCAGTCTTATATTAAATTCTCAGGGTTAAGTCTTAGGGATAAGTCTTAAGGTTAAGCCTTAGTATTATGTCTTAAGATTCAGTCTTAAATTTAAATCTTAATAATAAGTCTTAAGGTTAAGGTTTGGGGATAAGTCTTAGGGTTAAGTCTCAGGGATAAGTCTTAGGGTTAAGTCTCAGGGATAAGTCTTAGGGTTAAGTCTTAAGGTTAAATCTTAGGGTTAAGTCTTAAGGTTAAGTCTCAGGGTTAAGTCTTAGGTTAAGTATTAGTATTAAGTCTTAGGGTTAAGTCTTGTGGTTAAGTCCTAAATTTAAGTCTTAGGGTTATGTCTTAGGGATAAGTCTTAGGGTTAGGTCTTATGGTTAAGTCGTAAATTTAAGTCTTAGGGTTATGTCTTAGGGATAAGTCTTAAGGTGAAGTCTTAGGATCAAGTCTTAAGGTGAAGTCATTATGTTAATCCTTAGGGTTAAGTTTTAGGATTGTTTCTTAGGGTTAAGTCTTAATGTTAAGTGTCAGGTTAAGTCTTACAGTTAAGTCTTATGGTTACCTCTTAATGTTATGTCTTAGGGTTAAGTTATAAGGTTAAGTCTAAGGGTTAACTCCTAAGGTTAAGTGTTAAGTTTGAATATTAAAGTTAGGTCTTAAGGTTAAGACTTAGGGTTAAGTCTTATAGTTAAGTCTTTAGGGTTAAGTCTTAGGGTTAAGTTTTTGGCTTACGTCTTAGGGTAAAGTATTAAGGTTAAGTCTTAAACTTAAGTCTTAACGTCAAGTCTTAAGGTTGAGCCTTAAGGTTAAGTTTTAGGGTTAAGTCTTAGGCTTAATTTTTATGGTTAAGTCTTAAGGTTAAGTTTTAGGGTTAAGTCTTCTAGTTAAGTCTTAGGGTTAAGTCTCAGGTTTATGTCTTACGGTTAAGTCTTAAGGTTATGTTTTAAGGTTTAGTCTTGTAGTTAAGACTTAACGGTAAATCTGAAGGTTAAGTCTCATGGTTAAGTCTTAGGGATAAGTCTCAGGGTTAAGGCTCAAGGTAAGGTCTCAAGCTTAAGTCCCAGGGTTAAGTCGTAAGGTTCTGTCTTAAGGCTGAGACTTAGGGTTAAGTCTTAAGGTTAAGTCTTATGGATTGAGTCTTAGGTTTACGTCTTAGAGTTAAGTCTTGGGGATATGGCTTAGGGTTAAGTCTCAGGGTTAAGTTTCAAGGCTAAGTTTCAATGTTAAGTCTCAGGGTTATGACTTAGGGTTAAGCATTAAGGTTAAGTCTTAGGTTTCAGTCTCAGGGTTATGTCTTAGGATTAAGTCTTAGGGTTAAGTCTTAGGGTTAAGTATTAAATTTAAGTCTTAGGGTTAATTCTTAGGGTTATGTCCTAAAGATCACGTCTTAAGGTTAAATCTTAGGGTTAGGTCTTAAGGTTAAGACTTAAGATTAAGTCTTAGAGTTATGTCTTAGGGTTAAGTCTTAAGGTTAAGACTTAGAGTTAAGTATTTAAGGTTACGTCTTAGGTTTATTGTCTTAGGGTTAAGTCTTAGGGTGTTGTCTTAAGGTTAAGTATTAATATTAAGTCTTAGGGTTAAAGTCATAAGATTTAATCTCAGGGTTAACTCTTATGGCTATGTCATAAGTTTAAGTCTTAATTTTAAGTCTTGGGGATAAATCTTTGGGTTAAGTCTCACGGTTAATCTCAGGGTTAAGACTTAGGGTTAAGTCTTAAGGTTAAGTCTTAGGGTTTAGTCTTAGGGTTCAGTCGTAGGGTTAAGTCTCAGGGTTATGCCTTAGGGTTAAGTCTTATGTTTAAGTTAAGTCTTAGGTTTAAATCATAGGGTTAAGTCTTAGGGTTAAGTTTTAAGTTTAAGTCTTAGGGTTAAGTCTCAGGTTTAGTTTTTAAGGTTAAGTCACAAGGTTAAGTCTTAAGGTTAAGTCTTAATTATAAGTGTTAGGGTTAAGTCTTAAGGTTAAGTCTAAGGGTTAAGTCTCTAAGATTAAGTATTAGGTTTAAGTCTCAGGGTTAAGTCTTAGGGATAAGTCTTAAGGTTAAGTCTTAAATTCAAGCCCTAGGGTTAAGTTTTAAGGTTAAGTCTTAAGGTTAAGTCTCAGGGTTATGTCTTAGGGTTAAGTCTTAGGTTTAAGTCTCAGGGTTAAGTCTTAGGGTTAACTGTTAAGGTTAAGACCTAAATTTAAGTCTTAGGGTTAAGCCTTAAGGATAAGACGTAAATTTGAGTCTTAGCGTTAAATCTTAAGGTTATGTCTTACGGTTAAGTGTTAAGGTTAAGTCTTAGATTTAAGTGTTATGGTTATGTCTTAAGGTTAAGTCTTAGTGTTAAGTCTTAGGATTAAGTCTTAAGGTTAACTCATAAATCTAAATCTTAGGGTTAAATCTTTGTGTTAAGTCTTAAGGTTAAATCTTAAGTCCTAGGGTTTGAGTCTTAGGTTTAAGTCTTAAATTTAAGTCTTTGGGATACGTCTTAGGGTTAAGTGTCAGGGTTAAGATTTATGTTTAATTCTTAAGTTTACGTCTTAGGGTTAAGTCTAAAAGTTTAGTCTTAAATTTAAGTCTTAGCGTTGTCTTCGGTTAAGTTATAGTGTTAAGTCTTAGGGTTACATCCTAAGGTTCAGTCTTATATTAAATTCTCAGGGTTAAGTCTTAGGGATAAGTCTTAAGGTTAAGCCTTAGTATTATGTCTTAAGATTCAGTCTTAAATTTAAATCTTAATAATAAGTCTTAAGGTTAAGGTTTGGGGATAAGTCTTAGGGTTAAGTCTCAGGGATAAGTCTTAGGGTTAAGTCTCAGGGATAAGTCTTAGGGTTAAGTCTTAAGGTTAAATCTTAGGGTTAAGTCTTAAGGTTAAGTCTCAGGGTTAAGTCTTAGGTTAAGCATTAGTATTAAGTCTTAGGGTTAAGTCTTGTGGTTAAGTCCTAAATTTAAGTCTTAGGGTTATGTCTTAGGGATAAGTCTTAGGGTTAAGTCTTATGGTTAAGTCGTAAATTTAAGTCTTAGGGTTATGTCTTAGGGATAAGTCTTAAGGTGAAGTCTTAGGATCAAGTCTTAAGGTGAAGTCATTATGTTAATCCTTAGGGTTAAGTTTTAGGATTGTTTCTTAGGGTTAAGTCTTAATGTTAAGTGTCAGGTTAAGTCTTACAGTTAAGTCTTATGGTTACCTCTTAATGTTATGTCTTAGGGTTAAGTTATAAGGTTAAGTCTAAGGGTTAACTCCTAAGGTTAAGTGTTAAGTTTGAATATTAAAGTTAGGTCTTAAGGTTAAGACTTAGGGTTAAGTCTTATAGTTAAGTCTTTAGGGTTAAGTCTTAGGGTTAAGTTTTTGGCTTACGTCTTAGGGTAAAGTATTAAGGTTAAGTCTTAAACTTAAGTCTTAACGTCAAGTCTTAAGGTTGAGCCTTAAGGTTAAGTTTTAGGGTTAAGTCTTAGGCTTAATTTTTATGGTTAAGTCTTAAGGTTAAGTTTTAGGGTTAAATCTTCTAGTTAAGTCTTAGGGTTAAGTCTCAGGTTTATGTCTTACGGTTAAGTCTTAAGGTTATGTTTTAAGGTTTAGTCTTGTAGTTAAGACTTAACGGTAAATCTGAAGGTTAAGTCTCATGGTTAAGTCTTAGGGATAAGTCTCAGGGTTAAGGCTCAAGGTAAGGTCTCAAGGTTAAGTCCCAGGGTTAAGTCGTAAGGTTCTGTCTTAGGGCTGAGACTTAGGGTTAAGTCTTAAGGTTAAGTCTTATGGATTGAGTCTTAGGTTTACGTCTTAGAGTTAAGTCTTGGGGATATGGCTTAGGGTTAAGTCTCAGGGTTAAGTTTCAAGGCTAAGTTTCAATGTTAAGTCTCAGGGTTATGACTTAGGGTTAAGCATTAAGGTTAAGTCTTAGGTTTCAGTCTCAGGGTTATGTCTTAGGATTAAGTCTTAGGGTTAAGTCTTAGGGTTAAGTATTAAATTTAAGTCTTAGGGTTAATTCTTAGGGTTATGTCCTAAAGATCACGTCTTAAGGTTAAATCTTAGGGTTAGGTCTTAAGGTTAAGACTTAAGATTAAGTCTTAGAGTTATGTCTTAGGGTTAAGTCTTAAGGTTAAGACTTAGAGTTAAGTATTTAAGGTTACGTCTTAGGTTTATTGTCTTAGGGTTAAGTCTTAGGGTGTTGTCTTAAGGTTAAGTATTAATATTAAGTCTTAGGGTTAAAGTCATAAGATTTAATCTCAGGGTTAACTCTTATGGCTATGTCATAAGTTTAAGTCTTAATTTTAAGTCTTGGGGATAAATCTTTGGGTTAAGTCTCACGGTTAATCTCAGGGTTAAGACTTAGGGTTAAGTCTTAAGGTTAAGTCTTAGGGTTTAGTCTTAGGGTTCAGTCGTAGGGTTAAGTCTCAGGGTTATGCCTTAGGGTTAAGTCTTATGTTTAAGTTAAGTCTTAGGTTTAAATCATAGGGTTAAGTCTTAGGGTTAAGTTTTAAGTTTAAGTCTTAGGGTTAAGTCTCAGGTTTAGTTTTTAAGGTTAAGTCACAAGGTTAAGTCTTAAGGTTAAGTCTTAATTATAAGTGTTAGGGTTAAGTCTTAAGGTTAAGTCTAAGGGTTAAGTCTCTAAGATTAAGTATTAGGTTTAAGTCTCAGGGTTAAGTCTTAGGGATAAGTCTTAAGGTTAAGTCTTAAATTCAAGCCCTAGGGTTAAGTTTTAAGGTTAAGTCTTAAGGTTAAGTCTCAGGGTTATGTCTTAGGGTTAAGTCTTAGGTTTAAGTCTCAGGGTTAAGTCTTAGGGTTAACTGTTAAGGTTAAGACCTAAATTTAAGTCTTAGGGTTAAGCCTTAAGGATAAGACGTAAATTTGAGTCTTAGCGTTAAATCTTAAGGTTATGTCTTACGGTTAAGTGTTAAGGTTAAGTCTTAGATTTAAGTGTTATGGTTATGTCTTAAGGTTAAGTCTTAGTGTTAAGTCTTAGGATTAAGTCTTAAGGTTAACTCATAAATCTAAATCTTAGGGTTAAATCTTTGTGTTAAGTCTTAAGGTTAAATCTTAAGTCCTAGGGTTTGAGTCTTAGGTTTAAGTCTTAAATTTAAGTCTTTGGGATACGTCTTAGGGTTAAGTGTCAGGGTTAAGATTTATGTTTAATTCTTAAGTTTACGCCTTAGGGTTAAGTCTAAAAGTTTAGTCTTAAATTTAAGTCTTAGCGTTGTCTTCGGTTAAGTTATAGTGTTAAGTCTTAGGGTTACATCCTAAGGTTCAGTCTTATATTAAATTCTCAGGGTTAAGTCTTAGGGATAAGTCTTAAGGTTAAGCCTTAGTATTATGTCTTAAGATTCAGTCTTAAATTTAAATCTTAATAATAAGTCTTAAGGTTAAGGTTTGGGGATAAGTCTTAGGGTTAAGTCTCAGGGATAAGTCTTAGGGTTAAGTCTCAGGGATAAGTCTTAGGGTTAAGTCTTAAGGTTAAATCTTAGGGTTAAGTCTTAAGGTTAAGTCTCAGGGTTAAGTCTTAGGTTAAGTATTAGTATTAAGTCTTAGGGTTAAGTCTTGTGGTTAAGTCCTAAATTTAAGTCTTAGGGTTATGTCTTAGGGATAAGTCTTAGGGTTAAGTCTTATGGTTAAGTCGTAAATTTAAGTCTTAGGGTTATGTCTTAGGGATAAGTCTTAAGGTGAAGTCTTAGGATCAAGTCTTAAGGTGAAGTCATTATGTTAATCCTTAGGGTTAAGTTTTAGGATTGTTTCTTAGGGTTAAGTCTTAATGTTAAGTGTCAGGTTAAGTCTTACAGTTAAGTCTTATGGTTACCTCTTAATGTTATGTCTTAGGGTTAAGTTATAAGGTTAAGTCTAAGGGTTAACTCCTAAGGTTAAGTGTTAAGTTTGAATATTAAAGTTAGGTCTTAAGGTTAAGACTTAGGGTTAAGTCTTATAGTTAAGTCTTTAGGGTTAAGTCTTAGGGTTAAGTTTTTGGCTTACGTCTTAGGGTAAAGTATTAAGGTTAAGTCTTAAACTTAAGTCTTAACGTCAAGTCTTAAGGTTGAGCCTTAAGGTTAAGTTTTAGGGTTAAGTCTTAGGCTTAATTTTTATGGTTAAGTCTTAAGGTTAAGTTTTAGGGTTAAGTCTTCTAGTTAAGTCTTAGGGTTAAGTCTCAGGTTTATGTCTTACGGTTAAGTCTTAAGGTTATGTTTTGAGGTTTAGTCTTGTAGTTAAGACTTAACGGTAAATCTGAAGGTTAAGTCTCATGGTTAAGTCTTAGGGATAAGTCTCAGGGTTAAGGCTCAAGGTAAGGTCTCAAGGTTAAGTCCCAGGGTTAAGTCGTAAGGTTCTGTCTTAAGGCTGAGACTTAGGGTTAAGTCTTAAGGTTAAGTCTTATGGATTGAGTCTTAGGTTTACGTCTTAGAGTTAAGTCTTGGGGATATGGCTTAGGGTTAAGTCTCAGGGTTAAGTTTCAAGGCTAAGTTTCAATGTTAAGTCTCAGGGTTATGACTTAGGGTTAAGCATTAAGGTTAAGTCTTAGGTTTCAGTCTCAGGGTTATGTCTTAGGATTAAGTCTTAGGGTTAAGTCTTAGGGTTAAGTATTAAATTTAAGTCTTAGCGTTAATTCTTAGGGTTATGTCCTAAAGATCACGTCTTAAGGTTAAATCTTAGGGTTAGGTCTTAAGGTTAAGACTTAAGATTAAGTCTTAGAGTTATGTCTTAGGGTTAAGTCTTAAGGTTAAGACTTAGAGTTAAGTATTTAAGGTTACGTCTTAGGTTTATTGTCTTAGGGTTAAGTCTTAGGGTGTTGTCTTAAGGTTAAGTATTAATATTAAGTCTTAGGGTTAAAGTCATAAGATTTAATCTCAGGGTTAACTCTTATGGCTATGTCATAAGTTTAAGTCTTAATTTTAAGTCTTGGGGATAAATCTTTGGGTTAAGTCTCACGGTTAATCTCAGGGTTAAGACTTAGGGTTAAGTCTTAAGGTTAAGTCTTAGGGTTTAGTCTTAGGGTTCAGTCGTAGGGTTAAGTCTCAGGGTTATGCCTTAGGGTTAAGTCTTATGTTTAAGTTAAGTCTTAGGTTTAAATCATAGGGTTAAGTCTTAGGGTTAAGTTTTAAGTTTAAGTCTTAGGGTTAAGTCTCAGGTTTAGTTTTTAAGGTTAAGTCACAAGGTTAAGTCTTAAGGTTAAGTCTTAATTATAAGTGTTAGGGTTAAGTCTTAAGGTTAAGTCTAAGGGTTAAGTCTCTAAGATTAAGTATTAGGTTTAAGTCTCAGGGTTAAGTCTTAGGGATAAGTCTTAAGGTTAAGTCTTAAATTCAAGTCCTAGGGTTAAGTTTTAAGGTTAAGTCTTAAGGTTAAGTCTCAGGGTTATGTCTTAGGGTTAAGTCTTAGGTTTAAGTCTCAGGGTTAAGTCTTAGGGTTAACTGTTAAGGTTAAGACCTAAATTTAAGTCTTAGGGTTAAGCCTTAAGGATAAGACGTAAATTTGAGTCTTAGCATTAAATCTTAAGGTTATGTCTTACGGTTAAGTGTTAAGGTTAAGTCTTAGATTTAAGTGTTATGGTTATGTCTTAAGGTTAAGTCTTAGTGTTAAGTCTTAGGATTAAGTCTTAAGGTTAACTCATAAATCTAAATCTTAGGGTTAAATCTTTGTGTTAAGTCTTAAGGTTACATCTTAAGTCCTAGGGTTTGAGTCTTAGGTTTAAGTCTTAAATTTAAGTCTTTGGGATACGTCTTAGGGTTAAGTGTCAGGGTTAAGATTTATGTTTAATTCTTAAGTTTACGTCTTAGGGTTAAGTCTAAAAGTTTAGTCTTAAATTTAAGTCTTAGTGTTGTCTTCGGTTAAGTTATAGTGTTAAGTCTTAGGGTTACATCCTAAGGTTCAGTCTTATATTAAATTCTCAGGGTTAAGTCTTAGGGATAAGTCTTAAGGTTAAGCCTTAGTATTATGTCTTAAGATTCAGTCTTAAATTTAAATCTTAATAATAAGTCTTAAGGTTAAGGTTTGGGGATAAGTCTTAGGGTTAAGTCTCAGGGATAAGTCTTAGGGTTAAGTCTCAGGGATAAGTCTTAGGGTTAAGTCTTAAGGTTAAATCTTAGGGTTAAGTCTTAAGGTTAAGTCTCAGGGTTAAGTCTTAGGTTAAGTATTAGTATTAAGTCTTAGGGTTAAGTCTTGTGGTTAAGTCCTAAATTTAAGTCTTAGGGTTAAGTCTTAGGGATAAGTCTTAGGGTTAAGTCTTATGGTTAAGTCGTAAATTTAAGTCTTAGGGTTATGTCTTAGGGATAAGTCTTAAGGTGAAGTCTTAGGATCAAGTCTTAAGGTGAAGTCATTATGTTAATCCTTAGGGTTAAGTTTTAGGATTGTTTCTTAGGGTTAAGTCTTAATGTTAAGTGTCAGGTTAAGTCTTACAGTTAAGTCTTATGGTTACCTCTTAATGTTATGTCTTAGGGTTAAGTTATAAGGTTAAGTCTAAGGGTTAACTCCTAAGGTTAAGTGTTAAGTTTGAATATTAAAGTTAGGTCTTAAGGTTAAGACTTAGGGTTAAGTCTTATAGTTAAGTCTTTAGGGTTAAGTCTTAGGGTTAAGTTTTTGGCTTACGTCTTAGGGTAAAGTATTAAGGTTAAGTCTTAAACTTAAGTCTTAACGTCAAGTCTTAAGGTTGAGCCTTAAGGTTAAGTTTTAGGGTTAAGTCTTAGGCTTAATTTTTATGGTTAAGTCTTAAGGTTAAGTTTTAGGGTTAAGTCTTCTAGTTAAGTCTTAGGGTTAAGTCTCAGGTTTATGTCTTACGGTTAAGTCTTAAGGTTATGTTTTAAGGTTTAGTCTTGTAGTTAAGACTTAACGGTAAATCTGAAGGTTAAGTCTCATGGTTAAGTCTTAGGGATAAGTCTCAGGGTTAAGGCTCAAGGTAAGGTCTCAAGCTTAAGTCCCAGGGTTAAGTCGTAAGGTTCTGTCTTAAGGCTGAGACTTAGGGTTAAGTCTTAAGGTTAAGTCTTATGGATTGAGTCTTAGGTTTACGTCTTAGAGTTAAGTCTTGGGGATATGGCTTAGGGTTAAGTCTCAGGGTTAAGTTTCAAGGCTAAGTTTCAATGTTAAGTCTCAGGGTTATGACTTAGGGTTAAGCATTAAGGTTAAGTCTTAGGTTTCAGTCTCAGGGTTATGTCTTAGGATTAAGTCTTAGGGTTAAGTCTTAGGGTTAAGTATTAAATTTAAGTCTTAGGGTTAATTCTTAGGGTTATGTCCTAAAGATCACGTCTTAAGGTTAAATCTTAGGGTTAGGTCTTAAGGTTAAGACTTAAGATTAAGTCTTAGAGTTATGTCTTAGGGTTAAGTCTTAAGGTTAAGACTTAGAGTTAAGTATTTAAGGTTACGTCTTAGGTTTATTGTCTTAGGGTTAAGTCTTAGGGTGTTGTCTTAAGGTTAAGTATTAATATTAAGTCTTAGGGTTAAAGTCATAAGATTTAATCTCAGGGTTAACTCTTATGGCTATGTCATAAGTTTAAGTCTTAATTTTAAGTCTTGGGGATAAATCCTTGGGTTAAGTCTCACGGTTAATCTCAGGGTTAAGACTTAGGGTTAAGTCTTAAGGTTAAGTCTTAGGGTTTAGTCTTAGGGTTCAGTCGTAGGGTTAAGTCTCAGGGTTATGCCTTAGGGTTAAGTCTTATGTTTAAGTTAAGTCTTAGGTTTAAATCATAGGGTTAAGTCTTAGGGTTAAGTTTTAAGTTTAAGTCTTAGGGTTAAGTCTCAGGTTTAGTTTTTAAGGTTAAGTCACAAGGTTAAGTCTTAAGGTTAAGTCTTAATTATAAGTGTTAGGGTTAAGTCTTAAGGTTAAGTCTAAGGGTTAAGTCTCTAAGATTAAGTATTAGGTTTAAGTCTCAGGGTTAAGTCTTAGGGATAAGTCTTAAGGTTAAGTCTTAAATTCAAGTCCTAGGGTTAAGTTTTAAGGTTAAGTCTTAAGGTTAAGTCTCAGGGTTATGTCTTAGGGTTAAGTCTTAGGTTTAAGTCTCAGGGTTAAGTCTTAGGGTTAACTGTTAAGGTTAAGACCTAAATTTAAGTCTTAGGGTTAAGCCTTAAGGATAAGACGTAAATTTGAGTCTTAGCGTTAAATCTTAAGGTTATGTCTTACGGTTAAGTGTTAAGGTTAAGTCTTAGATTTAAGTGTTATGGTTATGTCTTAAGGTTAAGTCTTAGTGTTAAGTCTTAGGATTAAGTCTTAAGGTTAACTCATAAATCTAAATCTTAGGGTTAAATCTTTGTGTTAAGTCTTAAGGTTAAATCTTAAGTCCTAGGGTTTGAGTCTTAGGTTTAAGTCTTAAATTTAAGTCTTTGGGATACGTCTTAGGGTTAAGTGTCAGGGTTAAGATTTATGTTTAATTCTTAAGTTTACGTCTTAGGGTTAAGTCTAAAAGTTTAGTCTTAAATTTAAGTCTTAGTGTTGTCTTCGGTTAAGTTATAGTGTTAAGTCTTAGGGTTACATCCTAAGGTTCAGTCTTATATTAAATTCTCAGGGTTAAGTCTTAGGGATAAGTCTTAAGGTTAAGCCTTAGTATTATGTCTTAAGATTCAGTCTTAAATTTAAATCTTAATAATAAGTCTTAAGGTTAAGGTTTGGGGATAAGTCTTAGGGTTAAGTCTCAGGGATAAGTCTTAGGGTTAAGTCTCAGGGATAAGTCTTAGGGTTAAGTCTTAAGGTTAAATCTTAGGGTTAAGTCTTAAGGTTAAGTCTCAGGGTTAAGTCTTAGGTTAAGTATTAGTATTAAGTCTTAGGGTTAAGTCTTGTGGTTAAGTCCTAAATTTAAGTCTTAGGGTTATGTCTTAGGGATAAGTCTTAGGGTTAGGTCTTATGGTTAAGTCGTAAATTTAAGTCTTAGGGTTATGTCTTAGGGATAAGTCTTAAGGTGAAGTCTTAGGATCAAGTCTTAAGGTGAAGTCATTATGTTAATCCTTAGGGTTAAGTTTTAGGATTGTTTCTTAGGGTTAAGTCTTAATGTTAAGTGTCAGGTTAAGTCTTACAGTTAAGTCTTATGGTTACCTCTTAATGTTATGTCTTAGGGTTAAGTTATAAGGTTAAGTCTAAGGGTTAACTCCTAAGGTTAAGTGTTAAGTTTGAATATTAAAGTTAGGTCTTAAGGTTAAGACTTAGGGTTAAGTCTTATAGTTAAGTCTTTAGGGTTAAGTCTTAGGGTTAAGTTTTTGGCTTACGTCTTAGGGTAAAGTATTAAGGTTAAGTCTTAAACTTAAGTCTTAACGTCAAGTCTTAAGGTTGAGCCTTAAGGTTAAGTTTTAGGGTTAAGTCTTAGGCTTAATTTTTATGGTTAAGTCTTAAGGTTAAGTTTTAGGGTTAAGTCTTCTAGTTAAGTCTTAGGGTTAAGTCTCAGGTTTATGTCTTACGGTTAAGTCTTAAGGTTATGTTTTAAGGTTTAGTCTTGTAGTTAAGACTTAACGGTAAATCTGAAGGTTAAGTCTCATGGTTAAGTCTTAGGGATAAGTCTCAGGGTTAAGGCTCAAGGTAAGGTCTCAAGCTTAAGTCCCAGGGTTAAGTCGTAAGGTTCTGTCTTAAGGCTGAGACTTAGGGTTAAGTCTTAAGGTTAAGTCTTATGGATTGAGTCTTAGGTTTACGTCTTAGAGTTAAGTCTTGGGGATATGGCTTAGGGTTAAGTCTCAGGGTTAAGTTTCAAGGCTAAGTTTCAATGTTAAGTCTCAGGGTTATGACTTAGGGTTAAGCATTAAGGTTAAGTCTTAGGTTTCAGTCTCAGGGTTATGTCTTAGGATTAAGTCTTAGGGTTAAGTCTTAGGGTTAAGTATTAAATTTAAGTCTTAGGGTTAATTCTTAGGGTTATGTCCTAAAGATCACGTCTTAAGGTTAAATCTTAGGGTTAGGTCTTAAGGTTAAGACTTAAGATTAAGTCTTAGAGTTATGTCTTAGGGTTAAGTCTTAAGGTTAAGACTTAGAGTTAAGTATTTAAGGTTACGTCTTAGGTTTATTGTCTTAGGGTTAAGTCTTAGGGTGTTGTCTTAAGGTTAAGTATTAATATTAAGTCTTAGGGTTAAAGTCATAAGATTTAATCTCAGGGTTAACTCTTATGGCTATGTCATAAGTTTAAGTCTTAATTTTAAGTCTTGGGGATAAATCTTTGGGTTAAGTCTCACGGTTAATCTCAGGGTTAAGACTTAGGGTTAAGTCTTAAGGTTAAGTCTTAGGGTTTAGTCTTAGGGTTCAGTCGTAGGGTTAAGTCTCAGGGTTATGCCTTAGGGTTAAGTCTTATGTTTAAGTTAAGTCTTAGGTTTAAATCATAGGGTTAAGTCTTAGGGTTAAGTTTTAAGTTTAAGTCTTAGGGTTAAGTCTCAGGTTTAGTTTTTAAGGTTAAGTCACAAGGTTAAGTCTTAATTATAAGTGTTAGGGTTAAGTCTTAAGGTTAAGTCTAAGGGTTAAGTCTCTAAGATTAAGTATTAGGTTTAAGTCTCAGGGTTAAGTCTTAGGGATAAGTCTTAAGGTTAAGTCTTAAATTCAAGTCCTAGGGTTAAGTTTTAAGGTTAAGTCTTAAGGTTAAGTCTCAGGGTTATGTCTTAGGGTTAAGTCTTAGGTTTAAGTCTCAGGGTTAAGTCTTAGGGTTAACTGTTAAGGTTAAGACCTAAATTTAAGTCTTAGGGTTAAGCCTTAAGGATAAGACGTAAATTTGAGTCTTAGCGTTAAATCTTAAGGTTATGTCTTACGGTTAAGTGTTAAGGTTAAGTCTTAGATTTAAGTGTTATGGTTATGTCTTAAGGTTAAGTCTTAGTGTTAAGTCTTAGGATTAAGTCCTTAAGGTTAACTCATAAATCTAAATCTTAGGGTTAAATCTTTGTGTTAAGTCCTTAAGGTTAAATCTTAAGTCCTAGGGTTTGAGTCTTAGGTTTAAGTCTTAAATTTAAGTCTTTGGGATACGTCTTAGGGTTAAGTGTCAGGGTTAAGATTTATGTTTAATTCTTAAGTTTACGTCTTAGGGTTAAGTCTAAAAGTTTAGTCTTAAATTTAAGTCTTAGTGTTGTCTTCGGTTAAGTTATAGTGTTAAGTCTTAGGGTTACATCCTAAGGTTCAGTCTTATATTAAATTCTCAGGGTTAAGTCTTAGGGATAAGTCTTAAGGTTAAGCCTTAGTATTATGTCTTAAGATTCAGTCTTAAATTTAAATCTTAATAATAAGTCTTAAGGTTAAGGTTTGGGGATAAGTCTTAGGGTTAAGTCTCAGGGATAAGTCTTAGGGTTAAGTCTCAGGGATAAGTCTTAGGGTTAAGTCTTAAGGTTAAATCTTAGGGTTAAGTCTTAAGGTTAAGTCTCAGGGTTAAGTCTTAGGTTAAGTATTAGTATTAAGTCCTTAGGGTTAAGTCTTGTGGTTAAGTCCTAAATTTAAGTCTTAGGGTTATGTCTTAGGGATAAGTCTTAGGGTTAGGTCTTATGGTTAAGTCGTAAATTTAAGTCTTAGGGTTATGTCTTAGGGATAAGTCTTAAGGTGAAGTCTTAGGATCAAGTCTTAAGGTGAAGTCATTATGTTAATCCTTAGGGTTAAGTTTTAGGATTGTTTCTTAGGGTTAAGTCTTAATGTTAAGTGTCAGGTTAAGTCTTACAGTTAAGTCTTATGGTTACCTCTTAATGTTATGTCTTAGGGTTAAGTTATAAGGTTAAGTCTAAGGGTTAACTCCTAAGGTTAAGTGTTAAGTTTGAATATTAAAGTTAGGTCTTAAGGTTAAGACTTAGGGTTAAGTCTTATAGTTAAGTCTTTAGGGTTAAGTCTTAGGGTTAAGTTTTTGGCTTACGTCTTAGGGTAAAGTATTAAGGTTAAGTCTTAAACTTAAGTCTTAACGTCAAGTCTTAAGGTTGAGCCTTAAGGTTAAGTTTTAGGGTTAAGTCTTAGGCTTAATTTTTATGGTTAAGTCTTAAGGTTAAGTTTTAGGTTAAGTCTTCTAGTTAAGTCTTAGGGTTAAGTCTCAGGTTTATGTCTTACGGTTAAGTCTTAAGGTTATGTTTTAAGGTTTAGTCTTGTAGTTAAGACTTAACGGTAAATCTGAAGGTTAAGTCTCATGGTTAAGTCTTAGGGATAAGTCTCAGGGTTAAGGCTCAAGGTAAGGTCTCAAGCTTAAGTCCCAGGGTTAAGTCGTAAGGTTCTGTCTTAAGGCTGAGACTTAGGGGTTAAGTCTTAAGGTTAAGTCTTATGGATTGAGTCTTAGGTTTACGTCTTAGAGTTAAGTCTTGGGGATATGGCTTAGGGTTAAGTCTCAGGGTTAAGTTTCAAGGCTAAGTTTCAATGTTAAGTCTCAGGGTTATGACTTAGGGTTAAGCATTAAGGTTAAGTCTTAGGTTTCAGTCTCAGGGTTATGTCTTAGGATTAAGTCTTAGGGTTAAGTCTTAGGGTTAAGTATTAAAATTTAAGTCTTAGGGTTAATTCTTAGGGTTATGTCCTAAAGATCACGTCTTAAGGTTAAATCTTAGGGTTAGGTCTTAAGGTTAAGACTTAAGATTAAGTCTTAGAGTTATGTCTTAGGGTTAAGTCTTAAGGTTAAGACTTAGAGTTAAGTATTTAAGGTTACGTCTTAGGTTTATTGTCTTAGGGTTAAGTCTTAGGGTGTTGTCTTAAGGTTAAGTATTAATATTAAGTCTTAGGGTTAAAGTCATAAGATTTAATCTCAGGGTTAACTCTTATGGCTATGTCATAAGTTTAAGTCTTAATTTTAAGTCTTGGGGATAAATCCTTGGGTTAAGTCTCACGGTTAATCTCAGGGTTAAGACTTAGGGTTAAGTCTTAAGGTTAAGTCTTAGGGTTTAGTCTTAGGGTTCAGTCGTAGGGTTAAGTCTCAGGGTTATGCCTTAGGGTTAAGTCTTATGTTTAAGTTAAGTCTTAGGTTTAAATCATAGGGTTAAGTCTTAGGGGTTAAGTTTTAAGTTTAAGTCTTAGGGTTAAGTCTCAGGTTTAGTTTTTAAGGTTAAGTCACAAGGTTAAGTCTTAAGGTTAAGTCTTAATTATAAGTGTTAGGGTTAAGTCTTAAGGTTAAGTCTAAGGGTTAAGTCTCTAAGATTAAGTATTAGGTTTAAGTCTCAGGGTTAAGTCTTAGGGATAAGTCTTAAGGTTAAGTCTTAAATTTCATAGTCCTAGGGTTAAGTTTTAAGGTTAAGTCCTTAAGGTTAAGTCTCAGGGTTATGTCTTAGGGTTAAGTCTTAGGTTTAAGTCTCAGGGTTAAGTCTTAGGGTTAACTGTTAAGGTTAAGACCTAAATTTAAGTCTTAGGGTTAAGCCTTAAGGATAAGACGTAAATTTGAGTCTTAGCGTTAAATCTTAAGGTTATGTCTTACGGTTAAGTGTTAAGGTTAAGTCTTAGATTTAAGTGTTATGGTTATGTCTTAAGGTTAAGTCTTAGTGTTAAGTCTTAGGATTAAGTCTTAAGGTTAACTCATAAATCTAAATCTTAGGGTTAAATCTTTGTGTTAAGTCTTAAGGTTAAATCTTAAGTCCTAGGGTTTGAGTCTTAGGTTTAAGTCTTAAATTTAAGTCTTTGGGATACGTCTTAGGGTTAAGTGTCAGGGTTAAGATTTATGTTTAATTCTTAAGTTTACGTCTTAGGGTTAAGTCTAAAAGTTTAGTCTTAAATTTAAGTCTTAGTGTTGTCTTCGGTTAAGTTATAGTGTTAAGTCTTAGGGTTACATCCTAAGGTTCAGTCTTATATTAAATTCTCAGGGTTAAGTCTTAGGGATAAGTCTTAAGGTTAAGCCTTAGTATTATGTCTTAAGATTCAGTCTTAAATTTAAATCTTAATAATAAGTCTTAAGGTTAAGGTTTGGGGATAAGTCTTAGGGTTAAGTCTCAGGGATAAGTCTTAGGGTTAAGTCTCAGGGATAAGTCTTAGGGTTAAGTCTTAAGGTTAAATCTTAGGGTTAAGTCTTAAGGTTAAGTCTCAGGGTTAAGTCTTAGGTTAAGTATTAGTATTAAGTCTTAGGGTTAAGTCTTGTGGTTAAGTCCTAAATTTAAGTCTTAGGGTTATGTCCTTAGGGATAAGTCTTAGGGTTAGGTCTTATGGTTAAGTCGTAAATTTAAGTCTTAGGGTTATGTCTTAGGGATAAGTCTTAAGGTGAAGTCTTAGGATCAAGTCTTAAGGTGAAGTCATTATGTTAATCCTTAGGGGTTAAGTTTTAGGATTGTTTCTTAGGGTTAAGTCTTAATGTTAAGTGTCAGGTTAAGTCTTACAGTTAAGTCTTATGGTTACCTCCTAATGTTATGTCTTAGGGTTAAGTTATAAGGTAAGTCTAAGGGTTAACTCCTAAGGTTAAGTGTTAAGTTTGAATATTAAAGTTAGGTCTTAAGGTAAGACTTAGGGTTAAGTCTTATAGTTAAGTCTTTAGGGTTAAGTCTTCGGGTTAAGTTTTTGGCTTACGTCTTAGGGTAAAGTATTAAGGTTAAGTCTTAAACTTAAGTCTTAACGTCAAGTCTTAAGGTTGAGCCTTAAGGTTAAGTTTTAGGGGTTAAGTCTTAGGCTTAATTTTTATGGTTAAGTCTTAAGGTTAAGTTTTAGGGTTAAGTCTTCTAGTTAAGTCTTAGGGTTAAGTCTCAGGTTTATGTCTTACGGTTAAGTCTTAAGGTTATGTTTTAAGGTTTAGTCTTGTAGTTAAGACTTAACGGTAAATCTGAAGGTTAAGTCTCATGGTTAAGTCTTAGGGATAAGTCTCAGGGTTAAGGCTCAAGGTAAGGTCTCAAGCTTAAGTCCCAGGGTTAAGTCGTAAGGTTCTGTCTTAAGGCTGAGACTTAGGGTTAAGTCTTAAGGTTAAGTCTTATGGATTGAGTCTTAGGTTTACGTCTTAGAGTTAAGTCTTGGGGATATGGCTTAGGGTTAAGTCTCAGGGTTAAGTTTCAAGGCTAAGTTTCAATGTTAAGTCTCAGGGTTATGACTTAGGGTTAAGCATTAAGGTTAAGTCTTAGGTTTCAGTCTCAGGGTTATGTCTTAGGATTAAGTCTTAGGGTTAAGTCTTAGGGTTAAGTATTAAATTTAAGTCTTAGGGTTAATTCTTAGGGTTATGTCCTAAAGATCACGTCTTAAGGTTAAATCTTAGGGTTAGGTCTTAAGGTTAAGACTTAAGATTAAGTCTTAGAGTTATGTCTTAGGGTTAAGTCTTAAGGTTAAGACTTAGAGTTAAGTATTTAAGGTTACGTCTTAGGTTTATTGTCTTAGGGTTAAGTCTTAGGGTGTTGTCTTAAGGTTAAGTATTAATATTAAGTCTTAGGGTTAAAGTCATAAGATTTAATCTCAGGGTTAACTCTTATGGCTATGTCATAAGTTTAAGTCTTAATTTTAAGTCTTGGGGATAAATCCTTGGGTTAAGTCTCACGGTTAATCTCAGGGTTAAGACTTAGGGTTAAGTCTTAAGGTTAAGTCTTAGGGTTTAGTCTTAGGGTTCAGTCGTAGGGTTAAGTCTCAGGGTTATGCCTTAGGGTTAAGTCTTATGTTTAAGTTAAGTCTTAGGTTTAAATCATAGGGTTAAGTCTTAGGGTTAAGTTTTAAGTTTAAGTCTTAGGGTTAAGTCTCAGGTTTAGTTTTTAAGGTTAAGTCACAAGGTTAAGTCTTAAGGTTAAGTTCTTAATTATAAGTGTTAGGGTTAAGTCTTAAGGTTAAGTCTAAGGGTTAAGTCTCTAAGATTAAGTATTAGGTTTAAGTCTCAGGGTTAAGTCTTAGGGATAAGTCTTAAGGTTAAGTCTTAAATTCAAGTCCTAGGGTTAAGTTTTAAGGTTAAGTCTTAAGGTTAAGTCTCAGGGTTATGTCTTAGGGTTAAGTCTTAGGTTTAAGTCTCAGGGTTAAGTCTTAGGGTTAACTGTTAAGGTTAAGACCTAAATTTAAGTCTTAGGGTTAAGCCTTAAGGATAAGACGTAAATTTGAGTCTTAGCGTTAAATCTTAAGGTTATGTCTTACGGTTAAGTGTTAAGGTTAAGTCCTTAGATTTAAGTGTTATGGTTATGTCTTAAGGTTTAAGTCTTAGTGTTAAGTCTTAGGATTAAGTCTTAAGGTTAACTCATAAATCTAAATCTTAGGGTTAAATCTTTGTGTTAAGTCTTAAGGTTAAATCTTAAGTCCTAGGGTTTGAGTCTTAGGTTTAAGTCTTAAATTTAAGTCTTTGGGATACGTCTTAGGGTTAAGTGTCAGGGTTAAGATTTATGTTTAATTCTTAAGTTTACGTCTTAGGGTTAAGTCTAAAAGTTTTAGTCTTAAATTTAAGTCTTAGTGTTGTCTTCGGTTAAGTTATAGTGTTAAGTCTTAGGGTTACATCCTAAGGTTCAGTCTTATATTAAATTCTCAGGGTTAAGTCTTAGGGATAAGTCTTAAGGTTAAGCCTTAGTATTATGTCTTAAGATTCAGTCTAAATTTAAATCTTAATAATAAGTCTTAAGGTTAAGGTTTGGGGATAAGTCTTAGGGTTAAGTCTCAGGGATAAGTCTTAGGGTTAAGTCTCAGGGATAAGTCTTAGGGTTAAGTCTTAAGGTTAAATCTTAGGGTTAAGTCTTAAGGTTAAGTCTCAGGGTTAAGTCTTAGGTTAAGTATTAGTATTAAGTCTTAGGGTTAAGTCTTGTGGTTAAGTCCTAAATTTAAGTCTTAGGGTTATGTCTTAGGGATAAGTCTTAGGGTTAGGTCTTATGGTTAAGTCGTAAATTTAAGTCTTAGGGTTATGTCTTAGGGATAAGTCTTAAGGTGAAGTCTTAGGATCAAGTCTTAAGGTGAAGTCATTATGTTAATCCTTAGGGTTAAGTTTTAGGATTGTTTCTTAGGGTTAAGTCTTAATGTTAAGTGTCAGGTTAAGTCTTACAGTTAAGTCTTATGGTTACCTCTTAATGTTATGTCTTAGGGTTAAGTTATAAGGTTAAGTCTAAGGGTTAACTCCTAAGGTTAAGTGTTAAGTTTGAATATTAAAGTTAGGTCTTAAGGTTAAGACTTAGGGTTAAGTCTTATAGTTAAGTCTTTAGGGTTAAGTCTTAGGGTTAAGTTTTTGGCTTACGTCTTAGGGTAAAGTATTAAGGTTAAGTCTTAAACTTAAGTCTTAACGTCAAGTCTTAAGGTTGAGCCTTAAGGTTAAGTTTTAGGGTTAAGTCTTAGGCTTAATTTTTATGGTTAAGTCTTAAGGTTAAGTTTTAGGGTTAAGTCTTCTAGTTAAGTCTTAGGGTTAAGTCTCAGGTTTTATGTCTTACGGTTAAGTCTTAAGGTTATGTTTTAAGGTTTAGTCTTGTAGTTAAGACTTAACGGTAAATCTGAAGGTTAAGTCTCATGGTTAAGTCTTAGGGATAAGTCTCAGGGTTAAGGCTCAAGGTAAGGTCTCAAGCTTAAGTCCCAGGGTTAAGTCGTAAGGTTCTGTCTTAAGGCTGAGACTTAGGGTTAAGTCTTAAGGTTAAGTCTTATGGATTGAGTCTTAGGTTTACGTCTTAGAGTTAAGTCTTGGGGATATGGCTTAGGGTTAAGTCTCAGGGTTAAGTTTCAAGGCTAAGTTTCAATGTTAAGTCTCAGGGTTATGACTTAGGGTTAAGCATTAAGGTTAAGTCTTAGGTTTCAGTCTCAGGGTTATGTCTTAGGATTAAGTCTTAGGGTTAAGTCTTAGGGTTAAGTATTAAATTTAAGTCTTAGGGTTAATTCTTAGGGTTATGTCCTAAAGATCACGTCTTAAGGTTAAATCTTAGGGTTAGGTCTTAAGGTTAAGACTTAAGATTAAGTCTTAGAGTTATGTCTTAGGGTTAAGTCTTAAGGTTAAGACTTAGAGTTAAGTATTTAAGGTTACGTCTTAGGTTTATTGTCTTAGGGTTAAGTCTTAGGGTGTTGTCTTAAGGTTAAGTATTAATATTAAGTCTTAGGGTTAAAGTCATAAGATTTAATCTCAGGGTTAACTCTTATGGCTATGTCATAAGTTTAAGTCTTAATTTTAAGTCTTGGGGATAAATCTTTGGGTTAAGTCTCACGGTTAATCTCAGGGTTAAGACTTAGGGTTAAGTCTTAAGGTTAAGTCTTAGGGTTTAGTCTTAGGGTTCAGTCGTAGGGTTAAGTCTCAGGGTTATGCCTTAGGGTTAAGTCTTATGTTTAAGTTAAGTCTTAGGTTTAAATCATAGGGTTAAGTCTTAGGGTTAAGTTTTAAGTTTAAGTCTTAGGGTTAAGTCTCAGGTTTAGTTTTTAAGGTTAAGTCACAAGGTTAAGTCTTAATTATAAGTGTTAGGGTTAAGTCTTAAGGTTAAGTCTAAGGGTTAAGTCTCTAAGATTAAGTATTAGGTTTAAGTCTCAGGGTTAAGTCTTAGGGATAAGTCTTAAGGTTAAGTCTTAAATTCAAGTCCTAGGGTTAAGTTTTAAGGTTAAGTCTTAAGGTTAAGTCTCAGGGTTATGTCTTAGGGTTAAGTCTTAGGTTTAAGTCTCAGGGTTAAGTCTTAGGGTTAACTGTTAAGGTTAAGACCTAAATTTAAGTCTTAGGGTTAAGCCTTAAGGATAAGACGTAAATTTGAGTCTTAGCGTTAAATCTTAAGGTTATGTCTTACGGTTAAGTGTTAAGGTTAAGTCTTAGATTTAAGTGTTATGGTTATGTCTTAAGTTAAGTCTTAGTGTTAAGTCTTAGGATTAAGTCTTAAGGTTAACTCATAAATCTAAATCTTAGGGTTAAATCTTTGTGTTAAGTCTTAAGGTTAAATCTTAAGTCCTAGGGTTTGAGTCTTAGGTTTAAGTCTTAAATTTAAGTCTTTGGGATACGTCTTAGGGTTAAGTGTCAGGGTTAAGATTTATGTTTAATTCTTAAGTTTACGTCTTAGGGTTAAGTCTAAAAGTTTAGTCTTAAATTTAAGTCTTAGTGTTGTCTTCGGTTAAGTTATAGTGTTAAGTCTTAGGGTTACATCCTAAGGTTCAGTCTTATATTAAATTCTCAGGGTTAAGTCTTAGGGATAAGTCTTAAGGTTAAGCCTTAGTATTATGTCTTAAGATTCAGTCTTAAATTTAAATCTTAATAATAAGTCTTAAGGTTAAGGTTTGGGGATAAGTCTTAGGGTTAAGTCTCAGGGATAAGTCTTAGGTTAAGTCTCAGGGATAAGTCTTAGGGTTAAGTCTTAAGGTTAAATCTTAGGGTTAAGTCTTAAGGTTAAGTCTCAGGGTTAAGTCTTAGGTTAAGTATTAGTATTAAGTCTTAGGGTTAAGTCTTGTGGTTAAGTCCCTAAATTTAAGTCTTAGGGTTATGTCTTAGGGATAAGTCTTAGGGTTAGGTCTTATGGTTAAGTCGTAAATTTAAGTCTTAGGGTTATGTCTTAGGGATAAGTCTTAAGGTGAAGTCTTAGGATCAAGTCTTAAGGTGAAGTCATTATGTTAATCCTTAGGGTTAAGTTTTAGGATTGTTTCTTAGGGTTAAGTCTTAATGTTAAGTGTCAGGTTAAGTCTTACAGTTAAGTCTTATGGTTACCTCTTAATGTTATGTCTTAGGGTTAAGTTATAAGGTTAAGTCTAAGGGTTAACTCCTAAGGTTAAGTGTTAAGTTTGAATATTAAAGTTAGGTCTTAAGGTTAAGACTTAGGGTTAAGTCTTATAGTTAAGTCTTTAGGGTTAAGTCTTCGGGTAAGTTTTTGGCTTACGTCTTAGGGTAAAGTATTAAGGTTAAGTCTTAAACTTAAGTCTTAACGTCAAGTCTTAAGGTTGAGCCTTAAGGTTAAGTTTTAGGGTTAAGTCTTAGGCTTAATTTTTATGGTTAAGTCTTAAGGTTAAGTTTTAGGGTTAAGTCTTCTAGTTAAGTCTTAGGGTTAAGTCTCAGGTTTATGTCTTACGGTTAAGTCTTAAGGTTATGTTTTAAGGTTTAGTCTTGTAGTTAAGACTTAACGGTAAATCTGAAGGTTAAGTCTCATGGTTAAGTCTTAGGGATAAGTCTCAGGGTTAAGGCTCAAGGTAAGGTCTCAAGCTTAAGTCCCAGGGTTAAGTCGTAAGGTTCTGTCTTAAGGCTGAGACTTAGGGTTAAGTCTTAAGGTTAAGTCTTATGGATTGAGTCTTAGGTTTACGTCTTAGAGTTAAGTCTTGGGGATATGGCTTAGGGTTAAGTCTCAGGGTTAAGTTTCAAGGCTAAGTTTCAATGTTAAGTCTCAGGGTTATGACTTAGGGTTAAGCATTAAGGTTAAGTCTTAGGTTTCAGTCTCAGGGTTATGTCTTAGGATTAAGTCTTAGGGTTAAGTCTTAGGGTTAAGTATTAAATTTAAGTCTTAGCGTTAATTCTTAGGGTTATGTCCCTAAAGATCACGTCTTAAGGTTAAATCTTAGGGTTAGGTCTTAAGGTTAAGACTTAAGATTAAGTCTTAGAGTTATGTCTTAGGGTTAAGTCTTAAGGTTAAGACTTAGAGTTAAGTATTTAAGGTTACGTCTTAGGTTTATTGTCTTAGGGATAAGTCTTAGGGTGTTGTCTTAAGGTTAAGTATTAATATTAAGTCTTAGGGTTAAAGTCATAAGATTTAATCTCAGGGTTAACTCTTATGGCTATGTCATAAGTTTAAGTCTTAATTTTAAGTCTTGGGGATAAATCTTTGGGTTAAGTCTCACGGTTAATCTCAGGGTTAAGACTTAGGGTTAAGTCTTAAGGTTAAGTCTTAGGGTTTAGTCTTAGGGTTCAGTCGTAGGGTTAAGTCTCAGGGTTATGCCTTAGGGTTAAGTCTTATGTTTAAGTTAAGTCTTAGGTTTAAATCATAGGGTTAAGTCTTAGGGTTAAGTTTTAAGTTTAAGTCTTAGGGTTAAGTCTCAGGTTTAGTTTTTAAGGTTAAGTCACAAGGTTAAGTCTTAATTATAAGTGTTAGGGTTAAGTCTTAAGGTTAAGTCTAAGGGTTAAGTCTCTAAGATTAAGTATTAGGTTTAAGTCTCAGGGTTAAGTCTTAGGGATAAGTCTTAAGGTTAAGTCTTAAATTTCAAGTCCTAGGGTTAAGTTTTAAGGTTAAGTCTTAAGGTTAAGTCTCAGGGTTATGTCTTAGGGTTAAGTCTTAGGTTTAAGTCTCAGGGTTAAGTCTTAGGGTTAACTGTTAAGGTTAAGACCTAAATTTAAGTCTTAGGGTTAAGCCTTAAGGATAAGACGTAAATTTGAGTCTTAGCGTTAAATCTTAAGGTTATGTCTTACGGTTAAGTGTTAAGGTTAAGTCTTAGATTTAAGTGTTATGGTTATGTCTTAAGGTTAAGTCTTAGTGTTAAGTCTTAGGATTAAGTCTTAAGGTTAACTCATAAATCTAAATCTTAGGGTTAAATCTTTGTGTTAAGTCTTAAGGTTAAATCTTAAGTCCTAGGGTTTGAGTCTTAGGTTTAAGTCTTAAATTTAAGTCTTTGGGATACGTCTTAGGGTTAAGTGTCAGGGTTAAGATTTATGTTTAATTCTTAAGTTTACGTCTTAGGGTTAAGTCTAAAAGTTTAGTCTTAAATTTAAGTCTTAGTGTTGTCTTCGGTTAAGTTATAGTGTTAAGTCTTAGGGTTACATCCTAAGGTTCAGTCTTATATTAAATTCTCAGGGTTAAGTCTTAGGGATAAGTCTTAAGGTTAAGCCTTAGTATTATGTCTTAAGATTCAGTCCTTAAATTTAAATCTTAATAATAAGTCTTAAGGTTAAGGTTTGGGGGATAAGTCTTAGGGTTAAGTCTCAGGGATAAGTCTTAGGGTTAAGTCTCAGGGATAAGTCTTAGGGTTAAGTCTTAAGGTTAAATCTTAGGGTTAAGTCTTAAGGTTAAGTCTCAGGGTTAAGTCTTAGGTTAAGTATTAGTATTAAGTCTTAGGGTTAAGTCTTGTGGTTAAGTCCTAAATTTAAGTCTTAGGGTTATGTCTTAGGGATAAGTCTTAGGGTTAAGTCTTATGGTTAAGTCGTAAATTTAAGTCTTAGGGTTATGTCTTAGGGATAAGTCTTAAGGTGAAGTCTTAGGATCAAGTCTTAAGGTGAAGTCATTATGTTAATCCTTAGGGTTAAGTTTTAGGATTGTTTCTTAGGGTTAAGTCTTAATGTTAAGTGTCAGGTTAAGTCTTACAGTTAAGTCTTATGGTTACCTCTTAATGTTATGTCTTAGGGTTAAGTTATAAGGTTAAGTCTAAGGGTTAACTCCTAAGGTTAAGTGTTAAGTTTGAATATTAAAGTTAGGTCTTAAGGTTAAGACTTAGGGTTAAGTCTTATAGTTAAGTCTTTAGGGTTAAGTCTTAGGGTTAAGTTTTTGGCTTACGTCTTAGGGTAAAGTATTAAGGTTAAGTCTTAAACTTAAGTCTTAACGTCAAGTCTTAAGGTTGAGCCTTAAGGTTAAGTTTTAGGGTTAAGTCTTAGGCTTAATTTTTATGGTTAAGTCTTAAGGTTAAGTTTTAGGGTTAAGTCTTCTAGTTAAGTCTTAGGGTTAAGTCTCAGGTTTATGTCTTACGGTTAAGTCTTAAGGTTATGTTTAAGGTTTAGTCTTGTAGTTAAGACTTAACGGTAAATCTGAAGGTTAAGTCTCATGGTTAAGTCTTAGGGATAAGTCTCAGGGTTAAGGCTCAAGGTAAGGTCTCAAGGTTAAGTCCCAGGGTTAAGTCGTAAGGCTCTGTCTTAAGGCTGAGACTTAGGGTTAAGTCTTAAGGTTAAGTCTTATGGATTGAGTCTTAGGTTTACGTCTTAGAGTTAAGTCTTGGGGATATGGCTTAGGGTTAAGTCTCAGGGTTAAGTTTCAAGGCTAAGTTTCAATGTTAAGTCTCAGGGTTATGACTTAGGGTTAAGCATTAAGGTTAAGTCTTAGGTTTCAGTCTCAGGGTTATGTCTTAGGATTAAGTCTTAGGGTTAAGTCTTAGGGTTAAGTATTAAATTTAAGTCTTAGCGTTAATTCTTAGGGTTATGTCCTAAAGATCACGTCTTAAGGTTAAATCTTAGGGTTAGGTCTTAAGGTTAAGACTTAAGATTAAGTCTTAGAGTTATGTCTTAGGGTTAAGTCTTAAGGTTAAGACTTAGAGTTAAGTATTTAAGGTTACGTCTTAGGTTTATTGTCTTAGGGTTAAGTCTTAGGGTTAATTCTTAGGGTTATGTCCTAAAGATCACGTCTTAAGGTTAAATCTTAGGGTTAGGTCTTAAGGTTAAGACTTAAGATTAAGTCTTAGAGTTATGTCTTAGGGTTAAGTCTTAAGGTTAAGACTTAGAGTTAAGTATTTAAGGTTACGTCTTAGGTTTATTGTCTTAGGGTTAAGTCTTAGGGTGTTGTCTTAAGGGTTAAGTATTAATATTAAGTCTTAGGGTTAAAGTCATAAGATTTAATCTCAGGGTTAACTCTTATGGTTATGTCATAAGTTTAAGTCTTAATTTTAAGTCTTGGGGATAAATCTTTGGGTTAAGTCTCACGGTTAATCTCAGGGTTAAGACTTAGGGTTAAGTCTTAAGGTTAAGTCACAGGGTTTAGTCTTAGGGTTCAGTCGTAGGGTTAAGTCTCAGGGTTATGCCTTAGGGTTAAGTCTTATGTTTAAGTTAAGTCTTAGGTTTAAATCATAGGGTTAAGTCTTAGGGTTAAGTTTTAAGTTTAAGTCTTAGGGTTAAGTCTCAGGTTTAGTTTTTAAGGTTAAGTCACAAGGTTAAGTCTTAAGGTTAAGTCTTAATTATAAGTGTTAGGGTTAAGTCTTAAGGTTAAGTCTAAGGGTTAAGTCTCTAAGATTAAGTATTAGGTTTAAGTCTCAGGGTTAAGTCTTAGGGATAAGTCTTAAGGTTAAGTCTTAAATTCAAGTCCTAGGGTTAAGTTTTAAGGTTAAGTCTTAAGGTTAAGTCTCAGGGTTATGCCTTAGGGTTAAGTCTTATGTTTAAGTTAAGTCTTAGGTTTGAAATCATAGGGTTAAGTCTTAGGGTTAAGTTTTAAGTTTAAGTCTTAGGGTTAAGTCTCAGGTTTAGTTTTTAAGGTTAAGTCACAAGGTTAAGTCTTAAGGTTAAGTCTTAATTATAAGTGTTAGGGTTAAGTCTTAAGGTTAAGTCTAAGGGTTAAGTCTCTAAGATTAAGTATTAGGTTTAAGTCTCAGGGTTAAGTCTTAGGGATAAGTCTTAAGGTTAAGTCTTAAATTCAAGTCCTAGGGTTAAGTTTTAAGGTTAAGTCTTAAGGTTAAGTCTCAGGGTTATGTCTTAGGGTTAAGTCTTAGGTTTAAGTCTCAGGGTTAAGTCTTAGGGTTAACTGTTAAGGTTAAGACCTAAATTTAAGTCTTAGGGTTAAGCCTTAAGGATAAGACGTAAATTTGAGTCTTAGCATTAAATCTTAAGGTTATGTCTTACGGTTAAGTGTTAAGGTTAAGTCTTAGATTTAAGTGTTATGGTTATGTCTTAAGGTTAAGTCTTAGTGTTAAGTCTTAGGATTAAGTCTTAAGGTTAACTCATAAATCTAAATCTTAGGGTTAAATCTTTGTGTTAAGTCTTAAGGTTAAATCTTAAGTCCTAGGGTTTGAGTCTTAGGTTTAAGTCTTAAATTTAAGTCTTTGGGATACGTCTTAGGGTTAAGTGTCAGGGTTAAGATTTATGTTTAATTCTTAAGTTTACGTCTTAGGGTTAAGTCTAAAAGTTTAGTCTTAAATTTAAGTCTTAGTGTTGTCTTCGGTTAAGTTATAGTGTTAAGTCTTAGGGTTACATCCTAAGGTTCAGTCTTATATTAAATTCTCAGGGTTAAGTCTTAGGGATAAGTCTTAAGGTTAAGCCTTAGTATTATGTCTTAAGATTCAGTCTTAAATTTAAATCTTAATAATAAGTCTTAAGGTTAAGGTTTGGGGATAAGTCTTAGGGTTAAGTCTCAGGGATAAGTCTTAGGGTTAAGTCTTAAGGTTAAATCTTAGGGTTAAGTCTTAAGGTTAAGTCTCAGGGTTAAGTCTTAGGTTAAGTATTAGTATTAAGTCTTAGGGTTAAGTCTTGTGGTTAAGTCCTAAATTTAAGTCTTAGGGTTATGTCTTAGGGATAAGTCTTAGGGTTAAGTCTTATGGTTAAGTCGTAAATTTAAGTCTTAGGGTTATGTCTTAGGGATAAGTCTTAAGGTGAAGTCTTAGGATCAAGTCTTAAGGTGAAGTCATTATGTTAATCCTTAGGGTTAAGTTTTAGGATTGTTTCTTAGGGTTAAGTCTTAATGTTAAGTGTCAGGTTAAGTCTTACAGTTAAGTCTTATGGTTACCTCTTAATGTTATGTCTTAGGGTTAAGTTATAAGGTTAAGTCTAAGGGTTAACTCCTAAGGTTAAGTGTTAAGTTTGAATATTAAAGTTAGGTCTTAAGGTTAAGACTTAGGGTTAAGTCTTATAGTTAAGTCTTTAGGGTTAAGTCTTAGGGTTAAGTTTTTGGCTTACGTCTTAGGGTAAAGTATTAAGGTTAAGTCTTAAACTTAAGTCTTAACGTCAAGTCTTAAGGTTGAGCCTTAAGGTTAAGTTTTAGGGTTAAGTCTTAGGCTTAATTTTTATGGTTAAGTCTTAAGGTTAAGTTTTAGGGTTAAGTCTTCTAGTTAAGTCTTAGGGTTAAGTCTCAGGTTTATGTCTTACGGTTAAGTCTTAAGGTTATGTTTTGAGGTTTAGTCTTGTAGTTAAGACTTAACGGTAAATCTGAAGGTTAAGTCTCATGGTTAAGTCTTAGGGATAAGTCTCAGGGTTAAGGCTCAAGGTAAGGTCTCAAGGTTAAGTCCCAGGGTTAAGTCGTAAGGTTCTGTCTTAAGGCTGAGACTTAGGGTTAAGTCTTAAGGTTAAGTCTTATGGATTGAGTCTTAGGTTTACGTCTTAGAGTTAAGTCTTGGGGATATGGCTTAGGGTTAAGTCTCAGGGTTAAGTTTCAAGGCTAAGTTTCAATGTTAAGTCTCAGGGTTATGACTTAGGGTTAAGCATTAAGGTTAAGTCTTAGGTTTCAGTCTCAGGGTTATGTCCTTAGGATTAAGTCTTAGGGTTAAGTCTTAGGGTTAAGTATTAAATTTAAGTCTTAGGGTTAATTCTTAGGGTTATGTCCTAAAGATCACGTCTTAAGGTTAAATCTTAGGGTTAGGTCTTAAGGTTAAGACTTAAGATTAAGTCTTAGAGTTATGTCTTAGGGTTAAGTCTTAAGGTTAAGACTTAGAGTTAAGTATTTAAGGTTACGTCTTAGGTTTATTGTCTTAGGGTTAAGTCTTAGGGTGTTGTCTTAAGGTAAGTATTAATATTAAGTCTTAGGGTTAAAGTCATAAGATTTAATCTCAGGGTTAACTCTTATGGTTATGTCATAAGTTTAAGTCTTAATTTTAAGTCTTGGGGATAAATCCTTGGGTTAAGTCTCACGGTTAATCTCAGGGTTAAGACTTAGGGTTAAGTCTTAAGGTTAAGTCTTAGGGTTTAGTCTTAGGGTTCAGTCGTAGGGTTAAGTCTCAGGGTTATGCCTTAGGGTTAAGTCTTATGTTTAAGTTAAGTCTTAGGTTTAAATCATAGGGTTAAGTCTTAGGGTTAAGTTTTAAGTTTAAGTCTTAGGGTTAAGTCTCAGGTTTAGTTTTTAAGGTTAAGTCACAAGGTTAAGTCTTAAGGTTAAGTCTTAATTATAAGTGTTAGGGTTAAGTCTTAAGGTTAAGTCTAAGGGTTAAGTCTCTAAGATTAAGTATTAGGTTTAAGTCTCAGGGTTAAGTCTTAGGGATAAGTCTTAAGGTTAAGTCTTAAATTCAAGTCCTAGGGTTAAGTTTTAAGGTTAAGTCTTAAGGTTAAGTCTCAGGGTTATGTCTTAGGGTTAAGTCTTAGGTTTAAGTCTCAGGGTTAAGTCTTAGGGTTAACTGTTAAGGTTAAGACCTAAATTTAAGTCTTAGGGTTAAGCCTTAAGGATAAGACGTAAATTTGAGTCTTAGCGTTAAATCTTAAGGTTATGTCTTACGGTTAAGTGTTAAGGTTAAGTCTTAGATTTAAGTGTTATGGTTATGTCTTAAGGTTAAGTCTTAGTGTTAAGTCTTAGGATTAAGTCTTAAGGTTAACTCATAAATCTAAATCTTAGGGTTAAATCTTTGTGTTAAGTCTTAAGGTTAAATCTTAAGTCCTAGGGTTTGAGTCTTAGGTTTAAGTCTTAAATTTAAGTCTTTGGGATACGTCTTAGGGTTAAGTGTCAGGGTTAAGATTTATGATTAATTCTTAAGTTTACGTCTTAGGGTTAAGTCTAAAAGTTTAGTCTTAAATTTAAGTCTTAGTGTTGTCTTCGGTTAAGTTATAGTGTTAAGTCTTAGGGTTACATCCTAAGGTTCAGTCTTATATTAAATTCTCAGGGTTAAGTCTTAGGGATAAGTCTTAAGGTTAAGCCTTAGTATTATGTCTTAAGATTCAGTCTTAAATTTAAATCTTAATAATAAGTCTTAAGGTTAAGGTTTGGGGATAAGTCTTAGGGTTAAGTCTCAGGGATAAGTCTTAGGGTTAAGTCTCAGGGATAAGTCTTAGGGTTAAGTCTTAAGGTTAAATCTTAGGGTTAAGTCTTAAGGTTAAGTCTCAGGGTTAAGTCTTAGGTTAAGTATTAGTATTAAGTCTTAGGGTTAAGTCTTGTGGTTAAGTCCTAAATTTAAGTCTTAGGGTTATGTCTTAGGGATAAGTCTTAGGGTTAAGTCTTATGGTTAAGTCGTAAATTTAAGTCTTAGGGTTATGTCTTAGGGATAAGTCTTAAGGTGAAGTCTTAGGATCAAGTCTTAAGGTGAAGTCATTATGTTAATCCTTAGGGTTAAGTTTTAGGATTGTTTCTTAGGGTTAAGTCTTAATGTTAAGTGTCAGGTTAAGTCTTACAGTTAAGTCTTATGGTTACCTCTTAATGTTATGTCTTAGGGTTAAGTTATAAGGTTAAGTCTAAGGGTTAACTCCTAAGGTTAAGTGTTAAGTTTGAATATTAAAGTTAGGTCTTAAGGTTAAGACTTAGGGTTAAGTCTTATAGTTAAGTCTTTAGGGTTAAGTCTTAGGGTTAAGTTTTTGGCTTACGTCTTAGGGTAAAGTATTAAGGTTAAGTCTTAAACTTAAGTCTTAACGTCAAGTCTTAAGGTTGAGCCTTAAGGTTAAGTTTTAGGGTTAAGTCTTAGGCTTAATTTTTATGGTTAAGTCTTAAGGTTAAGTTTTAGGGTTAAGTCTTCTAGTTAAGTCTTAGGTTAAGTCTCAGGTTTATGTCTTACGGTTAAGTCTTAAGGTTATGTTTTGAGGTTTAGTCTTGTAGTTAAGACTTAACGGTAAATCTGAAGGTTAAGTCTCATGGTTAAGTCTTAGGGATAAGTCTCAGGGTTAAGGCTCAAGGTAAGGTCTCAAGCTTAAGTCCCAGGGTTAAGTCGTAAGGTTCTGTCTTAAGGCTGAGACTTAGGGTTAAGTCTTAAGGTTAAGTCTTATGGATTGAGTCTTAGGTTTACGTCTTAGAGTTAAGTCTTGGGGATATGGCTTAGGGTTAAGTCTCAGGGTTAAGTTTCAAGGCTAAGTTTCAATGTTAAGTCTCAGGGTTATGACTTAGGGTTAAGCATTAAGGTTAAGTCTTAGGTTTCAGTCTCAGGGTTATGTCTTAGGATTAAGTCTTAGGGTTAAGTCTTAGGGTTAAGTATTAAATTTAAGTCTTAGGGTTAATTCTTAGGGTTATGTCCTAAAGATCACGTCTTAAGGTTAAATCTTAGGGTTAGGTCTTAAGGTTAAGACTTAAGATTAAGTCTTAGAGTTATGTCTTAGGGTTAAGTCTTAAGGTTAAGACTTAGAGTTAAGTATTTAAGGTTACGTCTTAGGTTTATTGTCTTAGGGTTAAGTCTTAGGGTGTTGTCTTAAGGTTAAGTATTAATATTAAGTCTTAGGGTTAAAGTCATAAGATTTAATCTCAGGGTTAACTCTTTTGGTTATGTCATAAGTTTAAGTCTTAATTTTAAGTCTTGGGGATAAATCCTTGGGTTAAGTCTCACGGTTAATCTCAGGGTTAAGACTTAGGGTTAAGTCTTAAGGTTAAGTCTTAGGGTTTAGTCTTAGGGTTCAGTCGTAGGGTTAAGTCCTCAGGGTTATGCCTTAGGGTTAAGTCTTATGTTTAAGTTAAGTCTTAGGTTTAAAATCATAGGGTTAAGTCTTAGGGTTAAGTTTTAAGTTTAAGTCTTAGGGTTAAGTCTCAGGTTTAGTTTTTAAGGTTAAGTCACAAGGTTAAGTCTTAAGGTTAAGTCTTAATTATAAGTGTTAGGGTTAAGTCTTAAGGTTAAGTCTAAGGGTTAAGTCTCTAAGATTAAGTATTAGGTTTAAGTCTCAGGGTTAAGTCTTAGGGATAAGTCTTAAGGTTAAGTCTTAAATTCAAGTCCTAGGGTTAAGTTTTAAGGTTAAGTCTTAAGTTAAGTCTCAGGGTTATGTCTTAGGGTTAAGTCTTAGGTTTAAGTCTCAGGGTTAAGTCTTAGGGTTAACTGTTAAGGTTAAGACCTAAATTTAAGTCTTAGGGTTAAGCCTTAAGGATAAGACGTAAATTTGAGTCTTAGCGTTAAATCTTAAGGTTATGTCTTACGGTTAAGTGTTAAGGTTAAGTCTTAGATTTAAGTGTTATGGTTATGTCTTAAGGTTAAGTCTTAGTGTTAAGTCTTAGGATTAAGTCTTAAGGTTAACTCATAAATCTAAATCTTAGGGTTAAATCTTTGTGTTAAGTCTTAAGGTTAAATCTTAAGTCCTAGGGTTTGAGTCTTAGGTTTAAGTCTTAAATTTAAGTCTTTGGGATACGTCTTAGGGTTAAGTGTCAGGGTTAAGATTTATGTTTAATTCTTAAGTTTACGTCTTAGGGTTAAGTCTAAAAGTTTAGTCTTAAATTTAAGTCTTAGTGTTGTCTTCGGTTAAGTTATAGTGTTAAGTCTTAGGGTTACATCCTAAGGTTCAGTCTTATATTAAATTCTCAGGGTTAAGTCTTAGGGATAAGTCTTAAGGTTAAGCCTTAGTATTATGTCTTAAGATTCAGTCTTAAATTTAAATCTTAATAATAAGTCTTAAGGTTAAGGTTTGGGGATAAGTCTTAGGGTTAAGTCTCAGGGTTAAGTCTTAGGGATAAGTCTTAAGGTTAAGTCTTAAATTCAAGTCCTAGGGTTAAGTTTTAAGGTTAAGTCTTAAGGTTAAGTCTCAGGGTTATGTCTTAGGGTTAAGTCTTAGGTTTAAGTCTCAGGGTTAAGTCTTAGGTTAAGTATTAGTATTAAGTCTTAGGGTTAAGTCTTGTGGTTAAGTCCTAAATTTAAGTCTTAGGGTTATGTCTTAGGGATAAGTCTTAGGGTTAAGTCTTATGGTTAAGTCGTAAATTTAAGTCTTAGGGTTATGTCTTAGGGATAAGTCTTAAGGTGAAGTCTTAGGATCAAGTCTTAAGGTGAAGTCATTATGTTAATCCTTAGGGTTAAGTTTTAGGATTGTTTCTTAGGGTTAAGTCTTAATGTTAAGTGTCAGGTTAAGTCTTACAGTTAAGCCTTATGGTTACCTCTTAATGTTATGTCTTAGGGTTAAGTTATAAGGTTAAGTCTAAGGGTTAACTCCTAAGGTTAAGTGTTAAGTTTGAATATTAAAGTTAGGTCTTAAGGTTAAGACTTAGGGTTAAGTCTTATAGTTAAGTCTTTAGGGTTAAGTCTTAGGGTTAAGTTTTTGGCCTACGTCTTAGGGTAAAGTATTAAGGTTAAGTCTTAAACTTAAGTCTTAACGTCAAGTCTTAAGGTTGAGCCTTAAGGTTAAGTTTTAGGGTTAAGTCTTAGGCTTAATTTTTATGGTTAAGTCTTAAGGTTAAGTTTTAGGGTTAAGTCTTCTAGTTAAGTCTTAGGGTTAAGTCTCAGGTTTATGTCTTACGGTTAAGTCTTAAGGTTATGTTTTAAGGTTTAGTCTTGTAGTTAAGACTTAACGGTAAATCTGAAGGTTAAGTCTCATGGTTAAGTCTTAGGGATAAGTCTCAGGGTTAAGGCTCAAGGTAAGGTCTCAAGGTTAAGTCCCAGGGTTAAGTCGTAAGGTTCTGTCTTAAGGCTGAGACTTAGGGTTAAGTCTTAAGGTTAAGTCTTATGGATTGAGTCTTAGGTTTACGTCTTAGAGTTAAGTCTTGGGGATATGGCTTAGGGTTAAGTCTCAGGGTTAAGTTTCAAGGCTAAGTTTCAATGTTAAGTCTCAGGGTTATGACTTAGGGTTAAGCATTAAGGTTAAGTCTTAGGTTTCAGTCTCAGGGTTAAGTCTCAGGGAAAAGTCTTAGGGTTAAGTTTTAGCGTTAAGTTTTAGGGTTAAGTGTTAAGGTTATGTCTTAGGGTTAAGTCTTAGGGTTAAATCTTAAAATAAAGTCTTAGGGTTAAGTCTCAGGGTTAAGTCTTAGCGTTAAGTCTTATGGTTAAGTCTCAATGTTAAGTCTTAGCATTCCGTCTTCTGGTTAGGTCATTATTTTACGTCTTAGTGTTAAGTCTTAGGGTTAAGTCTTAATGTTGAGTCGTAGGGTTAAGTCTTAGGGTCAATTTTAGGGTTAAGTCTTAAGGTTAAGTGTAGGGTTAAGTTTTAGGGCTAAGTCTTACGGTTAGGTCTTATAATTCAGTCTTAAGTTTAAGTCTTATGGTTAAGTCTTTAGGTTAAGTCTTAGGGTTCAGTCTTACGGTTAGGTCATTAGGCTAGGTATTAGGGTTAGGTCTTAGGGATAGATTCTAAGGGTTAAGTCTTAAGGTTGAGTCTTAGGGTTAAGACTTAAAGTTCAGTCTCTAGGGTTAGGTCTTTAGGTTAGTTCTTAGGGTTAGGTATTAGGATTAAGTCTTAGGGTTAAGTCTTAGCTTAAGTCTTAAATTTAGGTGTTAGGGTTATGTCTTAAGATTTAGTCTTAGGGTTAAGTCTTTGGGATAGGTCTATAGAGTTCAGTCTTAGAATTAATTCTTAGGCTTAAGTCTTAGAGTTAGGCCTTATGGTTAGGTCTTAGGATTATGTCTTCTGGCTGTTTTAAGATTAAATCTTAAGGTTAAGTCCTAGCGTTAAGTCTTAAGGATAAATCTTAGAGTTAAGTCTTATGGTTAGTTCTTAGGTTTAGAGTCTTAGGGATAGGTCTAATGGTTAAGTTTTAGGTTAATTCTTAAGGTTAAGTCTTATGGTTAAGTCTTAGGACTGAGTCAGGATAAAGTCTTAGGGTTAAGTCTTTGATTTAAGGCTTAGGGTTAAGTCTGAGGGCTACGTCTTAGGGTTAGTTCTTAGGGTTAAGTCTTAGCGTTAAGTCTATAGGGTTAAGTCTTAGGGTTATGTCTTAAGGTTGAGTCTTTAGGGTTCAGTCTTATGGTTCATTCTTAAGGTTATGTATTAAGGTTATGTCTTCGGGTTAAGTCTTTAGGTTCGGTCTTAGGGTTAAGTCTTAGGTTTAAGTGTTAAGGTTAAGTCTTAGGGTTAAGTCTTAAGAGTTCAGTCTCTAGGGTTAGGTCTTTAGGTTAGGTCTTAGGTTTAAGTCTTAGTTAACCCTTAAGACCATATGGGTCTTAAGTCCCTCCCCCCCCTCGGTCCGTCCCTAAAGTCCCTCCCCCAACCACAACACCCCCCCCCCCCCCCGTCCTTCCCTAAAGGCCTTCATCAACCCCCCCGTCCGTCCCTAAAACCCTTCCCCCAGACTCCCCACTCTGTTGTCTAAATAACACACACAGCCTCAACACCTCCCCCCACCGTGTATCAATACACACCCCTCTCCATACCCCCACCTCCCCCACTCCCCCACCCCACCTCCACCACCCCCCACCCGCCATACACCCACTCCCACAAACACACATTCTTGCCCCACCCCCCACCCCCTGCCCTCACACACCCCGGTCCATCCCTAAACACCTTCATCGATAATTACCTGTCCGTCCCTAAACCCCTTCCCCCCGCCCCCTCCCCTGCTCCGGTCCCTCTGTCCCTGGCATGGCCCAACTGCCCAGCACCACCAGACCACATTGGCCCAAACACCATAAGGCAATGGTTCCCACCTAACAATAGCAAGTCGGGGAACTTTTTTTTTTCCTAAATAGAGAGCGTTTTACTTCGTATGCTGCCAACTATGCCGAATTATGTTTTGCTGACTGACTGGATACACAGCAAAGATGAATTCCACATCAAATATGATCAAATCTACCAATTATATCAAATAATGGAATATATCAAATGCAGTTTCTTAAATTACAATAAAAGAAAATAGCATGCAATATGATATAAGGCACCAGTAGCAGTCATTGTGAGCGATATGATAAAAGAGCAATAGGAGCGAAGCATCCATTTGTTATCCCAAAGTGTTAACGTGACTAAGGAAAGGAGACATCACCAATTAACACCCCAACAACACCCAGGCCCACCCTTCGGCTGGGAGCCCCCTTGCAGCCAGTGCCAGGAGTCTCTCGGGAACTGGGAAATTCCCCTGGAGAAGGTACCAGGAAGGAATTCTCTTGCTGCTTCCCACCGTGCATGGTAGCCATGTGAGGCACAGCACAAGAGTTCTGCTCCCTGCTTTCTGTGGTGAGAAAATTGACACAGCACTCTTGAACTCATACAGAACCAAAAAGCATGGCTTGGGAAAGTGCAGCGCTGCTCCCCTGGAGAGGGTTCCAGGAAGGAATTCTATTGCTGCTTCTCACCCTGCCCTGGCAGCCATGTCAGGCACAGCACAAAAGTTCTGCTCCCTGCTTTCTGTGGTGAGCAAAATTAACCCTTCAGAGTTGCAGTCGTTAAGAGCCCAAAAAAGTCACTTTGGGAAAGTACAGCACTCCTCCCATAAAGAAGGTACCAGGAAAAAAATCTGTTGCTGTTCTCACCCTGCCCTGGCAGCCATGTGAGGCACAACACAAAATTTCTGCTCCCTGATTTCTGTGGTGAGAAAATGGACCTCTCACATTTGCGATCACGCAGAGCCAAAAAAACCCTCACTGTGGGTAAGTGCAGCACGGCTCCCCTGGAGAAGGTTCCAGGAAGGAATTCTCTTGCTGTTTCTCACTCTGTCCTTGCAGCCATGTGAGGCACAGCACAAATGTTCTGCTCCCTAATATCTGTGTTCTGAAAACTAACCCCTCACATTTGCAATTGTATAGAGCCAAAAACACCCTCACCTTGACAAGTGCAGCACTGCTCCCCTGGAGAAGGTGCCAGGAAGGAATTCTGTTGCTGTTCCTCACCATGCCCTGGCAGCCATGTGAGGCACAGCAGAAAAATACTGCTCCCTGCTTTCTAAAGTTAGCAAAATTGACTGTTCACAGTTGCACTCATGTAGAGACAAGACTTTCTTACTCAAAAGCAAAACCCAAAAAGCCACGTAGCCTTGGGAAACCCCTTGTCCTTCCATGTGGCTGGTGACTTCCCATGGATCTTCCACAAGGCAGGACAAATAACCATGAATTTGGAAGCCCACGTAAATTCAAGTACACTTAGTCCTCTGATAGTCACTACTTGTGGGCCAGCAGTCCTCTCACCCCTCCACAGGACTGCCTGTTAGTCCTCTAGCAGTCATTCCCCATGGAGGGACCACAAGTCCTCCATACCTACCTACCAGCTCACCAGAAATGAATCAGACCACATCAGAAGTGACACTGCCTGACCTGCAGGAGATATATTAGGCCTGTAACGATGGTTTCAAGACAGAAAAAACCACCATCATCCACCAGCACAGCAGAAAAACAACCAGAAGAAACATTGTACACAAAGCAAAGGTACCCATCCAAACCCCACCAAGGCAAAAGAGCTGAAAAAAGGCACTCTCCACAAAAAAACCCACCACACAGTTCACAAGATAAGATAAAAATGCCACGACCCTAGGAACGCAGGGCCAACAAACACAGATTCTGTCCATAACAATAACACACTTTGACACTAACTCGCTGGACCTCTGGCATACCATAACCTTGTTGCCCCCATACTCCAGCACATTGTAGCCCTAAGGCAACACAAAATGGAACACAAAGTCCCTGGAGATCTCTGCCAAGGCCTTCAGGTGGTCCCTGACCTCAGGCATCACAACCTTGAAGTGGGAGACAGATGGAGGCACCAGGACATCACTGGCATCCATCTTCACACCCTGAAACATGTCTGGGATAAACGCTCTTGGGGACAGAGGCTGATGCACCTGGAGGCTTTGAACCAGCCAGCCACCATCACAGGGCTTCAGCTCATCATTTCTGTGTCAGAGCCACCAGGAAGGTGGCCGCATCCTCCCAGAGAGACCCCTCAGGGCACCTGTACGCAGCTCCAGGGGGCTGGATGCATAGCCTCGGATCCATGGGGGGAGGGGTGCTTTAATCCTGGGAGCAGGATTTCTGACAGTGCCCTTGAGGAGGAAAGCCTCCTCAGGCCTGGAAGCCTGAGAGACATCCCTGCGCTGCTCCACATGTCACCAAAAGCAGGGGCTGAGGAAGGCTGCTTTGGGGCCCGTCGAGGGAACCAGCTCCCCTGGGCTGCTCTGCGGCCACCGGCTGCCGTTGCTGTCAAGCAGGTCTCAGTGCTGCTCTGCAGTCGGCCGTCACCTCCCTGCGCGACACTCTCCAGCGCAGCACACGTCTGCACTGGCTCTCCCTGGGGACAAAGATCACAAGCGAGGGACGGGCTTGGCTTTGCCCCCAGTCCCAGGCTGCCACCAGAGAGACCTGCCACCCCCGCCCCAGCTGTGCGATGTGGGCACCACGTGCAGCTGCAGACGTGGGTCAGGGCAGCTGTGGGCAGGGGGCAAGCCCCGTGGCGGTGCCCCCGGCGCTGGCAGCAGGCAGAGCTGGGGAGAGCGAGGGGCAGCCCAGGGCAGCCGGCAGCTGGCGGCGGGGCCTGGCAGGGTGCAGCACCCTCAGCAATGCGCGGCTCCTTGCGCCTCGGCCCCAGGGCTGCAGTGCAGGGCTGGCCCCAGCTGGGGCTGGGCTGGGAACAACCAGGCAGGGCCCCTGGCAGCCCCGGCACGCACCTGCTCCCTGCATGGGGCAGCCTGGTCCTTTGCAATCGACCCCGTGGCACCCAGAGAAGAGCCCTGCGGGCCCTGCCCTGGGCCTGAGCCATCGCTGCAGGGATGAGGCCTTCCTCGGCGTCCGTCCCTCAAATCACTCCCTCCGGCCCCCACGGTCCCTCCCTAAAACACTTCCCCTCGCCCCCAGTCCCTGCGAGTGGGGAATCTGCCTTCCCAGCTGCGGGCCCAGGCAGCGCAAGCCCCCTCAGGGCTCACCCTGCCATCCATGTGGTTCCTGGAATAATAATTCTAATGAGCACCACTCAGAGAGGCCAAAAACTGAAGTGCAGGGTTGATGCCAGCATTACAGCCGGCTGCAAGCGAAAGGCACTCAATGGACATGGGCGCTGCTGGGAGGGAAAGCGCCACGTCAGGACGGTCGGGAATATCGGCTGGCTGGGAGGGAGCTCCATCGAGCGCTCAGAGTCGAGGCTTGAGATCCTTGCAGCCACGGAGGTTTTTGCACGGAGAGCTGCGCTAAGCAAGGCTGGTTTATCACTTTGGCTGCAACACGAGGGTGCTGCACCCACGCATGTGTGCTTCCCCTGAGCCGACAGAGAACTTTCTCTCCTGGGCTTTGTTCCCTCTGGGACAGCGGCTGTGAGCGAGGCAGGGCTTTCAGATATGCATAGCAGGGGTCGAGGGGCTCAGAACGGATAAACCCCCCGGCCTGTGCCCGGACCTGTCCCTCTCTTACAGCCTCCATGGCAGTTCCCCTGCAGCTGAATAGAACCATCAACGCTCTGTCTTCAGTGCCGTTTCTTGTACATAGAAAAAGGGGACAGCACAAAGCGTGAAGCAAAGCCGAGAAGGTGGCACCTGATTTTAAAAAAAGAATACATTTAGTCCATCAAAAAAAATGTGGTGGAACTCACTCTTCCAATTGTTATTAGGCAGGAGGAAAATGGATTTGGAAAGCAAGAAAAATCGCTCACCTCAAGCTATAAGGTGGCTACGAAACACAGACTCTCCCGTGCATGTCCTGCTCATTAGTTCCACGCTTCGGACATGCCTGCGGCTTCCCTGAAGCACCCTCTCTGGGTTACTCTTCCAAAGGGGTTCCTGGGACATCTGCATAGGGAAGCTTCCTGAAGGAATCACCGTTTGTTATCCTGTCAGGTTTCAGCCAGGGCAGATAGCCTGTGCATGCAGGGACTACAAACTGCAGGCATTGCAACTTGTGGATCCTAAGAAAAAGGAGGTACACAATACGAATTTACAGTACAAGGCTGTCACTGAAACAAGCCATGTGAAGTGGAATATAGTACTTGTAGCACCAGTGAAATAGTGTACATTAAAAAAGTAATCATCTATATACAAAAAAGTAATGAAAACTTATTTTCAGGACATCAGCGCTTTGCTACTGTTTGCCTGGAGTTTACATGGGAATTAAGAGATCCGTTTCTCTAGAGCAGCTCTGATGAGAGTCATGTATCAAATTCTGGAGAAGTGAATGATCTGATCTGGTAACCTAAAGCCCATTTCCGTTACATACCCTAATCAAAAGTGATTGCTAGTCTGTTAGAGTAGACCTTACGCCCTGCTGTTCCTTGCCTTTTTAATAATGTTAGTGCGTTCCATCCTAGGGATTTTAAAAGAATGGCTTTTAAAGCAGCTTTTCCCAGCAAGCCAGACGTTGCATGAGTCACACTGGAATAAGGGGAGGGGAGTCTGCGGTGTATCGCTGTGGCACATCACTTTAAATTAGTGCAGTGCACTCTAGGGCAAATAAAAAGAATAGTAAATCAGGAGAGTTCAGGTGTCGTGGCGATTTATTCTACAACGGGCAACCTGGCCACCTGCATGGGGCCAAACCTCCTCAGCCCACCCGACGGGCACACGCTCCCCCTGGACGTCCTGGGGCAGGTGATGGGGAAGCTACGCTCTGTTTACCAGCCAGCTACAGCCTTCCATCCCCACCGGAGCGTTGCTGCCCAGAGGTACCTGGCTGCCGCCTCTCCTGAGCAAACGTTCGTGGGGGAGCTGCTGGGCAGAGCAGCCCCACAGCTGCAGCTTTCTGCACAGAAGCGAGGGTCCGGAGTGCGAAAGACTGTGCTCGAGCCACTTTTCAGCCACCTAGGTGGAAACCAGCAGTGGTTGCTTGTGTGCAGGTGACACAGCTGGTGGAGTTCCTCATAGAGCACCACGAGGAACTCTTTGGAGAGGATGTGGCTGGTCTGGCCAACACATCAGCTGAGGAGTTGCCAGCCTCGGGGCAGAAGCAGAAACCGCAGAGCTATGTGAGGTCCATAAACAGCGTGCTGACAAAGGCCTCCACCTGATGAAGGTGGCCCTGCTGCCGCAGGGATGAGCAAGGTCATCCACCTTGCCCAAGTGCAGAGTAAGGCTGATGTGGGTTGGCTGTGGCACTTTGTGTGGGGATCCAGCCAGAACTGGCTCAGCTGACTGAGCAAACCCATCCAAGGGACCTGCCTTTCAGAGCTAAGGTAGCCATTGGGCAGGTTGGTCCTTGCCACCTGTTCACATTTCCACTGCAGGTGCCTCCAGTCACTCCAGACTGCAAACACCTGAAGAGCTCCTCTGAGGAGAGAAGGGAAGATGAGCTAGCTTTGATTAAGTGCGGAGCTGGTTCAAGTTCATTGGGGCTTTACCTGTCTAACAATACTCTTGAATGGAAAGGTTACCAGGCTCTTCACGAGAAAACAGAAAGCAAAAACGCGGCTCTGAAGAGGGGAGGGGCGGGCAGCCAGGCAGGAAAAGGATAAAGTTGGAGAAAGAGCTCTCAGGGGTGGGCAACTGAGGAAATCCAAGTAGGCAAGAAGAACGAGGAGCCCAGGTGTGTAGCGCAGCCTGTTGTCCATCTTTCAAATGTTCAAATGTTTCAAATCACCAGGATGCTGGGCAATGAATGGAGTAAACTGCCTCCTGTGGAGCAGCGGGTACTGTTAAACCTAGGCTTTATGCTACTCTTTTCCAATAGCCATGATGTTTTGTTTGCCTCTCAGATGGGAAAAGTGTGTGCTTGTAGAATGGTAGTGCATTTTTGTCCGTGGGGCACAAAAACAAGGGCTTATTGGAACCCTGCAGTTACGGGTCTGAACATTAAAGCTTGATCTAAAAAAAAAAAAAAAAGAGTTAACAGAACAGTGATTTGAATTTAAAAACAACCCGGGGTGGTGGTGGTGGGGAGACATGGACACGACAGACACCAGAATACAGTAATATTATCCAGAAATCCTGTGTCTTTGCATCTCATGTACATTCTCATTGTTTCTTCGCTCCTTTCCTGTTTGCATAGGTTAAATGGATCAGCACTTCATCGGGCAAGTTGTTTTTCTTCCCTTCCTCCTGAAGGGGAGGCAACTCCCTGGTACTCTTGGACTTCTTTGTTTCAGCAATACCTTGATGGAGCAGATAGAGATAAGGAGCATTAGATGCAGGAGCTGGAGCAGTATCAGAAAACTGAAGCCTATAAAGTCTTTAGCAGGAGAGCACAAGACAGACAAAAAGGCAAATCACACAGACAAGGTATCGAATGGGACAAAAAGATGTGCCTGGAACAACACAAGATTCCCAGCTGGTTGGGCAGACTGACGCTCGTTTACAGCCTTTGATGTAAAGGCTTGTTAAAACGTGGATGCCTATCTCAGGGAGCTCATCTGTGGGTGTGAAATAGAACATTTTTCTTCCGGCAAATCCTAGTTTCATAAATATGACATACAGCAACCTACACCAGAAATAATAATTGTCATTATTTTGTCACAGCAGTGACCAAACCATTGTTAATTGTTCTCCATTGTTCTGGTATTGCTTGTTAAAGAAAATGTGTGTTGAATTCAGAAATTTAAAGTGCTAAAGCAGCTAAAATGGCAGAACCAGGCCCTGTCCCTAGTGTAGCCCTATTCCAAGCCTGGTTTAAAACCCAGTCCAGTTGATCAGTGGGAGAACAGAGAAACAACAGATGATCTACTGTGCACAAAGGTGCTCGCAGAAACACAGGTGTTTTGAGAAAAAAAATCAGTATATGTGAATAGGAGTTGCTTGTTCAAAGACTAAGTGTGCTTGAAGGAGTGTGTGAGTTAAAGCAGGCAGAAAGATCACGATCCGAGGAGGAGCTTGGAACCAAGGCAGAGACTGGAAGCAAATAGATGAATCAACAGGGACAGGGTCAGGTGATGGATTTGCAGAACGGACAAGACCAAAGGAAACTTCTAAAAACCTCGGGCATTGACAAAATAATGATTTGATAAGCGTATATAAGCTGTGCTGTATCCCTTTGCTCTCTGCCACTTGCTGGGGTGGTGGCCCAGCTCTGAGTGGCGATTAAAGCAAACCTAGTGGTACCCACGTCTGTGTAAATTTCTCCTTTAACTCTATATGTGAAGCATATGATGAAGTGCTGGTAATCCACCGGTGTTGTGACTGTTGACTGATGTCCCATGTTAGAATAAATACATGTACAATGGCTAACAGGCCTCAAAGGCATGAAGAACATGAGAACGGTGGTGCTGGGTCAATGGGTCTGTGCTTTTCTTTAGTGCTCTCCTTGCTACCACCTAGCACTCAGCTGGCATATTCATGGGCACAGCCAGGACCAGCCCAGCCTCTTGTTTTCCAGGGAGCCGATCACCACACATATGGGAAACAGACAGTAGACAAGACGTAGTTTTCATATTCTTTCCATTGTTTTGCTAGAGAACCTAAAGTTTGATATACCTTATTTTGTTTATATTTACATTGGCACTTCAGTGGGTCCAGACTAAATGGCAACTCTCTACCTGACTGCTGCAAAAATTGGTTTGAGCCTTCGGTTAGTAACCAGCCGTTGGTTAACTTTGTCTTTGAAATACAGCAACCTATGGTGGAATAGGAAACTGAGACAGTCAGGGACATCGGTTGTATTTACTCGAAGGAGGTGGAAAATTTTCTAGGGAAATTTTTTAATAATGTTAGCATAAAAATCCTGTATGTGGCACATGAGCGACTGCTCTAGGCAAATGGCTTTTTAGAATTAGAAGCCACCCCTGCCTTAAGTGACACATTTGGAAAAAGTCTCTACGTGAATAATAAGCTCACACAGAAAAGCTGCAGCTACCTGGTAGCACAGTATTTTTCCTGGTTTGGAGGATTTATTTATTCATCTAAAACTTTCCAATGGTCGTCACTGCTAGTTTACTCCCTGTATGACAAATAAGTAGTAAATGAAGGTGTTTTCATACAATGGAACAATCTGCGTGTTTGCATATTTTTAACAGCTGTTGCAAAGATGTACTTGAAACCCTGAAGAGCTTTTGCTTTTTATACTACTGAAAACCACGCTACACAGCTTTTTGCAAATATCCAGTTTGGAGAATCGCACAGTAATTGTTGGTTTGCTTCCGTGAAAGAAAAAAAAAACACTACGTCTTCCTTTAGAGGCAATATTTTGCTGCAGAATTTAGTTCTATCTTTTCTATTTCATCTATCTCTTCTCCAGCTCAGAAAGGTCTACTTCTTTAGAAATTCTTCTCGTTTGATATGTTAGAATATCTCTGTGTAGTAGTCAAAAAGGAACTGGACCTGCGCTTTGTCTCACTAAATTCTCATTTCCATAATACATGCAGTTTTCCTTTACTTATTAAAGAAAATTACCAAATCCCATACAGCTGCCTGGGATCATGGATCAATCTGAATATGCGTGGCCCAGCATTACTTTTTGCAACTGATCTAAAATTCTGTGCCAAATCCTATCATAACCCAGGAATGGAAATAATAGAGATGACGTACTTTGCATATCTTCTCTGCAGGTTGTTATGACCCACTGCAAGTAAATAAGAAAAAATACAGGTAGTGGACATTTCTAAATAAACCTCTGACATCTGAAGAAGTCATTTTAATATCAGATTTATTCTCACCATACTTTCTGCATGGAAGACCAGAAGAATCTATGCTTTTAATACAATTTGTGCAGGAAAGCATTGGCAAAAATACTAGAGTACTTGTAATGTTTGTTCCTACATCAAATATGCCGAGGTGAGGCTTAAAAGCCCACCAGTGAATTCACATTTGCCGCAGTGCTGTTAGTAAAAGCTGTAATTATCCGTATTTTTTTGAGAATGCTTAAAATGAAAACACAACCTAACTCTCAGTTATAGAACAGTGTAGCACAGCAAAGACGTTATCATCTAATTTTTTCATTATAAGATGTGGGTGCATAACCAGGAAGAACACTAACAATTATTTCTTAGTAAACCTTTACAGCATAAAACCATTTAGTGGGGCAGTGCAAATCAGAACATACTCCGACTTTAACACGAAAGAACACTTCTGCTGTATAGGTAGACAAAAAAATTGACTTAGTGGGATATTTTCGTTCTCACAGTGCTGTTTCCTCTCCTTTCATTGTCAGTAACCTAGCTACCCAGTGATCTTTGTGGGACACTAGGGTTAGCATAGATGTTAGGTTACCTTTAGATGCTTTACATGTTAGAGATGCATTCCTCGTGATTCTGCTCCATGCACAAGAAAAAGCCCGGTTTGCCTTTGCCTGGAGTGGGACTCAGTATGTCTTCAAACAGTTTTCTGCAAGGATACAAACACTGCCCCACTATCGCTCACAATGCTCTGGCCACAGCCTTAGCACAGATCACCATTCCACCTGGCCCCACAGTGTATCCATACATTGATGATGCGCATCCTCAGCGGGGCAGAAGGGCCAGAAAGCATTACAGGTGCAATGAAAAACATTTGGGCAACACTAATCAAGTTGGGACTGGAAGTCCCAGAGTCAAAGTGCCAAGGGCCAGCACAAGAAGTTAAATTCCAAGGAGTCTGGTGGGTTGCAGGAGCTGCCTCTCTTCCACCAGACTCACTGGAAAAGAAAGAATCTGGGCACAACCCATCCAGTACGCTGGAACTACAAGTTCAAGGGACTGTGAAGTACTGGCGTAACCACATTCCTGCCTTTTCTGTCATCGCTCGTCCCTAGTAGAATTTGTTATAAAAGGGAAAATCATGGCAGTGGACATCTCATGAGCTCTGTGGTACCGTCCAGTTCCCCTTCCTGCAGGAGCATAACAGAGCCTGGCCGCGGGGCCTCCACTCCGCTCCAGCCTCCGTTACTCCTGTCAGCACGTGCTGAGGTTGCAGGCTGCGCTGCTTAGGGAGCCGTGGCAGCACACATTTAGGATGGTGAATGCCAGCCATCCTGAAAGCGATAGCTGTCTTTTACCCTAAAAAGCTTCCTGTGATACTACGCTTCTCTGAGGTCCCAGTTTTCTCGAATTGCCCCCACCCCAAAGCAATTTCCCCACAGGGTCCCTAAGCAAGGCAGTAGAGGAGTGGCTCATCAAACTCCCTCCCAGCCCTGCCCTGGCTGAAAGAAGGCAGAAAGAAGCCTTCAAATGAGGGAAGTTCTGGCTGCAAGAGAATACAAGCTGACCAGGTCTTGGGATCCACTGACATCAACAGAAATTAAGGTGAAAACTCCCTTCTCACATGAAACTCAACTCCCCAAACAAAAACCAGTTGTGATGGGAAACTATGGTGGGGGTGGGAAATCAGCGCTGAGGGCAGGAAAGCATCAGCAGGATGGGAAACCATTGAGATGGGAAGTTGTTCTGTCATTAAAAGTCAAACTGTCACAACGCTGGCTGACCCAGGTGCTGGCATAATGATCGCCATGGAGATGGAACCCCAGAACACTGTTTGCCCCAACAAACGCCACGCTGTCCAACTGCCACGGCATAGAGCAGCATGCTCCTTGTGGTGCTCCTGCCCTCCGGGTAACCCCCAACCAGCTCTGCCAGCCAGCACCTCACCCCATCACCCCCCTTCGCTTCTGCCAACAGAGAGGTTCCCCCTCCAGCTGCCGACGGCATCAGAGGTGCCCGGCACAAGCTTCACCACCCTGACCATGCCGCCACCGGTAACTGCTGGTGTGCTGCCCTCTGTCCCGGGGCTGCTGATCACCATTCGGCCTTCCCAGCTCCACACCATCACCCACCAACCCGCCCAGGCAACCTGGCAGGGGGTGCAGGGGCCCCTGGGGGACTCGGGGCAGGTTGTGCAGCTGCCACACCTGCTGCAGCTCCCCAGCGGTGTGCAGCTGCCCCCTCTGCCTGCTCCTTGTCCCCCTGCCTATGGCCGGGGACAGCAAGTGGTGATGGGGACACTTGTGCCCTACCAGCCAGTGGGGCTGGGCCCATGGGACGTGGGCCAGGGGCAGCCCCTCTACCCTACGGGCTAAACTGTGCTGAAGGTCCCTGGACATGCTGGGCCCCTGCCACCCCAACACCCTGCGGCTCAGCATTGCGTGCATGTCCCCCCTGTGCTCTGCACCCATCCTGGCAGTGCCCAGAAGCTGTTGGAGGCCTTTAACAATGACGTGGTGGCCAGTGAGGATGGCGTCCCTGCTGCCACCCCCTGCCAGCCCGCCCTGGATATGCTCTCTGGCAGAAGCAGGACCAAGCACCAAGGTGAGGTCTGCAGGGTGGCAGAGCCCATAGGGGGTGACCTGCACCAAGGAAGGCTTGCATCACCCTGGGGGTGGCTTGGCTTCGTTTGCTTTTTCAGAAGTGGTGACCACCCTGGCAAGCCCAGAGAACCTCCTGGACCTGCCCGAGCTGGGGCCAGATGCCTTCAACAAGGCCTTTCCTGAGCTGGCAGAGGACAATCTGCAGTTTCAGGATGAGCATTCGTCCACCATGGACAGCAGTGACCCACTCGCCTGGCTCGACAGCATCCTGGAGCTCTCTGAAGTTCTCAGCGGCTCCTGCTCGACCACCCTCCTCAACAAGGTCCCGGAGCTCTCACAGTACGTGGCAAAGGGTGGCTGCTCTAAGGAGCAATCGCTGGCAGCAGGGCTGAGGGACAGCAAGGACACCAACCATGGTGTCCCTGATGTCCCTGTCTTGACCACCACCCTCAACAGGATCCCTGACCTCTTAGAGTGCATGATGGAGGGCAACTGTCCCAAGGACCAAGTGGTGGTTACAATGCCGGAGGACACCAACCCCTCCTGGCAGAGGGTGGCAACATCCCCCTTGCTGGACACCACGGGCAGGCAGGGTGGGCTGGCAGCGGTCTTCCCCACCCGGCTGCCAGAGAGTCCCATGGAGCCCTCTCAGGAGGACTCTTCAGAGAGAGAGCCCCTTGAAGGGATGCTCAGAGGGTCCCCACCAGGGTCTCCCAGAGAGTCCTCAGCAGATCCTGCTGAAAAGTCCCCTGGCCAGCCCCCCGACTGCACCCCAGCATCATCCACCCTGCATGGACCAACTGGTGGAGCAGGTGCTGCGGAGGCAGCCCCGGGTCATTTTGACCCACTTGCCACCACCACCGGGCATCTCCTCCTGCCGGGTGGTGCCCAGATTGTTACCGAAATCTTGGAATGAAGAACTTATCAACACCAATGTGATGTAGATAAGCAGACACTTCTTTATTAACGGCCGGGTGCGTGAGCGAGTCCTCTCACGATCAATGCACACCAGGTCCCAAAATCAGACACCATATATAGAACTTATTCATACATATTCATTAAATATTCATGCATAACCATGATATTTCCCGTAAATCATTAACATACTCTCCTCCTATATCCGATTCTGCGCAGTAAAGCTTAGAAAGGTCTAGAAATGGGTCTGGGGTACAATTTGGGTAGGTGGTATGAGTCGGTGGTCGCGATCTCCCCCTGCCGGAATTACCTTTTACTGAAGTTCATGATTTCTTGGCAGGCATCTACAAGCTGTTCCAGTCGACTCTCCCCAGTTCCCATTCATCTCATATTCTGACATTTCAGTGCACCTCTACATACAGAAGACTGGTCAAATACAAAGAAACCTTTCAAACCCTAAAGTTATTACCTAAGTTTTAACAATGGTTCCAGCCCCTTCTTCTAGCCTTGGTACAAGACGTACAGAAGATCTCATAGCAGCTTTTACTGTGGAACTATAAGTTTCATTAAAATATTTCTTATCCTTCTATTTTTCAATTTTATAAAATTATTTTATAAAATCAATTAATCAATCAAATAAAGTCAATCAATCTTAACTTATTAACAAATCGATAACAAGATCAGGCAAGGCTGCTGGCAAATAGGCCAAGTGCCCCACCTTGGCTGACACCCTCAGAATGCCAGAGACGTCCCCACGGGGCAACATGCTACCCAAGAAGAGGAAGAAGATGGTGGTGTGCCCGGTGGCAAAAAGCTCCAAAACCCTCTGGGAGGGGAAGCCGGACAGGGATGCCATGGCGGTGGGCTGTAGTGGGGAGCAGGGGGGCAGCAGCAAGCAGAGGGCATCCAATAGCAACTATGTGCCCACCAAGCTAGCCAGAACCCTGAGGAACAGCAGGAGACAAAGTGCTCCACACTGCCCCAGTCACCGTTGATATACTGATAGAGAAGGTGTGGAGCACAGATCCCTCTGACGTGTGACCTGCACCTGCCCACTGCAGCCCCAGCCCTCTACCAGATCTGTCTTTCTTAATTCATTAAAGGCTTGATGTTCCTTGCACAGTGCCTCTGCCTGCGGTCATTCACGCAGCAGGAGTAGGGTTAATGCAGCCCCTGCCACATGCAGAGATCGGACCCTCCACCTTCCCCTCTGTTGAGGTGACACCTCCACCAAGCTGACCCACTCTCAAAAGTATTTACAAATGAAGGGACTTCTCATCAAGGGAGGCAGCCTTGGCAGAATGAGAAACCAAGAGCAGGTAGTGAAAAGAGCACCGTTATCTAAATTGTGCAGGAAGAAGACTTCCAATGAGGAAAGTTCTGGCTGCAAGAGAACACAAGCTGATCAGGTCTTGGGATCCACTGACATCAACAGAAAATGAGTTTAAAATAGGACAAAGATAATTGCGGCAGTGGGAGATGGTGACCTCTAACTGAAATAGTTCTGCCCCAAAGAGGCCAAAATCCCACTTGGGGAGCATGCGTGTTTCGTAAAACACTTCAGCAGTGCTACTGAGGATGCGTACGTGTTTGCATTAGAAGCGAGAAACCAGCCACCAAATCTGTGTATGACACATGACTATGCAACGTGTGGCGCTCTGAGAAAGGCCCCGAACCCCTTCTCAGTGTTCCAATTGGACCTAAAAACTTTGCATGTACTTTTTAATCGCTGCCCCCAAAGTGATTTCCCCACAGGGTCAGTAAGCAAGGCGGTGGCGGAGTGGCTCTCTCAGACCCCCTGCCAGCCCCGCCCTGGGCGCTGGTGCCTCTGGCCCTGCCCCAGCAGACGTTGCTGTGCTGATGGAGGGGCTCACTCCCTCTCCACTGCATTTGCAAAGGGAATGGCTGGCTCACCCTTTGCTGCCCACGCAGCCAGCCCTCACCTTTAGCCGCTGTCATTCCCAGGGGTGCCGGCTCTCTCCCAGCACCCTCACACCTTCTCCCTGCAACACTGCGAGAGAAGCGTTCGCCAGGCACACAGGTGCCGTCACTGCCCTGCGCAGCTGGGCACCCCCAGACTGGCCCTGCCTGACTGCCTCCCTCACCAAGCACCTCCACCTCCACAGTCTCAAGCTCCATCCCTTTAGACGGAAAGGGGGTCGCTTTATTGAGAAGTAACCGTTCCTCATGAGGAACACAGTCTCTCCAGGAGGCAAAATACTTTAATAGCACTTAGAAACAAAGCTGGGGCATCTGGGGGGCCACCTCATCACTACTCCAAACGATGTGTCCTTTGTGGAGAAAAACTGAAGAGCTAGACAGTTTCCAGAGGACAGTAAACCTGACCTGCTGAGAGCTTAGGACAGTGCACGTCATGTTCTTCTTCACACTTGGTGCACATTTGACAAGCTGCGAGATGATGGTTAATTACTTCCTTCAGAGAGGACTGCAAGACACTGTTGCCAAGTCAGCTTAGGTTTTTTTGTTTTTTTCTGGTTGGCCAAGCAAAGAAACGGAGGCAGTTTCGAAGTGTGCAGAAGCACAGCTGCAGACATAATTCCTGCTGTCACGCAGGCAGGAGGAGTGAACTTCATCCCTTTGGGTCCTTTTGAGAACACCAAGCACCCAGATGGTGCTGAAGGATGTTTTTTTACATAGGGGACCCTCGGAGAGAATCAGACATGTCCAGTTTTATTCCCTGGGAAAATGCCCTGACACTGTCCTGCCCCTCAGGTGGCATATGACAATTAAACGTATTAGTAAGCATGGGCTGATTCCTGGCCCACCATGATTCGAACAGCAGCCCACAAACCCCTCAACTAGTTTTGTTCTGCCTGTACTTACAACAGTTACATTGCTCCATGTTGTGGGGGAAAGCAGATCACACAGCTTGCCCCTTTGATGCGCAGGGCTGTGTTTCAAAGGACTATGACAAGCCCAGAAGAGCACAGCACACTACGGCTTACGAATCAAGTAAATATTGCAACACAAACCATAATGCATGTGTCTGTCTGAGAAAACGGGGTTTATGTAGGCACGTGGGAAGTGGGTCTCTTGCTCAAACCCCAGCAAATCCTGTTTAGAAAAGTTCATATACTGAAACAATAAGGCAACATACTTCTGGATTTGTCTCTAAATCCCCACGGAGATGTAATTCCCTCACTGCCATCTGAAATCGTACAGCTTGAGGCACTTTTCATGTAAAGCCAAGAAAGCTCAGCTCAGAAGGCAAAGATCCTTCTTAAGGGAACGGACCACCTGTAACTACAAGACACCTTCCCGCCCACTGAAACATAGCAACAGAGTTAAAAGCAGTTTTTAAATTCCAAGTGGAGACATTCAAAGTTTGAAAACTACAGGACATTCTCTTCCTAGCACAAAATAATCAACTGTTTCCCACTTCTCTGCAAACCTTAACCCCAGTGCTTTGTATTTTTCACGCTACAGCACAGAAAGCCAGTACCCACAGTTGCACAAGGACTTCCACTGCCAGTGTGCAAAGCATTGAGGAGTCTGGGCTCAGTCTTGGCAGTACAGGAGTGATCCACCTCAAATGCACTGCACAGCCTGCATCTGGGGTATCACAGGTCAATAGCTAATCACTGCTTTTCCTCCCAGTATCAATAAAAAGAGAAAAAAATAAAATCTCCTTACTTCCACAGCTCTTCTTTACAGGCTAGAGGTTTATGGAAGCGATGACCCATTTCACCCAACACACCAAGACACCTTTTGAACAATTTTCAGAGCTGTCCAAAACCCCCCAGATCTTATACAACAATCAGTCCAAAGAAAGTACAGAGGTCTCAGCGCTACTGGACACATGCAGGAACACTTGTGTTTACTGGACTTTTTTAAAGGGAAAAGGCATTACACCAGCGTACCAGACCCTTGCCCAAAAGACTTTTCAAACCACCTGTTTGTTGATGCAGTCACTGCACTTCAACCCTTCCACCCATGACAACATCCTCTCAGGGGGCAGACTTGCCTGCTCTTGATCACAGAACCAGTCAGCAGAGGTCAGATTGAACCAAGCTAAAAACCGGGCCCAATCTCTACGTTCACGCTTGGGATACATGGCTCCTATCACAGGGCACACACGGCGGTCCCACTTGAGTTACGTATCTGAAGTTGCATTTCCCACGGGTCAAATATTCCTCTTCAGATCTGCCTTGAAACTGAGGGCTCATGGTCAGTGAGAAGAAGAGAGTTCCTTGCCTCCTGTGCAGTCAGGTCATGTTCCCCTGCTAAAAGCAGCCTGCTCAGGCCTCCCATTTGTGTACAATCTGTTAAAAGAATAAAACCAAGTCTGAAGGTTATTCATTTGCTTCCTTAAACATCCTACCATTTGCAGCATCCAGCCCTCAGAAGACGACTTCTGACATAGCAACTTCTCCAAGCAACCTGCTATAAAAGGCAGTTCAACAGAATCACCAACAGCCAGGTCTGTACCCTCGGGGAGACACTTTCAAAGCCCTTTGGAGGATTGCACTGGATCTGTGTGCTTTAGACCCCACTGCGTGGATTTACTATTTTACTGGCAAAGTTTTTATGTACCACATGTGAACATCTTCAAAACACCTACTGTAATGATCTCATGCATAAACAGACACAATGATTCTCTAATATCACACAGGAAGAACTCAATGGATGCTCCTACCAAGGCAGTGGCTCCCTTCTGTAGCCACTGAACAACCAAAAGGATGGATCAGAATGACATTATCAAGCTCTGAAGCAAACTGTCTGTCTTCCTTTAGCTGTAATTTAGAGCTTCATTGAGTGCTGAAGAGTGTCAGCCTGACAGCTCTGAAGCGTGAAGCGCTTGATCCTCTGTGCCAGAACCGCACCGGCACTGGCCACACAAGCTGCCTGCGTACTCGCAGGGTCAGGGTCAGGGTCCGGGTCAGGGTCCGGGTCAGGATCAGGGTCTTTACTGCCCTGCCACCGTAACATAGAAGTGAGGAAAGTAAAATGGAGATAGAAGTGTTCTTTCTCCACATAGTTGATGCTGGCAGCTTCTTGCCTCCAGCATTCCTGCACCTCAGGAGCTTGGGAAATGACAACAAACGTGAAACTTCCTGAAAATAATTTGCCTGACACACCACAGCGTAGCACTTTCGTATGCCCACACGACACTTCTGGCTCCCAGCTGCTCTCCTGCGCTTCCCTGTAGCTACCTGGGAGGCACCTTTTCCATCTCCTCAGATCTGGCCAGCTGAAGAACACCCAACTCATGGCTCTAACATTCTTCCCCTTCCTCTCAACATCTTCCTGGTGGTCTCAGCTTTCTGCCCTCCAGATTAGGGGTGTATCATGACAGGACAAGGACAGCACTGTTGGTTTTTGGGTTTTTTTTCTGTAAGGAAGCCAAATACTTAAAACTCTTTATTAAAATATAAAAATTAAGAGGAAGGGAAAAGCCAAAATGACAGCCAAGTGGAAGTTTCATTTGGTGCTCAAACTACCTGAATACTTATGCTGCAGCCGAGAGCTGGCCCTTAGATGGCTGATCAGGATAAAGCCCCAAATCCTGCCACTAAGGTTTCAAATTACAAAATAACATCATCTAAGGGAAGGCAATATGGATAAACACAAACATTGCCGTATGTTTACAGGGCCTTCACAGCACAATGGTTCTCTTATGGCACCGAGAACTTAGCAGTAGGAAGAATTACAAAGGTCAAGTGCTATTTATAAGCAATGTACCCTTAAATCAACACTAGTGACAAAAGAGCCAAGCACTTGACTTGCAGAACAGCAGATGATTCGTGACTTTCTCCACAGCTTCTACTACTGATGAAGTTTACAACCACCTCACCATTTGGGAACGACATCCGTTGCTAGTGTTGCTCTGGGTGGAAACTCAGCCAGAAGGAATTTGTCATTACAGGAATTCTCATGCCACTGAACTGGCAGCAAGGTACACAAGCCTCTTAATCCCTTTTTATACTTTTACACTTGTGCCATAAAACCATTCTCCACTCTCCATCTCAACACCTCTCCAAGCAGTAAAGGCCCATCTGCCACACACTTGTCACAAACTACATAGGATAATGACACAGGTTTCAAATACATCAGAAAGTATCAAATCAGACACTTTAAAACATAAAAAAAAATTAAAAAAGGTGGCAGTGGGACATTATTTTCTACCTTGACTGTTAGGTTCACAAGCTGCTAGTAGTTAACATTAATGGCTCACTGTTTCACGGTCATGATGGCAACAGTTCTGCAATGTGTGGATACCAGCGAGAGAATTCCTGCCTTGCACCAGTTCAGGTGCTCCACCTATACCTCTTCACAGATTTGATTTTTTTAATTATTTTTTTTTTTTAATGCTTATCAGGGTAGGATCTGCCTACCAAGACCAGATTTTAAGTGAAATTACATTACACTCCTCTTGATTTAAATACAGCAAGATAGCTCCACTGCTACATTCAGCCACAAGAACGTAAACACCTCCAGCTTCATAGACACCCATACATTATTTTTGTAAGGAACAAATGACTGAACATGGAACAACACTATGAAAAAGCAAAAGAATGCACACAATCAGCATTTCCCTATTTGGACCAAAAAAAGAAAATCTCTTAACAGCAGATAAGTCTAAATTAAAAATCAGCCACATCCAGATCCCAAATGGGGGAGGGGTTATTGTATGCCACAGACCTGGACTTGACTGTTGAAGGAAATCACACACTAAGGAAAATTTGAGGTGGTTCTGCAGAGGTTTTAGAGCCTTGGCAACTTCACTTGGGACATGAAAGGTATGTGCGCTATAGTATCACCCACAGTAAAGGAAACCAGTCTCGTAGTTTGAGTTCAACACCACATCCGCAAACAAAATGAGGCTGCTACATTTGAGGAACACTGATGGAAACCTCACCTGCCATCCCGAAGTTATGCTATGGCATTTCTTCCCTTTTTGCCATTTTCCTCAGCCTTGGTACATCTTTTGCACAATCTGAAGCGAGGGCTTCTTCCTGTTTCTAACAGTGAATGTCTGGGTATCACACGTTGGTTTCTTGTGCGGCGCCAATAAGACCCAACACTTGCCTTCATAAATGCACCCGTACACTAGGGAAGAAAAGGAAAATTACCAGTCTCGACATTGTACTGCCCACAGGGCAACAGAGTGCCCCGCTCATAAGCAGATTTAAGACAGTAAATAACCCTCAAATATCTTGATAAACAAGCACAGTTTAATCATGTCCTTTTAAACTGACCACCGACACAATCTAACAAGAAGACACATTAAGGGAAGCAGAGCTGTAGTTAAAAAAGTGGGGCTTCTCTTTTCTCTCCTGAGGGTTTACCACCCAGAGCAGGCTCAAGTTCTGAACCTGCAGACTGCTCCCCCACGCTTCTATGCTCACTCTGGGAAAGAAAGACGGTTGTTTGAATTCTTTTGCAGGTACAGTCTTTCTTTACTTTTGAGTTGGAATGAAATGAAAAGCTGCCATCAGTCCCACTTACGGCACAGGGACACACCCATGTTCCATGCACATGCCTGCACAGAAACGCACACAGAGGGAAACCATCCCTTGGGTATCAAATACAGAAACAGCACTGAAAACCTTGACTTCTGAGAGTCCCTGCAGCGTTCTCCCATGTCAATACACAGCATGCTTGTGGCAGGATCACCACTGCGTGTGCGTCACTTGCTTTCATTTCCATCTTCATCTCCAACCTGGCACTTGCCACCTCCAGACTGCAGCATGCATAAAAGCAATTCTGTTTACTAGAAGCACAGCACCATGTGAACCTTCTGCATGAAGTCCGGTATTTAAAGAAATTGCTATAAAGAATAAAAATCTGCCGGCACCACAGACCCTCACTCACGCTGTGTTTTCTGAACAGGGATGATATATGAAACCTGCAAACTAAGGACTGCAACACCTTGCTCCTTGCCCCTCTTCTTTTGCCCTCAGGCTGGCGCAGGAGCTCCTTTCACCAGAGCAGGCACACCACAGACACAGCCTCACCGAGGGGAAGGGTGGGGAGGGGAAAAGGGCAGAGGGGGAAAGGAAAGACCCACAGAAGCAGCTTTGCCGCCCACTGCCAAAGCCACAGCCTGCTCATCCTGGTCCCCCACCCTGTCTGTGCTGGTCTGTGCCTCTGTCCTCCTTCCCGCCTCTCTGCTCCTCTCCCTGTCCCTCTCTCCTGCTGCTGACCCTGCATTCCCTCGGGCACCCCCCTGCCTCTCTGTCTCTGTCCCGCTCCAACCCTCTGCCTGCTCCTCGCCAGTCCCTGTCCTTTCTCCATCCCTGCCCAGCCCCTCCCGCACCCCCTGCCCCTCTGGATGCCCCCTGTCCCTCTCCAGCCACCCCTCTGCCTTGACCCACCTCTCCCTGTCGCTCGGTGCCTCTCTCCCCCTCGTCCCTGCCCCACGGGGGCTCCAGGGCCTGGGCCTGTGCTCAAGCAGCCCAGGGCAGTGGCTGTGGGGCCTGCAGGGCCAGGGCTGGGGGTTGGTGTCCCCGCAGGGCCCGACGGCAGGGCAGGGCAGGGGCACCCCCGGGGCCTGCTGGGAGAAGGTGTGCCCCAGGGCCTGCTGGGAGCTGTAGGCCCGGGGCCACCCCACGGCCAGGTTGTTCCCGGGGCATGCTGGGAGCTGTAGGCCCGGGGCAGCCCCATGGCCAGGTTGTTCCCAGGGCATGCTGGGAGCTGCTCTTGCCCACCCTCAGCCTCCTGGCAGCCATGTTGGTCTGGGCAGGCACAGCCTGTGCTGGGGCTGTGTCCCAGCTGAGGGGGGCCTGTGGCCGGCCGTGGGGCAAGGGAGGCCCCTGCCTGCTGGCTGCCTGGGGGTGCAGTGGGGAGGCTCCAACCCCCCGGTGTTCCGGGCCCCCGGGGCAGCTGGAGTCAGGCCTGGCCGGGGCAGTCCTGGGGGTGAGCCGAGAGCTAAGGAGGGAGAGAGGCGCCGGCATGTGCCCTGGGCACAGGCACCGGGCACCCCGACTCACAGAGCCCCCCGCAGCCGCCCCGGCGTTTGTAGTTCCTGCAGGAATAGGGCTAGCGTGTTTTGCTACTGACTCTGGCAGGGCCCTGGCTACACCTGCCCTGCTGAGGGACTGGGAATATGCAGCTGCCTGGGAGAGTCACCAGCCGGAGTATGAGTGCTCAAGCCTTGTTTCCCTTCCTGGAAAACACTCCATTTTTTAATACAGCCTCTCAGCGGCGAGATCCAGGCAGTCGGGATTGCTTCCTGTAGGGAGCAGCCTGGTGACTCGAGGCTGCTGCCTTCAGCAGCAGAGCGGGACGCTTCTCCTCGCTGATGGGATGAAGTTATAAAGAATCACTAGGAGAGGCTGCAACTAAAGCAATGATTAACTCAACCTATTGAATAAGCTCAGTAAGGGGTGGCAAGCCTTCTGAGGCAGCTGGACTATACCAATAGACGAGGGAAGTGGGGTAACGGTGTGTTGCCATCAAAACCATATAGCACAGAGAAGAAATGAAGTTCTATAACAACAAGTAGAGTGCAGGTGCCCCAGGAAAGTTCAGCTGAAGTTCACCAAGTTGTTGACCACTAACGATCTCTAAAGACCCCAAGAAAGGCCCCCAGGATCAAAGTGACATACCCAAGTGCCTTATGCATATGTAAATAATTTTGAGGAAGTAGGTAGTACAAAGTACATCTTCCCATCTGAACATGCTCAGAAAGGACCCTGAGGGGCTGGATATCGAAGAGTGGAGCGTGTTGATGGGTCATAGGGTTTTTTTTTTTCCTTCCCACACAAAATTCCATTTTGTTTTGTGGGTAAGCAAAACTGCATATTGCAATGTGTTTCCTTGACTGGTAGTTTTTTCATAACAGGTGGGATCTCCAGGTTTAAACCCTGGTGCCTGAAAACCCCAACAAGGACACATGCTTGGAATAAGGGTTCACAAGTCTGGGGTATGCCATGCTCCATTGTTCTATTCCACGATTCACAACAAATGGTTCACAAACAATTCCTGATAAGAGTGTTTTGATGGGGTGGGGGATTTATTCCCATGTTTCAACTCTATTATCTAGATTGGACAAAAATGTTTAAGGCACCAAGCCCATACCCTGTTTGTTAGCCATTTGAATATGCCAACCTGGGGATAACATGCCTTTCTATTTGTGGTGTATGGATTCACCGTGGGGTCTCAATACATACCAGTTCCCCCCTTGGCAAGGGGCACAGATCCCCTGCCCAGCAGGCAGCTCATTGAGAAGCCCAGCAGGACCTTCTTTGCCAAGCTGCTTTCCAGCAAGGTGGCCTGGGCTTGTTCATCCCCAGGGGCCAGAGTCGGTACTTGTTGGACCTGATGAGGTTCATGCTGGCCCCTTTCTCTAGCCCAGCCTGGTCCCCCAATTCTAGCACACCCACTGTGGTAGCTGACACCCCCATATCCCATTTTTGTGGGTGCCAGCAGTGCCCACATCCCCACTGAGTTCAGGCACTGAGGGTGACACAGCCCCAGATGCGGGATGGATGGATGAGCCCCAGCACCAGGATAGAGGAAAGATTGAACATTTCAGATGGGGGTGCACCCCAGAGGGTTCCCAGCCCTGCACCCCGCAAGCTGCTCACTGGCAGGGGAACCCACTGCTCTTCTGGGAGCAGCGCTGCCACCACGAGGGCTTGCAGAAACAGACACAGTGGTGCCGGCAGTCGCATCTCCACCAAGCATTTGGGCAGCCCCACAGCTGGGAGCAGCCCTCCTGCAGGCACAATCCTGCCCAGCACGGTCCTGAGTCTGCCTGCCCACATGCCCTGCCCATGGGGACATGGTTCTGGGGCCTGGGGTCTGCTGGGGTGCTGCTGCCTGGCCCCACGTGGATGGTGCTGCCCAGGCCCATGGAGCTGATACTGTCTGGTGTCATGGGGCTCCTCTTCCTCATCCCCATTGGGCTCCTTCTGCCCACCTGCACAGGGCTGCTTCTGCTTGGCCCCATGTCCTCCCCTTGGTCTTTGTCCCCATCTGCTATCTTCTCCATGTGCGCATCTGCCCCCAGCAGCTCTACTCGAAGGCCCTGGAAAAACCCTCTGGGCTCCAGAAGCCCTGGATAGAGCTGATCCTCTTTCCTGCTGCTCCTCTTTCCTGGCGGCAGGGGAGGGAGAGAACTGTGGGGTGGTGGTGAGCGTGGTGTGTGTCCCACTACAGACTGCCTCTTGCCACTTGGCCATCATTACTTGCAGAAACTTTTGGTACTGCCTGGTTGTGTCCTGGACGATATGGATGAGCTCCTCGGTGAAGTTCTGTGTGACCGAGGCCATGGCTGAGGGGCTGCTGGGGGTGGCTTCAAATCGATGGGGCTCTACGCACTTTCCCTGCCATCCAATGGGGAATTCCTCATGCTTTGGCATCCCTGCCATCCACAAGGAATTCCTCCTCTGGCAACTCCAGGGAGAGGCCCTGGCCAAGGGCAATTCCCAGCTTCCCAACTGGCACCCAGATTGCCGTGATGGACCAGGAAGGTGCAGAGCCAGGTAGTGCCCCTGGTTCTGCCATCACACCAGGCCAGTGGTGTGGGACACAGTAGAGGGAGCCCAGGGTAGAAGAGCCGCTGCATGACAGCGACAGCAGCAGGGCCTGTGCAGACTGGTGCTCCCTTGGCAGCACACCTGCGCTCGCCCTGCAGCAGAGGACGGGGAAGAGAGAGAAGGCTGTTGCCCTGCAGTGCTCATGCACATGTGCAAGCCCACGTGTGGAGGTCCAACTTCTGTTAGTGAGGACTGGCAGGTTTCTGGTCAGACACTGGGAAGGCAGTCAGGTGTCGGGTGGCCTGAGGATCCTGACCTCTTCTTCCTCGGCCAAAGTGCCACGAGTCCCAGAATCACACAATGGTCGTTGTTGGAGGGAACCTCTGGAGATTATGTAGTCCAACGCCCTGCAAAAGCAGGCTGTGCTAGAGCAGGTTGCACAAAATCATGTGCAGGTGGTGCTGGAATGTTTCCAGAGCCTCTCTGGGCAGCCGGTGCCAGTGATCTTAAGCTGGAGTGCTGTGCAAGGGTCCCTGTGCTGGTGGGGGGCAGTGCCTGGGCTAGCTGCAACATCAAGGCACTGCAAAGGGGCAAGGAGATGATGAGCACAACAAGCCCATGCCACGCTCCCTGCTTCCCCACATGACAGTGCCTGTGCCCAGGTCCCTGATGGCTGTGGAGGCCACCTGGCACTGGGCACCCTTTTCCCTGGCTACCCGGAGGCTGCCTTAGGCTCTCTCTAGTCCACTCAGGCCCCCTTCTGAGGCCTTCGTTGCACCCCAGACCCCTCTGCAGAGCCTCAAGCCCTCAAAAAGACACCGGACGGGGGGCCCGGTCCCCTAGTCTCGACCATTCCGCTCGAGTCCCTGCGGCACCCCTCCACAGGTGTCTGGTATGCCCCAGGCCTCCGGTTGCTCCTCTAGCGTGGCCACTACTACAGCCAGAAGGCAGGCAGGGAGGGGGGCAACTGCCGACCAGCAGCAGCAGCAGCCTCTTTGCTCCCACTCAAAGCTCATGGCGCTCCCTGCAGCCACTGCAGCCGTAGGCCTGGGCTTGGAAACATGGTGCAGCTGTGAAAGCAGAGCAGCCTGGGGAAGCCCAAGAACTCCGTGGCGTGAGCAAAGGCCCCAGCTCGTGGATTTCCCCTGAAGCCCAGCTGGCCCTGAGAGGCCACTTTCAAGCTGGCTTGCACCTCGTACAGAAGCCCACGGGGACGCCAGCAGGAGCCAGCCTAAGGCATTCTCTGCTTCCAGCTGCCACCCCCAAGGCCCTGAGCCCTCCTATGACCTGCCTTCCTTCCTTCCACTGTTCCCTCATGCTTCTCTCGGAGCAGGCAGAGCTTCAGCCCTTTGCGATGACCCTTTGTGCCCGACTTGGCAGCCTGCCTCCTTCGGCAGGTGCCGGCTCTGGAAGTCCTTGCCTCGCACAGGAGACTGCAGTGCACTGGCGCATGGTTAGCCATGCCAACGGAAACACTTTATTGCAAGAAGGCAGCCTGCTGAGTTCTGCCGTTGCGAGGAGCGTGGACAGGACAGAGCAGGCCTTTGTCACTGAGGCTGCCTTTCATCAGCAGGAATTGCCCCAGCAGGAAACGGTCGTCGTGCGCTGCAGCCTGCCCTGGATGCTCCTCATCGTGCTGCTCCAAGCTATTTCGCTCTTAGGTACTGCAGGAGCTCCTGCAGCCGAGTAAAGAAGTCCAGCAGCTTCTGGACTGGAAACGGGCAGGGTGGAAACCGGCTCGATTCTGTTGGCCTTGGCCTTGGCCTCGGCCTCTGAACGGGGGTGTAGGTGAAGACTGGCTGTGGCCTTGCAGTAGTGGTTACTGCTGGGCGCAGGCCCATCTGCGCCAGGATCCAGTCGTAGAAGTGCTGGGTGGAGGTGTAGACTCCGGGCGTCCTTGCTCTCACACAGCCCGTCCCCCAGCTGGTCACGCCAACAAGCCAGAAGTAGTCGGCGCTCTTGTCTTGGCACACAAGAGGCCCACCGCTGTCCCCCTGCAGCACAGGAGAGAGGATGAAAGGGTTGTTGGGTGGCCACCATCAGCCCGGTGGCTTGGCTGGCTCCTCTTTCACGGCACCTGCCAGAGCTGCATTCAGTGGCCAGCCAAGCTCTGTAGAAGCTTGCCTGGCAGGGGGCGGTGGGCCTGTAAGGCAGGGCTCGCTCTCACCACTCTTCACGGTGGTGGTGAAGGTGTGTCAGACGGCTGGGATGGTGGAGCTCTGGGCTCCAGCCACCCCTCTGCCTTGACCCACCTCTCCCTGTCGCTCGGTGCCTCTCTCCCCCTCGTCCCTGCCCCACGGGGGCTCCAGGGCCTGGGCCTGTGCTCAAGCAGCCCAGCACTGTGTGCCCATGGGAATGGCACGTGGCCAGATGTCCTCAGGACTGTGCTGGGCAGGATTGTGCCTGCAGGAGGGCTGCTCCCGCCTGTGGGGCTGCCCAAATGCTTGGTGGAGATGCGACTGCCAGCACCACTGTTTCTGTTTCTGCAAGCCCCTGTGGTGGCAGCACTGCTCCCACAAGAGCAATGGGTTGCCCTGCCAGTGAGCAGCTGGTGGGGTGCAGGCCTGGGACACCCCTGGCATGCCCCTTCATCTGAAATGTTCAATCTTTTCTCTATCCATGGTTCTGTCTATGGAGCTCATCCATCCATCCTGCAGCTGGGACTGCATAACCCTCAGTGCCTTAACCCAGTGGGGATGGTCTGGCATTGGGCACCGCTGGCACCCACAAAATGGGGGGTAGGGGTGTCTGGTACCACAGTGGGTGTGCTGGCAGCTGGGGACCGAGTCTGGCTGGAGAAAGGGCGCAGCAGGGACCCCATCAGGTCCAACAAGTGCCAAGTCCAGCCCCTGGGGATGAACAAGCCCAGGCCCCCGCCTGTGCCGGGGCCACCTTGCTGGAAAGCAGCTTAGCAGAGAAGTCTTCGTGGGCCCCTCAACCAGCTGCCTACTGGTCAGGGGATCTGCGCCCATTGCAAAGGGGGGATCCAGTATATATTGAGACCCCACTGTGAATCCGTGCACCACAAATAGGAAGGCATGTTATCCCCAGGTTGGCATATTCAAATGGCTAACAAATAGGGTATGGGCTTGGTCCCTTGAACGTTTCTCATCCAAACCAGATAATAGAGTTGAAACATGGGAATAAATCCCCTACCCCACCCGAATACTCCCCTCAGGAATTATTCATGAACAATTTGATGTGAGTTGTGAAATAGAACCACGGTATACCCCAGAAGCGCGAAGCCTTATTCCAGGCACGTGTTCTTGTTGGGGTTTTCTGGCACCAGTGTTTAAACCTGGAGATCGTATGTGTTATGCAAAAACTACCGATCCAGAAAACGCATTGAAATATGTATTTTTGCTTACTCACAAAACAAAATGGAATTTTGTGTAGGAAGGGAAAACAAACAAGCTACCACCCATCAACACGCTCCACCGGTCAATATCCAGCCCCCCAGGGTCTGTTCTGGGCATGTTCAGATGGGAAGATGTACCTTGCACTAACTACTTCCTAAAAATTATTTACATATGCATAAGGCACTTGCCTATGTCTCTTTGCTCCTGGGGGGTCTTTAATGGGGTCTTTGGAGAGCACTGGTGGTCAACAACTTGGTGAACTTCAGCTGAACTTTCCTGGGGCACCTGCACTCTACTTGTTCTTATAGAACTTCATTTCTTCTCTGTGCTCTATGCTTTGGAAGGCAACGCTCCGTTACCCCACTTCCCTTGGCTACTGTTATAGCCCAGCTGCCTCAGAAGGCTTGCCACCCCTTGGCGAGCTAATTCAATAGGTGGAGTTAATCACTGCCGTAGCTGCAGCCTCTCCTAGCGATTCTTTGTAACTTCATCCCATCAGCGAGAAGAAGCGCCCAGCTCTGCCGCTGAAGGGCAGAGCCCCAGCAGGGCCCCAGCCCAGCCCAGGCTGCGCCTGCCCAGCCCAACATGGCTGCTGGGAGGCTGAGGGTGGGCAATGGCAGCTCTCAGCATGCCACGGGAACAACATGGCTGCCCTGCAGCACAGGGCCTACAGCTCCCAGCATGCCCTGGGAACAACATGGCCATGGGGCTGTCCCAGGCCTACAGCTCCCAGCATGCCCTGGGAAAAACATGGCCATGGGGCTGTCCCAGGCCTACAGCTCCCAGCATGTCCTGGGAACAACATGGCCATGGGGCTGTCCCAGGCCTACAGCTCCCAGCATGCCCCGGGGCACGCCTTCTCCCAGCAGCCTCCCCAGGCAAGAGAGGGGAAACACCAGCCGTCCCCAGGGGCAGGGGTCAACAAAAGCCACCCAAGCGAGTTGGTGGCCAAACTGGATGCCTCAAGGTCAGGGTTTGTCTTGGCGGGTGGATGAAATTCCTTGGCAGCGGACCTGTCAGAGCCCAGGTGCTTTGCTCCACGAGTCTGACGTGCACAGTCCTGTAGCTGAGAAGAGTGGCAAAGAAACCCTGCACAATGGACGGTGCCAGCCGCAGCTGTGCACGGGCAGCTTCCAGCCCTGGGCAGGAGTTTCCTCCTCTGGCTGTGCGGCGCAGGGAAGAGGTGGGAGCTGTGCCGGCGGCCAAACAGCCCTTCACCAGCAGCACGTGGGGAAGCCCAGCGGCAGCCGCCTGCTGGCTGCAGGGGAGGTGGTGGCTGCGTGGCCACTGTGTGTCCTCGTGTAGCCTCGTGTCACAAAGGGGCAGTGATGCGGCACCCACCCAAAACTTGTGACCTCACCTGGCCAGGGCTGGACATCCTGAGCAGCGGGCCAGTTGGGATAATTCCTTCTTGAGCTACTTGTGTGGCTACCTCTTTCTAAACATTTCTCCTTTCCTGCTGACCCCTCCTCACCTTCCACCCTCTTTCAAAGGTAAGTTGGCTTTGACTTTTGGCACAGATCCTACAGGAGGTAGATCGGGAATAAAAGTGGAGGCTGCTCTCTGCCTCCCAACCTCTAGGCTGAGCTCTTCTACCCTTCTAGGCTGGCCAGAAAGGCGCTATGGGGAGCGTTCCTCTTGGCTAATTCCTATGTCTTTCCCATCACCTAGTCTAGGAAAGTAGGGATGGGGCAGCCCGAGGTGTTGAGCTCAGCATAGCCTGACCCGAAGCCCACCTTGCCTGATGGGTCAGGAAGGGAGGCCGGAAACACAGCCCAGCAATGGCAACCGTTAAAGGAGCGGCCAAAAGGCAGTCACTCCTGCAGACAGGGTGGCCAAATGTGGGCTGGAGAGCCAGAGGGCTCTGCTGTCAACAGTCTCTACAGGCAGTTAAAACGACCACTGGAACACGTTTGATGGTGACTGCTGGCCTCTGGGTTTTTTGGTGCTTGAATGATTTTCTTGAGCTCCGCTTCTTTCATTGCAACCAGGTGACGGGATTGGAGCTGATCTTCTTTTTCTGGACTGCGTCCAGACATCCTTTGTCAGCCAAAGCTTCCCGCTGCGCTGCTGAGAGGAGCGATGGCTGCAATGGGGAACAAGTCCTGTGAGTAACTGTTTCACCAGCAGGCTTGGCCTTGGTGAATCCCCAAATGCAATGGGCACGGCTGGTGCTCCATCCCGCAACGTTGCTGTAGGGACAACCTCAAGGGAATTCTGGGGCTTTTCCTGAGAGCAGCCAGGCCTACCCAGGGTTTTTGTGCAACAAAACCATCATTTCCCTGCAGTCGTTGCTGAGGGAATGGCTCCACCACAAAGGATCCTCTTTCCCCCCCATTAAGTAAGCAATTCTTTTCAAGACAGACCGTTCTCAGTCCCTTCTTCTCTTATAATTTTTAGAGACCTCTTCTGTTCTCTGAGTCCTGGGAATTCACCTCATCCTCGATGGATGACTGCAGAAGGTGGGAGGGGAGCTGCTAAACTTCTCCATTTCTTCCTTCCAGGCAGTACCTGTCTCCTCCTCTTCTCTTCCCAAGCTAGCTAGAAGATTTGCATGGGCTGGCAGCAAAGGCAGAGAGCTGGAGCAGGCCTCTACAACCTGGGCAATACGTGCTGCCTCAACTCCTTGCTGCAGTGCCTGACGTACACCCCACCTCTGGCCAACTACCTGCCCTCTTGTGAGCACAGCGACTCCTGTGAGTACTTTTTGGAAGATCTCCTTGTCAGTCTGTTGGGCACTTCCCAAGGACCCCCAGAACCTGCCACTGGATGCAGGAGAAAAGCAGCCCTTCTTTCTCAGCCACCGCCAAGGTGGTGCTCTTGGAACACTCAAGCCTACAAGCCGCTTGGCCTATCGAGGCGTGTTTGCTGTCACAAAGATGCCTCTTTCTAGTGCTGCCTGTCGTTCCCTATTCCTACATCTAACCTACATATTTGCTGGTTGCACAGAAAACTTCTGTCAGCGAGGCATCCCTCTCAAGAATGTTTTCTGTGTACTGAGATGTCGTGGGCTTGCTGGGCCATTGGCACCTGGGGACGACTAAGAGACTGTCCTAGCAGAACTCCAAGGTCTCCATGAGGTTTCCCATCACAATGGCTCTTTGACTAACCTGACCAGCTTGCTTCCTTCCCTCCCTCCTTCCCTCCCTCCCTCTTCAGGTCAGCAGGAAGGCTTCTGCATGATGTGCATCATGGAAGCGCACGTTAACGATGCCTTGTCCACCTCAGCCTGTGCCATCCAGCCCAGGGCTGTCATCAATGCCCTCTCACGTAAGTCATCTCAGCTGCTTTGACGTGCTATCCTCTGTTGGTAGAGGACTGAAGTACTACCTTCCTCTTGATTAGGAATAGGAGGGCATTTCACGCTTGGCATGCAGGAAGACGCCCACAACTTCTCACGCTGTACTGTCACTGCCATGCAGAGAGCTTGTCTGGCTGGAAGCAGCGTGTAAGCACAAGCAAACGACCTTTCAATGTTGCCCAGCGTTTTGGCCTCCTTGACGTACCCCATCAAGGAAAGGCTATGCCCAGGGCTTTCAGGCACAGGAAAACTCTTGGAGGAGATAACTCTCTGCCTTACCATTTCCTTCCAGCTGGGACATCTCTTCTCAATATACTACCATCGTCCATCAAATATTTGGGGGCTTCCTGAGGTCCAGAGGTATGTTTCCACAACTGTTGCTCTCCTTACACTTGCCTGTGCCCTGCTGTGTGTCTGTGAGAGACAGATGAGCGTGGGGCTGGCTCGAGTAGGGATGAAGAGCATAAACGGGCACGGTCAATTGACTTCGCCTGTCGCTGATCATTTCCGTTTGCCTTCCAGTCACGTGCTGCAGCTGCAAAGCAGTTTCCGATTCCTACAAGGCCTTCCTGGATGTGCCTTTGGATATCGAAGTAAGAGGGTTTCTCACTGGGCTTCAAGTCGTCCCAAGCTCCTTGTGGCTTCCCAGAATCTGCGCAGCTGGCTTTGAAAAGTGCACTGTGAACACAGGAGAGCTGTGGGGGCGGTGGGAAGTGGTATGGGTGGTGTCTTCCTGCAACGGCCGTGGCAGTGGACTCCCTGTAGGTGCTGGCTTTAAAGCTGGACAAGCACGCATTATCCTCTCTGCACCCCTGAGGGACTCTCAGCCACCTTCTCTTTGCCCTCCCTCAACACCCATCTGGCTCCTAGGCTGATGGCTCGTGTTGTTTTCATTCCTGATGACTGCGCACACCATTGGTATCTGAACTGAGCGGTGGCACGGTGAGGTAGCTCTTAATAGTGCCAGCCGGGAATCTCTGGGAAGGGAGGGAAACGTTCGGCATCATACCCTCTTTCTGCCTCCCTCTGGCCAAGGTTTGCAGGGTCACAGTGGATCTCCTCAGCGGCAGCTCCCTGGGTCTTGTGGGCAACTCCTCCTGAGTGCTTGGGCGAGGGCATTTCCACCAGCTCAGAGCTCTCCTTTCTCACCCCTCCAGGCAGCCTCATCTGTCACCGCAGCTCTGGAGGACTTTGTCAAACCCGAGCAGCTGGCTAGTGAAAACAGCTTTCGATGTAACAGGTAAGAGGATGACTAACACCAGATTAAGACTTGTAGCTGTGTGGAGATGCTGCGTGTCATCGAGCCTCAGGAGGTTCATTGCACAATCAGGAGGCACAGCTTTTCTTTCTTCCAGCCTAACGGTTCTGAAAAGCCATGAAATGGCGTGAGGACGTGTGAGGTGGAAAAGGTTGTCTGGCCGCCGTGGGGCAAGCTAGGGTGCATTTCAGCGCTTTTCTCTCTGCTTGCTTTCAAGCTGTGGCAAGAAGGTTACCGCCCTCAAGAGGTTTACAATCGATCGCGCGCCCAGGGTTCTCACGCTGTGCCTGAAACGCTTTGATTTCTCCGGCAAGAAGATCGGCAAGGTGTGTACGCAATTGGAGGGCCACTTTCTTTTTCATCCTGGAGCAGGAGATTTCCCAAAGCAGCACACTCTGTCACAAGCTTTTCAGGTGGAGCTTTTGGTGTTCCCTTCTGGGGAGAGGAGAGCTCCTGTGGCAAGGCAAGCACATGCTCTGCTGCGACAGAGCTGCTCTGGCCGAGAACAGTTTCCTGCCACCCAAGGCGTCACCTGCTGCTTCAGGGACAAGCGAGTGTTGATGAGCCCCAGAAAGGGGCCAGCATGAACCTCATCAGGTCCAACAAGTACCGACTCTGGCCCCTGGGGATGAACAAGCCCAGGCCCCGGCACAGGCGGGGGCCACCTTGCTGGAAAGCAGCTTGGCAAAGAAGGTCCTGCTGGGCTTCTCAATGAGCTGCCTGCTGGGCAGGGGATCTGTGCCCCTTGCCAAGGGGGGAACTGGTATGTATTGAGACCCCACGGTGAATCCATACACCACAAATAGAAAGGCATGTTATCCCCAGGTTGGCATATTCAAATGGCTAACAAACAGGGTATGGGCTTGGTGCCTTAAACATTTTTGTCCAATCTAGATAATAGAGTTGAAACATGGGAATAAATCCCCCACCCCATCAAAACACTCTTATCAGGAATTGTTTGTGAACCATTTGTTGTGAATCGTGGAATAGAACAATGGAGCATGGCATACCCCAGACTTGTGAACCCTTATTCCAAGCATGTGTCCTTGTTGGGGTTTTCAGGCACCAGGGTTTAAACCTGGAGATCCCACCTGTTATGAAAAAACTACCAGTCAAGGAAACACATTGCAATATGCAGTTTTGCTTACCCACAAAACAAAATGGAATTTTGTGTGGGAAGGAAAAAAAAAAACCCTATGACCCATCAACACGCTCCACTCTTCGATATCCAGCCCCTCAGGGTCCTTTCTGAGCATGTTCAGATGGGAAGATGTACTTTGTACTACCTACTTCCTCAAAATTATTTACATATGCATAAGGCACTTGGGTATGTCACTTTGATCCTGGGGGCCTTTCTTGGGGTCTTTAGAGATCGTTAGTGGTCAACAACTTGGTGAACTTCAGCTGAACTTTCCTGGGGCACCTGCACTCTACTTGTTGTTATAGAACTTCATTTCTTCTCTGTGCTATATGGTTTTGATGGCAACACACCGTTACCCCCACTTCCCTCGTCTATTGGTATAGTCCAGCTGCCTCAGAAGGCTTGCCACCCCTTACTGAGCTTATTCAATAGGTTGAGTTAATCATTGCTTTAGTTGCAGCCTCTCCTAGTGATTCTTTATAACTTCATCCCATCAGCGAGGAGAAGCGTCCCGCTCTGCTGCTGAAGGCAGCAGCCTCGAGTCACCAGGCTGCTCCCTATAGGAAGCAATCCCGACTGCCTGGATCTCGCCGCTGAGAGGCTGTATTAAAAAATGGAGTGTTTTCCAGGAAGGGAAACAAGGCTTGAGCACTCATACTCCGGCTGGTGACTCTCCCAGGCAGCTGCATATTCCCAGTCCCTCAGCAGGGCAGGTGTAGCCAGGGCCCTGCCAGAGTCAGTAGCAAAACACGCTAGCCCTATTCCTGCAGGAACTACAAACGCCGGGGCGGCTGCGGGGGGCTCTGTGAGTCGGGGTGCCCGGTGCCTGTGCCCAGGGCACATGCCGGCGCCTCTCTCCCTCCTTAGCTCTCGGCTCACCCCCAGGACTGCCCCGGCCAGGCCTGACTCCAGCTGCCCCGGGGGCCCGGAACACCGGGGGGTTGGAGCCTCCCCACTGCACCCCCAGGCAGCCAGCAGGCAGGGGCCTCCCTTGCCCCACGGCCGGCCACAGGCCCCCCTCAGCTGGGACACAGCCCCAGCACAGGCTGTGCCTGCCCAGACCAACATGGCTGCCAGGAGGCTGAGGGTGGGCAAGAGCAGCTCCCAGCATGCCCTGGGAACAACCTGGCCATGGGGCTGCCCCGGGCCTACAGCTCCCAGCATGCCCTGGGAACAACATGGCTGTGGGATGGCCCCGGGCCTACAGCTCCCAGCAGGCCCTGGGGCACACCTTCTCCCAGCAGGCCCCGGGGTGCCCCTGCCCTCGGGCCCTGCGGGGACACCAACCCCCAGCCCTGGCCCTGCAGGCCCCACAGCCACTGCCCTGGGCTGCTTGAGCACAGGCCCAGGCCCTGGAGCCCCCGTGGGGCAGGGACGAGGGGGAGAGAGGCACCGAGCGACAGGGAGAGGTGGGTCAAGGCAGAGGGGTGGCTGGAGAGGGACAGGGGGCATCCAGAGGGGCAGGGGGTGCGGGAGGGGCTGGGCAGGGATGGAGAAAGGACAGGGACTGGCGAGGAGCAGGCAGAGGGTTGGAGCGGGACAGAGACAGAGAGGCAGGGGGGTGCCCGAGGGAATGCAGGGTCAGCAGCAGGAGAGAGGGACAGGGAGAGGAGCGGAGAGGCGGGAAGGAGGACAGAGGCACAGACCAGCACAGACAGGGTGGGGGACCAGGATGAGCAGGCTGTGGCTTTGGCAGTGGGCGGCAAAGCTGCTTCTGTGGGTCTTTCCTTTCCCCCTCTGCGCTTTTCCCCTCCCCACCCTTCCCCTCGGTGAGGCTGTGTCTGTGGTGTGCCTGCTCTGGTGAAAGGAGCTCCTGCGCCAGCCTGAGGGCAAAAGAAGAGGGGCAAGGAGCAAGGTGTTGCAGTCCTTAGTTTGCAGGTTTCATATATCATCCCTGTTCAGAAAACACAGCGTGAGTGTGGGTCTGTGGTGCCGGCAGATTTTTATTCTTTATAGCAATTTCTTTAAATACCGGACTTCATGCAGAAGGTTCACATGGTGCTGTGCTTCTAGTAAACAGAATTGCTTTTATGCATGCTGCAGTCTGGAGGTGGCAAGTGCCAGGTTAGAGATGAAGATGGAAATGAAAGCAAGTGACGCACACGCAGTGGTGATCCTGCCACAAGCATGCTGTGTATTGACATGGGAGAACGCTGCAGGGACTCTCAGAAGTCAAGGTTTTCAGTGCTGTTTCTGTATTTGATACCCAAGGGATGGTTTCCCTCTGTGTGCGTTTCTGTGCAGGCATGTGCATGGAACATGGGTGTGTCCCTGTGCCGTAAGTGGGACTGATGGCAGCTTTTCATTTCATTCCAACTCAAAAGTAAAGAAAGACTGTACCTGCAAAAGAATTCAAACAACCGTCTTTCTTTCCCAGAGTGAGCATAGAAGCGTGGGGGAGCAGTCTGCAGGTTCAGAACTTGAGCCTGCTCTGGGTGGTAAACCCTCAGGAGAGAAAAGAGAAGCCCCACTTTTTTAACTACAGCTCTGCTTCCCTTAATGTGTCTTCTTGTTAGATTGTGTCGGTGGTCAGTTTAAAAGGACATGATTAAACTGTGCTTGTTTATCAAGATATTTGAGGGTTATTTACTGTCTTAAATCTGCTTATGAGCGGGGCACTCTGTTGCCCTGTGGGCAGTACAATGTCGAGACTGGTAATTTTCCTTTTCTTCCCTAGTGTACGGGTGCATTTATGAAGGCAAGTGTTGGGTCTTATTGGCGCCGCACAAGAAACCAACGTGTGATACCCAGACATTCACTGTTAGAAACAGGAAGAAGCCCTCGCTTCAGATTGTGCAAAAGATGTACCAAGGCTGAGGAAAATGGCAAAAAGGGAAGAAATGCCATAGCATAACTTCGGGATGGCAGGTGAGGTTTCCATCAGTGTTCCTCAAATGTAGCAGCCTCATTTTGTTTGCGGATGTGGTGTTGAACTCAAACTACGAGACTGGTTTCCTTTACTGTGGGTGATACTATAGCGCACATACCTTTCATGTCCCAAGTGAAGTTGCCAAGGCTCTAAAACCTCTGCAGAACCACCTCAAATTTTCCTTAGTGTGTGATTTCCTTCAACAGTCAAGTCCAGGTCTGTGGCATACAATAACCCCTCCCCCATTTGGGATCTGGATGTGGCTGATTTTTAATTTAGACTTATCTGCTGTTAAGAGATTTTCTTTTTTTGGTCCAAATAGGGAAATGCTGATTGTGTGCATTCTTTTGCTTTTTCATAGTGTTGTTCCATGTTCAGTCATTTGTTCCTTACAAAAATAATGTATGGGTGTCTATGAAGCTGGAGGTGTTTACGTTCTTGTGGCTGAATGTAGCAGTGGAGCTATCTTGCTGTATTTAAATCAAGAGGAGTGTAATGTAATTTCACTTAAAATCTGGTCTTGGTAGGCAGATCCTACCCTGATAAGCATTAAAAAAAAAAAATAATTAAAAAAATCAAATCTGTGAAGAGGTATAGGTGGAGCACCTGAACTGGTGCAAGGCAGGAATTCTCTCGCTGGTATCCACACATTGCAGAACTGTTGCCATCATGACCGTGAAACAGTGAGCCATTAATGTTAACTACTAGCAGCTTGTGAACCTAACAGTCAAGGTAGAAAATAATGTCCCACTGCCACCTTTTTTAATTTTTTTTTATGTTTTAAAGTGTCTGATTTGATACTTTCTGATGTATTTGAAACCTGTGTCATTATCCTATGTAGTTTGTGACAAGTGTGTGGCAGATGGGCCTTTACTGCTTGGAGAGGTGTTGAGATGGAGAGTGGAGAATGGTTTTATGGCACAAGTGTAAAAGTATAAAAAGGGATTAAGAGGCTTGTGTACCTTGCTGCCAGTTCAGTGGCATGAGAATTCCTGTAATGACAAATTCCTTCTGGCTGAGTTTCCACCCAGAGCAACACTAGCAACGGATGTCGTTCCCAAATGGTGAGGTGGTTGTAAACTTCATCAGTAGTAGAAGCTGTGGAGAAAGTCACGAATCATCTGCTGTTCTGCAAGTCAAGTGCTTGGCTCTTTTGTCACTAGTGTTGATTTAAGGGTACATTGCTTATAAATAGCACTTGACCTTTGTAATTCTTCCTACTGCTAAGTTCTCGGTGCCATAAGAGAACCATTGTGCTGTGAAGGCCCTGTAAACATACGGCAATGTTTGTGTTTATCCATATTGCCTTCCCTTAGATGATGTTATTTTGTAATTTGAAACCTTAGTGGCAGGATTTGGGGCTTTATCCTGATCAGCCATCTAAGGGCCAGCTCTCGGCTGCAGCGTAAGTATTCAGGTAGTTTGAGCACCAAATGAAACTTCCACTTGGCTGTCATTTTGGCTTTTCCCTTCCTCTTAATTTTTATATTTTAATAAAGAGTTTTAAGTATTTGGCTTCCTTACAGAAAAAAAACCCAAAAACCAACAGTGCTGTCCTTGTCCTGTCATGATACACCCCTAATCTGGAGGGCAGAAAGCTGAGACCACCAGGAAGATGTTGAGAGGAAGGGGAAGAATGTTAGAGCCATGAGTTGGGTGTTCTTCAGCTGGCCAGATCTGAGGAGATGGAAAAGGTGCCTCCCAGGTAGCTACAGGGAAGCGCAGGAGAGCAGCTGGGAGCCAGAAGTGTCGTGTGGGCATACGAAAGTGCTACGCTGTGGTGTGTCAGGCAAATTATTTTCAGGAAGTTTCACGTTTGTTGTCATTTCCCAAGCTCCTGAGGTGCAGGAATGCTGGAGGCAAGAAGCTGCCAGCATCAACTATGTGGAGAAAGAACACTTCTATCTCCATTTTACTTTCCTCACTTCTATGTTACGGTGGCAGGGCAGTAAAGACCCTGATCCTGACCCGGACCCTGACCCGGACCCTGACCCTGACCCTGCGAGTACGCAGGCAGCTTGTGTGGCCAGTGCCGGTGCGGTTCTGGCACAGAGGATCAAGCGCTTCACGCTTCAGAGCTGTCAGGCTGACACTCTTCAGCACTCAATGAAGCTCTAAATTACAGCTAAAGGAAGACAGACAGTTTGCTTCAGAGCTTGATAATGTCATTCTGATCCATCCTTTTGGTTGTTCAGTGGCTACAGAAGGGAGCCACTGCCTTGGTAGGAGCATCCATTGAGTTCTTCCTGTGTGATATTAGAGAATCATTGTGTCTGTTTATGCATGAGATCATTACAGTAGGTGTTTTGAAGATGTTCACATGTGGTACATAAAAACTTTGCCAGTAAAATAGTAAATCCACGCAGTGGGGTCTAAAGCACACAGATCCAGTGCAATCCTCCAAAGGGCTTTGAAAGTGTCTCCCCGAGGGTACAGACCTGGCTGTTGGTGATTCTGTTGAACTGCCTTTTATAGCAGGTTGCTTGGAGAAGTTGCTATGTCAGAAGTCGTCTTCTGAGGGCTGGATGCTGCAAATGGTAGGATGTTTAAGGAAGCAAATGAATAACCTTCAGACTTGGTTTTATTCTTTTAACAGATTGTACACAAATGGGAGGCCTGAGCAGGCTGCTTTTAGCAGGGGAACATGACCTGACTGCACAGGAGGCAAGGAACTCTCTTCTTCTCACTGACCATGAGCCCTCAGTTTCAAGGCAGATCTGAAGAGGAATATTTGACCCGTGGGAAATGCAACTTCAGATACGTAACTCAAGTGGGACCGCCGTGTGTGCCCTGTGATAGGAGCCATGTATCCCAAGCGTGAACGTAGAGATTGGGCCCGGTTTTTAGCTTGGTTCAATCTGACCTCTGCTGACTGGTTCTGTGATCAAGAGCAGGCAAGTCTGCCCCCTGAGAGGATGTTGTCATGGGTGGAAGGGTTGAAGTGCAGTGACTGCGTCAACAAACAGGTGGTTTGAAAAGTCTTTTGGGCAAGGGTCTGGTACGCTGGTGTAATGCCTTTTCCCTTTAAAAAAGTCCAGTAAACACAAGTGTTCCTGCATGTGTCCAGTAGCGCTGAGACCTCTGTACTTTCTTTGGACTGATTGTTGTATAAGATCTGGGGGGTTTTGGACAGCTCTGAAAATTGTTCAAAAGGTGTCTTGGTGTGTTGGGTGAAATGGGTCATCGCTTCCATAAACCTCTAGCCTGTAAAGAAGAGCTGTGGAAGTAAGGAGATTTTATTTTTTTCTCTTTTTATTGTTACTGGGAGGAAAAGCAGTGATTAGCTATTGACCTGTGATACCCCAGATGCAGGCTGTGCAGTGCATTTGAGGTGGATCACTCCTGTACTGCCAAGACTGAGCCCAGACTCCTCAATGCTTTGCACACTGGCAGTGGAAGTCCTTGTGCAACTGTGGGTACTGGCTTTCTGTGCTGTAGCGTGAAAAATACAAAGCACTGGGGTTAAGGTTTGCAGAGAAGTGGGAAACAGTTGATTATTTTGTGCTAGGAAGAGAATGTCCTGTAGTTTTCAAACTTTGAATGTCTCCACTTGGAATTTAAAAACTGCTTTTAACTCTGTTGCTATGTTTCAGTGGGCGGGAAGGTGTCTTGTAGTTACAGGTGGTCCGTTCCCTTAAGAAGGATCTTTGCCTTCTGAGCTGAGCTTTCTTGGCTTTACATGAAAAGTGCCTCAAGCTGTACGATTTCAGATGGCAGTGAGGGAATTACATCTCCGTGGGGATTTAGAGACAAATCCAGAAGTATGTTGCCTTATTGTTTCAGTATATGAACTTTTCTAAACAGGATTTGCTGGGGTTTGAGCAAGAGACCCACTTCCCACGTGCCTACATAAACCCCGTTTTCTCAGACAGACACATGCATTATGGTTTGTGTTGCAATATTTACTTGATTCGTAAGCCGTAGTGTGCTGTGCTCTTCTGGGCTTGTCATAGTCCTTTGAAACACAGCCCTGCGCATCAAAGGGGCAAGCTGTGTGATCTGCTTTCCCCCACAACATGGAGCAATGTAACTGTTGTAAGTACAGGCAGAACAAAACTAGTTGAGGGGTTTGTGGGCTGCTGTTCGAATCATGGTGGGCCAGGAATCAGCCCATGCTTACTAATACGTTTAATTGTCATATGCCACCTGAGGGGCAGGACAGTGTCAGGGCATTTTCCCAGGGAATAAAACTGGACATGTCTGATTCTCTCCGAGGGTCCCCTATGTAAAAAAACATCCTTCAGCACCATCTGGGTGCTTGGTGTTCTCAAAAGGACCCAAAGGGATGAAGTTCACTCCTCCTGCCTGCGTGACAGCAGGAATTATGTCTGCAGCTGTGCTTCTGCACACTTCGAAACTGCCTCCGTTTCTTTGCTTGGCCAACCAGAAAAAAACAAAAAAACCTAAGCTGACTTGGCAACAGTGTCTTGCAGTCCTCTCTGAAGGAAGTAATTAACCATCATCTCGCAGCTTGTCAAATGTGCACCAAGTGTGAAGAAGAACATGACGTGCACTGTCCTAAGCTCTCAGCAGGTCAGGTTTACTGTCCTCTGGAAACTGTCTAGCTCTTCAGTTTTTCTCCACAAAGGACACATCGTTTGGAGTAGTGATGAGGTGGCCCCCCAGATGCCCCAGCTTTGTTTCTAAGTGCTATTAAAGTATTTTGCCTCCTGGAGAGACTGTGTTCCTCATGAGGAACGGTTACTTCTCAATAAAGCGACCCCCTTTCCGTCTAAAGGGATGGAGCTTGAGACTGTGGAGGTGGAGGTGCTTGGTGAGGGAGGCAGTCAGGCAGGGCCAGTCTGGGGGTGCCCAGCTGCGCAGGGCAGTGACGGCACCTGTGTGCCTGGCGAACGCTTCTCTCGCAGTGTTGCAGGGAGAAGGTGTGAGGGTGCTGGGAGAGAGCCGGCACCCCTGGGAATGACAGCGGCTAAAGGTGAGGGCTGGCTGCGTGGGCAGCAAAGGGTGAGCCAGCCATTCCCTTTGCAAATGCAGTGGAGAGGGAGGGAGCCCCTCCATCAGCGCAGCAACGTCTGCTGGGGCAGGGCCAGAGGCACCAGCGCCCAGGGCGGGGCTGGCAGGGGGTCTGAGAGAGCCACTCCGCCACCGCCTTGCTTACTGACCCTGTGGGGAAATCACTTTGGGGGCAGCGATTAAAAAGTACATGCAAAGTTTTTAGGTCCAATTGGAACACTGAGAAGGGGTTCGGGGCCTTTCTCAGAGCGCCACACGTTGCATAGTCATGTGTCATACACAGATTTGGTGGCTGGTTTCTCGCTTCTAATGCAAACACGTACGCATCCTCAGTAGCACTGCTGAAGTGTTTTACGAAACACGCATGCTCCCCAAGTGGGATTTTGGCCTCTTTGGGGCAGAACTATTTCAGTTAGAGGTCACCATCTCCCACTGCCGCAATTATCTTTGTCCTATTTTAAACTCATTTTCTGTTGATGTCAGTGGATCCCAAGACCTGATCAGCTTGTGTTCTCTTGCAGCCAGAACTTTCCTCATTGGAAGTCTTCTTCCTGCGCAACTTAGATAACGGTGCTCTTTTCACTACCTGCTCTTTGTGTATCACGCCTGCCAAGGCTGCCTCCCTTGATGAGAAGTCCCTTCATTTGTAAATACTTTAGAGAGTGGGTCAGCTCGGTGGAGGTGTCGCCTCGACAGAGGGGAAGGTGGAGCGTCAGATCTCTGCATGTGGCAGGGGCTGCATTAACCCTCATCTCCCGCTGCGTGAATGACCGCAGGCAGAGGCACTGTGCAAGGAACATCAAGCCTTTAATGAATTAAGAAAGACAGATCTGGTAGAGGGCTGGGGCTGCAGTGGGCAGGTGCAGGTCACACGTCAGAGGGATCTGTGCTCCACACCTTCTCTATCAGTATATCAACGGTGACTGGGGCAGTGTGGAGCACTTTGTCTCCTGCTGTTCCTCAGGGTTCTGGCTAGCTTGGTGGGCACATAGTTGCTATTGGATGCCCTCTGCTTGCTGCTGCCCCCCTGCTCCCCACTACAGCCCACCGCCATGGCATCCCTGTCCGGCTTCCCCTCCCAGAGGGTTTTGGAGCTTTTTGCCACCGGGCACACCACCATCTTCTTCCTCTTCTTGGGTAGCATGTTGCCCCGTGGGGACGTCTCTGGCATTCTGAGGGTGTCAGCCAAGGTGGGGCACTTGGCCTATTTGCCAGCAGCCTTGCCTGATCTTGTTATCGATTTGTTAATAAGTTAAGATTGATTGACTTTATTTGATTGATTAATTGATTTTATAAAATAATTTTATAAAATTGAAAAATAGAAGGATAAGAAATATTTTAATGAAACTTATAGTTCCACAGTAAAAGCTGCTATGAGATCTTCTGTACGTCTTGTACCAAGGCTAGAAGAAGGGGCTGGAACCATTGTTAAAACTTAGGTAATAACTTTAGGGTTTGAAAGGTTTCTTTGTATTTGACCAGTCTTCTGTATGTAGAGGTGCACTGAAATGTCAGAATATGAGATGAATGGGAACTGGGGAGAGTCGACTGGAACAGCTTGTAGATGCCTGCCAAGAAATCATGAACTTCAGTAAAAGGTAATTCCGGCAGGGGGAGATCGCGACCACCGACTCATACCACCTACCCAAATTGTACCCCAGACCCATTTCTAGACCTTTCTAAGCTTTACTGCGCAGAATCGGATATAGGAGGAGAGTATGTTAATGATTTACGGGAAATATCATGGTTATGCATGAATATTTAATGAATATGTATGAATAAGTTCTATATATGGTGTCTGATTTTGGGACCTGGTGTGCATTGATCGTGAGAGGACTCGCTCACGCACCCGGCCGTTAATAAAGAAGTGTCTGCTTATCTACATCACATTGGTGTTGATAAGTTCTTCATTCCAAGATTTCGGTAACAATCTGGGCACCACCCGGCAGGAGGAGATGCCCGGTGGTGGTGGCAAGTGGGTCAAAATGACCCGGGGCTGCCTCCGCAGCACCTGCTCCACCAGTTGGTCCATGCAGGGTGGATGATGCTGGGGTGCAGTCGGGGGGCTGGCCAGGGGACTTTTCAGCAGGATCTGCTGAGGACTCTCTGGGAGACCCTGGTGGGGACCCTCTGAGCATCCCTTCAAGGGGCTCTCTCTCTGAAGAGTCCTCCTGAGAGGGCTCCATGGGACTCTCTGGCAGCCGGGTGGGGAAGACCGCTGCCAGCCCACCCTGCCTGCCCGTGGTGTCCAGCAAGGGGGATGTTGCCACCCTCTGCCAGGAGGGGTTGGTGTCCTCCGGCATTGTAACCACCACTTGGTCCTTGGGACAGTTGCCCTCCATCATGCACTCTAAGAGGTCAGGGATCCTGTTGAGGGTGGTGGTCAAGACAGGGACATCAGGGACACCATGGTTGGTGTCCTTGCTGTCCCTCAGCCCTGCTGCCAGCGATTGCTCCTTAGAGCAGCCACCCTTTGCCACGTACTGTGAGAGCTCCGGGACCTTGTTGAGGAGGGTGGTCGAGCAGGAGCCGCTGAGAACTTCAGAGAGCTCCAGGATGCTGTCGAGCCAGGCGAGTGGGTCACTGCTGTCCATGGTGGACGAATGCTCATCCTGAAACTGCAGATTGTCCTCTGCCAGCTCAGGAAAGGCCTTGTTGAAGGCATCTGGCCCCAGCTCGGGCAGGTCCAGGAGGTTCTCTGGGCTTGCCAGGGTGGTCACCACTTCTGAAAAAGCAAACGAAGCCAAGCCACCCCCAGGGTGATGCAAGCCTTCCTTGGTGCAGGTCACCCCCTATGGGCTCTGCCACCCTGCAGACCTCACCTTGGTGCTTGGTCCTGCTTCTGCCAGAGAGCATATCCAGGGCGGGCTGGCAGGGGGTGGCAGCAGGGACGCCATCCTCACTGGCCACCACGTCATTGTTAAAGGCCTCCAACAGCTTCTGGGCACTGCCAGGATGGGTGCAGAGCACAGGGGGGACATGCACGCAATGCTGAGCCGCAGGGTGTTGGGGTGGCAGGGGCCCAGCATGTCCAGGGACCTTCAGCACAGTTTAGCCCGTAGGGTAGAGGGGCTGCCCCTGGCCCACGTCCCATGGGCCCAGCCCCACTGGCTGGTAGGGCACAAGTGTCCCCATCACCACTTGCTGTCCCCGGCCATAGGCAGGGGGACAAGGAGCAGGCAGAGGGGGCAGCTGCACACCGCTGGGGAGCTGCAGCAGGTGTGGCAGCTGCACAACCTGCCCCGAGTCCCCCAGGGGCCCCTGCACCCCCTGCCAGGTTGCCTGGGCGGGTTGGTGGGTGATGGTGTGGAGCTGGGAAGGCCGAATGGTGATCAGCAGCCCCGGGACAGAGGGCAGCACACCAGCAGTTACCGGTGGCGGCATGGTCAGGGTGGTGAAGCTTGTGCCGGGCACCTCTGATGCCGTCGGCAGCTGGAGGGGGAACCTCTCTGTTGGCAGAAGCGAAGGGGGGTGATGGGGTGAGGTGCTGGCTGGCAGAGCTGGTTGGGGGTTACCCGGAGGGCAGGAGCACCACAAGGAGCATGCTGCTCTATGCCGTGGCAGTTGGACAGCGTGGCGTTTGTTGGGGCAAACAGTGTTCTGGGGTTCCATCTCCATGGCGATCATTATGCCAGCACCTGGGTCAGCCAGCGTTGTGACAGTTTGACTTTTAATGACAGAACAACTTCCCATCTCAATGGTTTCCCATCCTGCTGATGCTTTCCTGCCCTCAGCGCTGATTTCCCACCCCCACCATAGTTTCCCATCACAACTGGTTTTTGTTTGGGGAGTTGAGTTTCATGTGAGAAGGGAGTTTTCACCTTAATTTCTGTTGATGTCAGTGGATCCCAAGACCTGGTCAGCTTGTATTCTCTTGCAGCCAGAACTTCCCTCATTTGAAGGCTTCTTTCTGCCTTCTTTCAGCCAGGGCAGGGCTGGGAGGGAGTTTGATGAGCCACTCCTCTACTGCCTTGCTTAGGGACCCTGTGGGGAAATTGCTTTGGGGTGGGGGCAATTCGAGAAAACTGGGACCTCAGAGAAGCGTAGTATCACAGGAAGCTTTTTAGGGTAAAAGACAGCTATCGCTTTCAGGATGGCCGGCATTCACCATCCTAAATGTGTGCTGCCACGGCTCCCTAAGCAGCGCAGCCTGCAACCTCAGCACGTGCTGACAGGAGTAACGGAGGCTGGAGCGGAGTGGAGGCCCCGCGGCCAGGCTCTGTTATGCTCCTGCAGGAAGGGGAACTGGACGGTACCACAGAGCTCATGAGATGTCCACTGCCATGATTTTCCCTTTTATAACAAATTCTACTAGGGACGAGCGATGACAGAAAAGGCAGGAATGTGGTTACGCCAGTACTTCACAGTCCCTTGAACTTGTAGTTCCAGCGTACTGGATGGGTTGTGCCCAGATTCTTTCTTTTCCAGTGAGTCTGGTGGAAGAGAGGCAGCTCCTGCAACCCACCAGACTCCTTGGAATTTAACTTCTTGTGCTGGCCCTTGGCACTTTGACTCTGGGACTTCCAGTCCCAACTTGATTAGTGTTGCCCAAATGTTTTTCATTGCACCTGTAATGCTTTCTGGCCCTTCTGCCCCGCTGAGGATGCGCATCATCAATGTATGGATACACTGTGGGGCCAGGTGGAATGGTGATCTGTGCTAAGGCTGTGGCCAGAGCATTGTGAGCGATAGTGGGGCAGTGTTTGTATCCTTGCAGAAAACTGTTTGAAGACATACTGAGTCCCACTCCAGGCAAAGGCAAACCGGGCTTTTTCTTGTGCATGGAGCAGAATCACGAGGAATGCATCTCTAACATGTAAAGCATCTAAAGGTAACCTAACATCTATGCTAACCCTAGTGTCCCACAAAGATCACTGGGTAGCTAGGTTACTGACAATGAAAGGAGAGGAAACAGCACTGTGAGAACGAAAATATCCCACTAAGTCAATTTTTTTGTCTACCTATACAGCAGAAGTGTTCTTTCGTGTTAAAGTCGGAGTATGTTCTGATTTGCACTGCCCCACTAAATGGTTTTATGCTGTAAAGGTTTACTAAGAAATAATTGTTAGTGTTCTTCCTGGTTATGCACCCACATCTTATAATGAAAAAATTAGATGATAACGTCTTTGCTGTGCTACACTGTTCTATAACTGAGAGTTAGGTTGTGTTTTCATTTTAAGCATTCTCAAAAAAATACGGATAATTACAGCTTTTACTAACAGCACTGCGGCAAATGTGAATTCACTGGTGGGCTTTTAAGCCTCACCTCGGCATATTTGATGTAGGAACAAACATTACAAGTACTCTAGTATTTTTGCCAATGCTTTCCTGCACAAATTGTATTAAAAGCATAGATTCTTCTGGTCTTCCATGCAGAAAGTATGGTGAGAATAAATCTGATATTAAAATGACTTCTTCAGATGTCAGAGGTTTATTTAGAAATGTCCACTACCTGTATTTTTTCTTATTTACTTGCAGTGGGTCATAACAACCTGCAGAGAAGATATGCAAAGTACGTCATCTCTATTATTTCCATTCCTGGGTTATGATAGGATTTGGCACAGAATTTTAGATCAGTTGCAAAAAGTAATGCTGGGCCACGCATATTCAGATTGATCCATGATCCCAGGCAGCTGTATGGGATTTGGTAATTTTCTTTAATAAGTAAAGGAAAACTGCATGTATTATGGAAATGAGAATTTAGTGAGACAAAGCGCAGGTCCAGTTCCTTTTTGACTACTACACAGAGATATTCTAACATATCAAACGAGAAGAATTTCTAAAGAAGTAGACCTTTCTGAGCTGGAGAAGAGATAGATGAAATAGAAAAGATAGAACTAAATTCTGCAGCAAAATATTGCCTCTAAAGGAAGACGTAGTGTTTTTTTTTTCTTTCACGGAAGCAAACCAACAATTACTGTGCGATTCTCCAAACTGGATATTTGCAAAAAGCTGTGTAGCGTGGTTTTCAGTAGTATAAAAAGCAAAAGCTCTTCAGGGTTTCAAGTACATCTTTGCAACAGCTGTTAAAAATATGCAAACACGCAGATTGTTCCATTGTATGAAAACACCTTCATTTACTACTTATTTGTCATACAGGGAGTAAACTAGCAGTGACGACCATTGGAAAGTTTTAGATGAATAAATAAATCCTCCAAACCAGGAAAAATACTGTGCTACCAGGTAGCTGCAGCTTTTCTGTGTGAGCTTATTATTCACGTAGAGACTTTTTCCAAATGTGTCACTTAAGGCAGGGGTGGCTTCTAATTCTAAAAAGCCATTTGCCTAGAGCAGTCGCTCATGTGCCACATACAGGATTTTTATGCTAACATTATTAAAAAATTTCCCTAGAAAATTTTCCACCTCCTTCGAGTAAATACAACCGATGTCCCTGACTGTCTCAGTTTCCTATTCCACCATAGGTTGCTGTATTTCAAAGACAAAGTTAACCAACGGCTGGTTACTAACCGAAGGCTCAAACCAATTTTTGCAGCAGTCAGGTAGAGAGTTGCCATTTAGTCTGGACCCACTGAAGTGCCAATGTAAATATAAACAAAATAAGGTATATCAAACTTTAGGTTCTCTAGCAAAACAATGGAAAGAATATGAAAACTACGTCTTGTCTACTGTCTGTTTCCCATATGTGTGGTGATCGGCTCCCTGGAAAACAAGAGGCTGGGCTGGTCCTGGCTGTGCCCATGAATATGCCAGCTGAGTGCTAGGTGGTAGCAAGGAGAGCACTAAAGAAAAGCACAGACCCATTGACCCAGCACCACCGTTCTCATGTTCTTCATGCCTTTGAGGCCTGTTAGCCATTGTACATGTATTTATTCTAACATGGGACATCAGTCAACAGTCACAACACCGGTGGATTACCAGCACTTCATCATATGCTTCACATATAGAGTTAAAGGAGAAATTTACACAGACGTGGGTACCACTAGGTTTGCTTTAATCGCCACTCAGAGCTGGGCCACCACCCCAGCAAGTGGCAGAGAGCAAAGGGATACAGCACAGCTTATATACGCTTATCAAATCATTATTTTGTCAATGCCCGAGGTTTTTAGAAGTTTCCTTTGGTCTTGTCCGTTCTGCAAATCCATCACCTGACCCTGTCCCTGTTGATTCATCTATTTGCTTCCAGTCTCTGCCTTGGTTCCAAGCTCCTCCTCGGATCGTGATCTTTCTGCCTGCTTTAACTCACACACTCCTTCAAGCACACTTAGTCTTTGAACAAGCAACTCCTATTCACATATACTGATTTTTTTTCTCAAAACACCTGTGTTTCTGCGAGCACCTTTGTGCACAGTAGATCATCTGTTGTTTCTCTGTTCTCCCACTGATCAACTGGACTGGGTTTTAAACCAGGCTTGGAATAGGGCTACACTAGGGACAGGGCCTGGTTCTGCCATTTTAGCTGCTTTAGCACTTTAAATTTCTGAATTCAACACACATTTTCTTTAACAAGCAATACCAGAACAATGGAGAACAATTAACAATGGTTTGGTCACTGCTGTGACAAAATAATGACAATTATTATTTCTGGTGTAGGTTGCTGTATGTCATATTTATGAAACTAGGATTTGCCGGAAGAAAAATGTTCTATTTCACACCCACAGATGAGCTCCCTGAGATAGGCATCCACGTTTTAACAAGCCTTTACATCAAAGGCTGTAAACGAGCGTCAGTCTGCCCAACCAGCTGGGAATCTTGTGTTGTTCCAGGCACATCTTTTTGTCCCATTCGATACCTTGTCTGTGTGATTTGCCTTTTTGTCTGTCTTGTGCTCTCCTGCTAAAGACTTTATAGGCTTCAGTTTTCTGATACTGCTCCAGCTCCTGCATCTAATGCTCCTTATCTCTATCTGCTCCATCAAGGTATTGCTGAAACAAAGAAGTCCAAGAGTACCAGGGAGTTGCCTCCCCTTCAGGAGGAAGGGAAGAAAAACAACTTGCCCGATGAAGTGCTGATCCATTTAACCTATGCAAACAGGAAAGGAGCGAAGAAACAATGAGAATGTACATGAGATGCAAAGACACAGGATTTCTGGATAATATTACTGTATTCTGGTGTCTGTCGTGTCCATGTCTCCCCACCACCACCACCCCGGGTTGTTTTTAAATTCAAATCACTGTTCTGTTAACTCTTTTTTTTTTTTTTTTTAGATCAAGCTTTAATGTTCAGACCCGTAACTGCAGGGTTCCAATAAGCCCTTGTTTTTGTGCCCCACGGACAAAAATGCACTACCATTCTACAAGCACACACTTTTCCCATCTGAGAGGCAAACAAAACATCATGGCTATTGGAAAAGAGTAGCATAAAGCCTAGGTTTAACAGTACCCGCTGCTCCACAGGAGGCAGTTTACTCCATTCATTGCCCAGCATCCTGGTGATTTGAAACATTTGAACATTTGAAAGATGGACAACAGGCTGCGCTACACACCTGGGCTCCTCGTTCTTCTTGCCTACTTGGATTTCCTCAGTTGCCCACCCCTGAGAGCTCTTTCTCCAACTTTATCCTTTTCCTGCCTGGCTGCCCGCCCCTCCCCTCTTCAGAGCCGCGTTTTTGCTTTCTGTTTTCTCGTGAAGAGCCTGGTAACCTTTCCATTCAAGAGTATTGTTAGACAGGTAAAGCCCCAATGAACTTGAACCAGCTCCGCACTTAATCAAAGCTAGCTCATCTTCCCTTCTCTCCTCAGAGGAGCTCTTCAGGTGTTTGCAGTCTGGAGTGACTGGAGGCACCTGCAGTGGAAATGTGAACAGGTGGCAAGGACCAACCTGCCCAATGGCTACCTTAGCTCTGAAAGGCAGGTCCCTTGGATGGGTTTGCTCAGTCAGCTGAGCCAGTTCTGGCTGGATCCCCACACAAAGTGCCACAGCCAACCCACATCAGCCTTACTCTGCACTTGGGCAAGGTGGATGACCTTGCTCATCCCTGCGGCAGCAGGGCCACCTTCATCAGGTGGAGGCCTTTGTCAGCACGCTGTTTATGGACCTCACATAGCTCTGCGGTTTCTGCTTCTGCCCCGAGGCTGGCAACTCCTCAGCTGATGTGTTGGCCAGACCAGCCACATCCTCTCCAAAGAGTTCCTCGTGGTGCTCTATGAGGAACTCCACCAGCTGTGTCACCTGCACACAAGCAACCACTGCTGGTTTCCACCTAGGTGGCTGAAAAGTGGCTCGAGCACAGTCTTTCGCACTCCGGACCCTCGCTTCTGTGCAGAAAGCTGCAGCTGTGGGGCTGCTCTGCCCAGCAGCTCCCCCACGAACGTTTGCTCAGGAGAGGCGGCAGCCAGGTACCTCTGGGCAGCAACGCTCCGGTGGGGATGGAAGGCTGTAGCTGGCTGGTAAACAGAGCGTAGCTTCCCCATCACCTGCCCCAGGATGTCCAGGGGGAGCGTGTGCCCCTCGGGTGGGCTGAGGAGGTTTGGCCCCATGCAGGTGGCCAGGTTGCCCGTTGTAGAATAAATCGCCACGACACCTGAACTCTCCTGATTTACTATTCTTTTTATTTGCCCTAGAGTGCACTGCACTAATTTAAAGTGATGTGCCACAGCGATACACCGCAGACTCCCCTCCCCTTATTCCAGTGTGACTCATGCAACGTCTGGCTTGCTGGGAAAAGCTGCTTTAAAAGCCATTCTTTTAAAATCCCTAGGATGGAACGCACTAACATTATTAAAAAGGCAAGGAACAGCAGGGCGTAAGGTCTACTCTAACAGACTAGCAATCACTTTTGATTAGGGTATGTAACGGAAATGGGCTTTAGGTTACCAGATCAGATCATTCACTTCTCCAGAATTTGATACATGACTCTCATCAGAGCTGCTCTAGAGAAACGGATCTCTTAATTCCCATGTAAACTCCAGGCAAACAGTAGCAAAGCGCTGATGTCCTGAAAATAAGTTTTCATTACTTTTTTGTATATAGATGATTACTTTTTTAATGTACACTATTTCACTGGTGCTACAAGTACTATATTCCACTTCACATGGCTTGTTTCAGTGACAGCCTTGTACTGTAAATTCGTATTGTGTACCTCCTTTTTCTTAGGATCCACAAGTTGCAATGCCTGCAGTTTGTAGTCCCTGCATGCACAGGCTATCTGCCCTGGCTGAAACCTGACAGGATAACAAACGGTGATTCCTTCAGGAAGCTTCCCTATGCAGATGTCCCAGGAACCCCTTTGGAAGAGTAACCCAGAGAGGGTGCTTCAGGGAAGCCGCAGGCATGTCCGAAGCGTGGAACTAATGAGCAGGACATGCACGGGAGAGTCTGTGTTTCGTAGCCACCTTATAGCTTGAGGTGAGCGATTTTTCTTGCTTTCCAAATCCATTTTCCTCCTGCCTAATAACAATTGGAAGAGTGAGTTCCACCACATTTTTTTTGATGGACTAAATGTATTCTTTTTTTAAAATCAGGTGCCACCTTCTCGGCTTTGCTTCACGCTTTGTGCTGTCCCCTTTTTCTATGTACAAGAAACGGCACTGAAGACAGAGCGTTGATGGTTCTATTCAGCTGCAGGGGAACTGCCATGGAGGCTGTAAGAGAGGGACAGGTCCGGGCACAGGCCGGGGGGTTTATCCGTTCTGAGCCCCTCGACCCCTGCTATGCATATCTGAAAGCCCTGCCTCGCTCACAGCCGCTGTCCCAGAGGGAACAAAGCCCAGGAGAGAAAGTTCTCTGTCGGCTCAGGGGAAGCACACATGCGTGGGTGCAGCACCCTCGTGTTGCAGCCAAAGTGATAAACCAGCCTTGCTTAGCGCAGCTCTCCGTGCAAAAACCTCCGTGGCTGCAAGGATCTCAAGCCTCGACTCTGAGCGCTCGATGGAGCTCCCTCCCAGCCAGCCGATATTCCCGACCGTCCTGACGTGGCGCTTTCCCTCCCAGCAGCGCCCATGTCCATTGAGTGCCTTTCGCTTGCAGCCGGCTGTAATGCTGGCATCAACCCTGCACTTCAGTTTTTGGCCTCTCTGAGTGGTGCTCATTAGAATTATTATTCCAGGAACCACATGGATGGCAGGGTGAGCCCTGGGGGGGCTTGCGCTGCCTGGGCCCGCAGCTGGGGAGGCAGATTCCCCACTCGCAGGGACTGGGGGCGAGGGGAAGTGTTTTAGGGAGGGACCGTGGGGGCCGGAGGGAGTGATTTGAGGGACGGACGCCGAGGAAGGCCTCATCCCTGCAGAGATGGCTCAGGCCCAAGGCAGGGCAGTTCTCTGGGTGCCACGGGGTCGATTGCAAAGGACCAGGCTGCCCCATGCAGGGAGCAGGTGCGTGCCGGGGCTGCCAGGGGCCCTGCCTGGTTGTTCCCAGCCCAGCCCCAGCTGGGGCCAGCCCTGCACTGCAGCCCTGGGGCCGAGGCGCAAGGAGCCGCGCATTGCTGAGGGTGCTGCACCCTGCCGGGCCCCGCCGCCAGCTGCCGGCTGCCCTGGGCTGCCCCTCGCTCTCCCCAGCTCTGCCTGCTGCCAGCGCCGGGGGCACCGCCACGGGGCTTGCCCCCTGCCCACAGCTGCCCTGACCCACGTCTGCAGCTGCACGTGGTGCCCACATCGCACAGCTGGGGCGGGGGTGGCAGGTCTCTCTGGTGGCAGCCTGGGACTGGGGGCAAAGCCAAGCCCGTCCCTCGCTTGTGATCTTTGTCCCCAGGGAGAGCCAGTGCAGACGTGTGCTGCGCTGGAGAGTGTCGCGCAGGGAGGTGACGGCCGACTGCAGAGCAGCACTGAGACCTGCTTGACAGCAACGGCAGCCGGTGGCCGCAGAGCAGCCCAGGGGAGCTGGTTCCCTCGACGGGCCCCAAAGCAGCCTTCCTCAGCCCCTGCTTTTGGTGACATGTGGAGCAGCGCAGGGATGTCTCTCAGGCTTCCAGGCCTGAGGAGGCTTTCCTCCTCAAGGGCACTGTCAGAAATCCTGCTCCCAGGATTAAAGCACCCCTCCCCCCATGGATCCGAGGCTATGCATCCAGCCCCCTGGAGCTGCGTACAGGTGCCCTGAGGGGTCTCTCTGGGAGGATGCGGCCACCTTCCTGGTGGCTCTGACACAGAAATGATGAGCTGAAGCCCTGTGATGGTGGCTGGCTGGTTCAAAGCCTCCAGGTGCATCAGCCTCTGTCCCCAAGAGCGTTTATCCCAGACATGTTTCAGGGTGTGAAGATGGATGCCAGTGATGTCCTGGTGCCTCCATCTGTCTCCCACTTCAAGGTTGTGATGCCTGAGGTCAGGGACCACCTGAAGGCCTTGGCAGAGATCTCCAGGGACTTTGTGTTCCATTTTGTGTTGCCTTAGGGCTACAATGTGCTGGAGTATGGGGGCAACAAGGTTATGGTATGCCAGAGGTCCAGCGAGTTAGTGTCAAAGTGTGTTATTGTTATGGACAGAATCTGTGTTTGTTGGCCCTGCGTTCCTAGGGTCGTGGCATTTTTATCTTATCTTGTGAACTGTGTGGTGGGTTTTTTTGTGGAGAGTGCCTTTTTTCAGCTCTTTTGCCTTGGTGGGGTTTGGATGGGTACCTTTGCTTTGTGTACAATGTTTCTTCTGGTTGTTTTTCTGCTGTGCTGGTGGATGATGGTGGTTTTTTCTGTCTTGAAACCATCGTTACAGGCCTAATATATCTCCTGCAGGTCAGGCAGTGTCACTTCTGATGTGGTCTGATTCATTTCTGGTGAGCTGGTAGGTGGTATGGAGGACTTGTGGTCCCTCCATGGGGAATGACTGCTAGAGGACTAACAGGCAGTCCTGTGGAGGGGTGAGAGGACTGCTGGCCCACAAGTAGTGACTATCAGAGGACTAAGTGTACTTGAATTTACGTGGGCTTCCAAATTCATGGTTATTTGTCCTGCCTTGTGGAAGATCCATGGGAAGTCACCAGCCACATGGAAGGACAAGGGGTTTCCCAAGGCTACGTGGCTTTTTGGGTTTTGCTTTTGAGTAAGAAAGTCTTGTCTCTACATGAGTGCAACTGTGAACAGTCAATTTTGCTAACTTTAGAAAGCAGGGAGCAGTATTTTTCTGCTGTGCCTCACATGGCTGCCAGGGCATGGTGAGGAACAGCAACAGAATTCCTTCCTGGCACCTTCTCCAGGGGAGCAGTGCTGCACTTGTCAAGGTGAGGGTGTTTTTGGCTCTATACAATTGCAAATGTGAGGGGTTAGTTTTCAGAACACAGATATTAGGGAGCAGGACATTTGTGCTGTGCCTCACATGGCTGCAAGGACAGAGTGAGAAACAGCAAGAGAATTCCTTCCTGGAACCTTCTCCAGGGGAGCCGTGCTGCACTTACCCACAGTGAGGGTTTTTTTGGCTCTGCGTGATCGCAAATGTGAGAGGTCCATTTTCTCACCACAGAAATCAGGGAGCAGAAATTTTGTGTTGTGCCTCACATGGCTGCCAGGGCAGGGTGAGAACAGCAACAGATTTTTTTCCTGGTACCTTCTTTATGGGAGGTGTGCTGTACTTTCCCAAAGTGACTTTTTTGGGCTCTTAACGACTGCAACTCTGAAGGGTTAATTTTGCTCACCACAGAAAGCAGGGAGCAGAACTTTTGTGCTGTGCCTGACATGGCTGCCAGGGCAGGGTGAGAAGCAGCAATAGAATTCCTTCCTGGAACCCTCTCCAGGGGAGCAGCGCTGCACTTTCCCAAGCCATGCTTTTTGGTTCTGTATGAGTTCAAGAGTGCTGTGTCAATTTTCTCACCACAGAAAGCAGGGAGCAGAACTCTTGTGCTGTGCCTCACATGGCTACCATGCACGGTGGGAAGCAGCAAGAGAATTCCTTCCTGGTACCTTCTCCAGGGGAATTTCCCAGTTCCCGAGAGACTCCTGGCACTGGCTGCAAGGGGGCTCCCAGCCGAAGGGTGGGCCTGGGTGTTGTTGGGGTGTTAATTGGTGATGTCTCCTTTCCTTAGTCACGTTAACACTTTGGGATAACAAATGGATGCTTCGCTCCTATTGCTCTTTTATCATATCGCTCACAATGACTGCTACTGGTGCCTTATATCATATTGCATGCTATTTTCTTTTATTGTAATTTAAGAAACTGCATTTGATATATTCCATTATTTGATATAATTGGTAGATTTGATCATATTTGATGTGGAATTCATCTTTGCTGTGTATCCAGTCAGTCAGCAAAACATAATTCGGCATAGTTGGCAGCATACGAAGTAAAACGCTCTCTATTTAGGAAAAAAAAAAGTTCCCCGACTTGCTATTGTTAGGTGGGAACCATTGCCTTATGGTGTTTGGGCCAATGTGGTCTGGTGGTGCTGGGCAGTTGGGCCATGCCAGGGACAGAGGGACCGGAGCAGGGGAGGGGGCGGGGGGAAGGGGTTTAGGGACGGACAGGTAATTATCGATGAAGGTGTTTAGGGATGGACCGGGGTGTGTGAGGGCGGGGGGTGGGGGGTGGGGCAAGAATGTGTGTTTGTGGGAGTGGGTGTATGGCGGGTGGGGGGTGGTGGAGGTGGGGTGGGGGAGTGGGGGAGGTGGGGGTATGGAGAGGGGTGTGTATTGATACACGGTGGGGGGAGGTGTTGAGGCTGTGTGTGTTATTTAGACAACAGAGTGGGGAGTCTGGGGGAAGGGTTTTAGGGACGGACGGGGGGGTTGATGAAGGCCTTTAGGGAAGGACGGGGGGGGGGGGGGGTGTTGTGGTTGGGGGAGGGACTTTAGGGACGGACCGAGGGGGGGGAGGGACTTAAGACCCATATGGTCTTAAGGGTTAACTAAGACTTAAACCTAAGACCTAACCTAAAGACCTAACCCTAGAGACTGAACTCTTAAGACTTAACCCTAAGACTTAACCTTAACACTTAAACCTAAGACTTAACCCTAAGACCGAACCTAAAGACTTAACCCGAAGACATAACCTTAATACATAACCTTAAGAATGAACCATAAGACTGAACCCTAAAGACTCAACCTTAAGACATAACCCTAAGACTTAACCCTATAGACTTAACGCTAAGACTTAACCCTAAGAACTAACCCTAAGACGTAGCCCTCAGACTTAACCCTAAGCCTTAAATCAAAGACTTAACCCTAAGACTTTATCCTGACTCAGTCCTAAGACTTAACCATAAGACTTAACCTTAAGAATTAACCTAAAACTTAACCATTAGACCTATCCCTAAGACTCTAAACCTAAGAACTAACCATAAGACTTAACTCTAAGATTTATCCTTAAGACTTAACGCTAGGACTTAACCTTAAGATTTAATCTTAAAACAGCCAGAAGACATAATCCTAAGACCTAACCATAAGGCCTAACTCTAAGACTTAAGCCTAAGAATTAATTCTAAGACTGAACTCTATAGACCTATCCCAAAGACTTAACCCTAAGACTAAATCTTAAGACATAACCCTAACACCTAAATTTAAGACTTAAGCTAAGACTTAACCCTAAGACTTAATCCTAATACCTAACCCTAAGAACTAACCTAAAGACCTAACCCTAGAGACTGAACTTTAAGTCTTAACCCTAAGACTCAACCTTAAGACTTAACCCTTAGAATCTATCCCTAAGACCTAACCCTAATACCTAGCCTAATGACCTAACCGTAAGACTGAACCCTAAGACTTAACCTAAAGACTTAACCATAAGACTTAAACTTAAGACTGAATTATAAGACCTAACCGTAAGACTTAGCCCTAAAACTTAACCCTACACTTAACCTTAAGACTTAACCCTAAAATTGACCCTAAGACTTAACCCTACGACTCAACATTAAGACTTAACCCTAAGACTTAACACTAAGACCTAAAATAATGACCTAACCAGAAGACGGAATGCTAAGACTTAACATTGAGACTTAACCATAAGACTTAACGCTAAGACTTAACCCTGAGACTTAACCCTAAGACTTTATTTTAAGATTTAACCCTAAGACTTAACCCTAAGACATAACCTTAACACTTGACCCTAAAACTTAACGCTAAAACATAACCCTAAGACTTTTCCCTGAGACTTAACCCTGAGACTGAAACCTAAGACTTAACCTTAATGCTTAACCCTAAGTCATAACCCTGAGACTTAACATTGAAACTTAGCCTTGAAACTTAACCCTGAGACTTAACCCTAAGCCATATCCCCAAGACTTAACTCTAAGACGTAAACCTAAGACTCAATCCATAAGACTTAACCTTAAGACTTAACCCTAAGTCTCAGCCTTAAGACAGAACCTTACGACTTAACCCTGGGACTTAACCTTGAGACCTTACCTTGAGCCTTAACCCTGAGACTTATCCCTAAGACTTAACCATGAGACTTAACCTTCAGATTTACCGTTAAGTCTTAACTACAAGACTAAACCTTAAAACATAACCTTAAGACTTAACCGTAAGACATAAACCTGAGACTTAACCCTAAGACTTAACTAGAAGACTTAACCCTAAAACTTAACCTTAAGACTTAACCATAAAAATTAAGCCTAAGACTTAACCCTAAAACTTAACCTTAAGGCTCAACCTTAAGACTTGACGTTAAGACTTAAGTTTAAGACTTAACCTTAATACTTTACCCTAAGACGTAAGCCAAAAACTTAACCCTAAGACTTAACCCTAAAGACTTAACTATAAGACTTAACCCTAAGTCTTAACCTTAAGACCTAACTTTAATATTCAAACTTAACACTTAACCTTAGGAGTTAACCCTTAGACTTAACCTTATAACTTAACCCTAAGACATAACATTAAGAGGTAACCATAAGACTTAACTGTAAGACTTAACCTGACACTTAACATTAAGACTTAACCCTAAGAAACAATCCTAAAACTTAACCCTAAGGATTAACATAATGACTTCACCTTAAGACTTGATCCTAAGACTTCACCTTAAGACTTATCCCTAAGACATAACCCTAAGACTTAAATTTACGACTTAACCATAAGACTTAACCCTAAGACTTATCCCTAAGACATAACCCTAAGACTTAAATTTAGGACTTAACCACAAGACTTAACCCTAAGACTTAATACTAATACTTAACCTAAGACTTAACCCTGAGACTTAACCTTAAGACTTAACCCTAAGATTTAACCTTAAGACTTAACCCTAAGACTTATCCCTGAGACTTAACCCTAAGACTTATCCCTGAGACTTAACCCTAAGACTTATCCCCAAACCTTAACCTTAAGACTTATTATTAAGATTTAAATTTAAGACTGAATCTTAAGACATAATACTAAGGCTTAACCTTAAGACTTATCCCTAAGACTTAACCCTGAGAATTTAATATAAGACTGAACCTTAGGATGTAACCCTAAGACTTAACACTATAACTTAACCGAAGACAACACTAAGACTTAAATTTAAGACTAAACTTTTAGACTTAACCCTAAGACGTAAACTTAAGAATTAAACATAAATCTTAACCCTGACACTTAACCCTAAGACGTATCCCAAAGACTTAAATTTAAGACTTAAACCTAAGACTCAAACCCTAGGACTTAAGATTTAACCTTAAGACTTAACACAAAGATTTAACCCTAAGATTTAGATTTATGAGTTAACCTTAAGACTTAATCCTAAGACTTAACACTAAGACTTAACCTTAAGACATAACCATAACACTTAAATCTAAGACTTAACCTTAACACTTAACCGTAAGACATAACCTTAAGATTTAACGCTAAGACTCAAATTTACGTCTTATCCTTAAGGCTTAACCCTAAGACTTAAATTTAGGTCTTAACCTTAACAGTTAACCCTAAGACTTAACCCTGAGACTTAAACCTAAGACTTAACCCTAAGACATAACCCTGAGACTTAACCTTAAGACTTAACCTTAAAACTTAACCCTAGGACTTGAATTTAAGACTTAACCTTAAGACTTATCCCTAAGACTTAACCCTGAGACTTAAACCTAATACTTAATCTTAGAGACTTAACCCTTAGACTTAACCTTAAGACTTAACCCTAACACTTATAATTAAGACTTAACCTTAAGACTTAACCTTGTGACTTAACCTTAAAAACTAAACCTGAGACTTAACCCTAAGACTTAAACTTAAAACTTAACCCTAAGACTTAACCCTATGATTTAAACCTAAGACTTAACTTAAACATAAGACTTAACCCTAAGGCATAACCCTGAGACTTAACCCTACGACTGAACCCTAAGACTAAACCCTAAGACTTAACCTTAAGACTTAACCCTAAGTCTTAACCCTGAGATTAACCGTGAGACTTAACCCAAGGATTTATCCCCAAGACTTAAAATTAAGACTTAAACTTATGACATAACCATAAGAGTTAACCCTGAGATTAAATCTTATGACTTTAACCCTAAGACTTAATATTAATACTTAACCTTAAGACAACACCCTAAGACTTAACCCTAAGACAATAAACCTAAGACGTAACCTTAAATACTTAACTCTAAGTCTTAACCTTAAGACTTAACCCTAAGACATAACTCTAAGACTTAATCTTAAGTCTTAACCTTAAGACCTAACCCTAAGATTTAACCTTAAGACGTGATCTTTAGGACATAACCCTAAGAATTAACCCTAAGACTTAAATTTAATACTTAACCCTAAGACTTAACCCTAAGACTTAATCCTAAGACATAACCCTGAGACTGAAACCTAAGACTTAACCTTAATGCTTAACCCTAAGTCATAACCCTGAGACTTAACATTGAAACTTAGCCTTGAAACTTAACCCTGAGACTTAACCCTAAGCCATATCCCCAAGACTTAACTCTAAGACGTAAACCTAAGACTCAATCCATAAGACTTAACCTTAAGACTTAACCCTAAGTCTCAGCCTTAAGACAGAACCTTACGACTTAACCCTGGGACTTAACCTTGAGACCTTACCTTGAGCCTTAACCCTGAGACTTATCCCTAAGACTTAACCATGAGACTTAACCTTCAGATTTACCGTTAAGTCTTAACTACAAGACTAAACCTTAAAACATAACCTTAAGACTTAACCGTAAGACATAAACCTGAGACTTAACCCTAAGACTTAACTAGAAGACTTAACCCTAAAACTTAACCTTAAGACTTAACCATAAAAATTAAGCCTAAGACTTAACCCTAAAACTTAACCTTAAGGCTCAACCTTAAGACTTGACGTTAAGACTTAAGTTTAAGACTTAACCTTAATACTTTACCCTAAGACGTAAGCCAAAAACTTAACCCTAAGACTTAACCCTAAAGACTTAACTATAAGACTTAACCCTAAGTCTTAACCTTAAGACCTAACTTTAATATTCAAACTTAACACTTAACCTTAGGAGTTAACCCTTAGACTTAACCTTATAACTTAACCCTAAGACATAACATTAAGAGGTAACCATAAGACTTAACTGTAAGACTTAACCTGACACTTAACATTAAGACTTAACCCTAAGAAACAATCCTAAAACTTAACCCTAAGGATTAACATAATGACTTCACCTTAAGACTTGATCCTAAGACTTCACCTTAAGACTTATCCCTAAGACATAACCCTAAGACTTAAATTTACGACTTAACCATAAGACTTAACCCTAAGACTTATCCCTAAGACTTAACCCTAAGACTTAAATTTAGGACTTAACCACAAGACTTAACCCTAAGACTTAATACTAATACTTAACCTAAGACTTAACCCTGAGACTTAACCTTAAGACTTAACCCTAAGATTTAACCTTAAGACTTAACCCTAAGACTTATCCCTGAGACTTAACCCTAAGACTTATCCCTGAGACTTAACCCTAAGACTTATCCCCAAACCTTAACCTTAAGACTTATTATTAAGATTTAAATTTAAGACTGAATCTTAAGACATAATACTAAGGCTTAACCTTAAGACTTATCCCTAAGACTTAACCCTGAGAATTTAATATAAGACTGAACCTTAGGATGTAACCCTAAGACTTAATACTATAACTTAACCGAAGACAACACTAAGACTTAAATTTAAGACTAAACTTTTAGACTTAACCCTAAGACGTAAACTTAAGAATTAAACATAAATCTTAACCCTGACACTTAACCCTAAGACGTATCCCAAAGACTTAAATTTAAGACTTAAACCTAAGACTCAAACCCTAGGACTTAAGATTTAACCTTCAGACTTAACACAAAGATTTAACCCTAAGATTTAGATTTATGAGTTAACCTTAAGACTTAATCCTAAGACTTAACACTAAGACTTAACCTTAAGACATAACCATAACACTTAAATCTAAGACTTAACCTTAACACTTAACCGTAAGACATAACCTTAAGATTTAACGCTAAGACTCAAATTTACGTCTTATCCTTAAGGCTTAACCCTAAGACTTAAATTTAGGTCTTAACCTTAACAGATAACCCTAAGACTTAACCCTGAGACTTAAACCTAAGACTTAACCCTAAGACATAACCCTGAGACTTAACCTTAAGACTTAACCTTAAAACTTAACCCTAGGACTTGAATTTAAGACTTAACCTTAAGACTTATCCCTAAGACTTAACCCTGAGACTTAAACCTAATACTTAATCTTAGAGACTTAACCCTTAGACTTAACCTTAAGACTTAACCCTAACACTTATAATTAAGACTTAACCTTAAGACTTAACCTTGTGACTTAACCTTAAAAACTAAACCTGAGACTTAACCCTAAGACTTAAACTTAAAACTTAACCCTAAGACTTAACCCTATGATTTAAACCTAAGACTTAACTTAAACATAAGACTTAACCCTAAGGCATAACCCTGAGACTTAACCCTACGACTGAACCCTAAGACTAAACCCTAAGACTTAACCTTAAGACTTAACCCTAAGTCTTAACCCTGAGATTAACCGTGAGACTTAACCCAAGGATTTATCCCCAAGACTTAAAATTAAGACTTAAACTTATGACATAACCATAAGAGTTAACCCTGAGATTAAATCTTATGACTTTAACCCTAAGACTTAATATTAATACTTAACCTTAAGACAACACCCTAAGACTTAACCCTAAGACAATAAACCTAAGACGTAACCTTAAATACTTAACTCTAAGTCTTAACCTTAAGACTTAACCCTAAGACATAACTCTAAGACTTAATCTTAAGTCTTAACCTTAAGACCTAACCCTAAGATTTAACCTTAAGACGTGATCTTTAGGACATAACCCTAAGAATTAACCCTAAGACTTAAATTTAATACTTAACCCTAAGACTTAACCCTAAGACTTAATCCTAAGACATAACCCTGAGACTGAAACCTAAGACTTAACCTTAATGCTTAACCCTAAGTCATAACCCTGAGACTTAACATTGAAACTTAGCCTTGAAACTTAACCCTGAGACTTAACCCTAAGCCATATCCCCAAGACTTAACTCTAAGACGTAAACCTAAGACTCAATCCATAAGACTTAACCTTAAGACTTAACCCTAAGTCTCAGCCTTAAGACAGAACCTTACGACTTAACCCTGGGACTTAACCTTGAGACCTTACCTTGAGCCTTAACCCTGAGACTTATCCCTAAGACTTAACCATGAGACTTAACCTTCAGATTTACCGTTAAGTCTTAACTACAAGACTAAACCTTAAAACATAACCTTAAGACTTAACCGTAAGACATAAACCTGAGACTTAACCCTAAGACTTAACTAGAAGACTTAACCCTAAAACTTAACCTTAAGACTTAACCATAAAAATTAAGCCTAAGACTTAACCCTAAAACTTAACCTTAAGGCTCAACCTTAAGACTTGACGTTAAGACTTAAGTTTAAGACTTAACCTTAATACTTTACCCTAAGACGTAAGCCAAAAACTTAACCCTAAGACTTAACCCTAAAGACTTAACTATAAGACTTAACCCTAAGTCTTAACCTTAAGACCTAACTTTAATATTCAAACTTAACACTTAACCTTAGGAGTTAACCCTTAGACTTAACCTTATAACTTAACCCTAAGACATAACATTAAGAGGTAACCATAAGACTTAACTGTAAGACTTAACCTGACACTTAACATTAAGACTTAACCCTAAGAAACAATCCTAAAACTTAACCCTAAGGATTAACATAATGACTTCACCTTAAGACTTGATCCTAAGACTTCACCTTAAGACTTATCCCTAAGACATAACCCTAAGACTTAAATTTACGACTTAACCATAAGACTTAACCCTAAGACTTATCCCTAAGACATAACCCTAAGACTTAAATTTAGGACTTAACCACAAGACTTAACCCTAAGACTTAATACTAATACTTAACCTAAGACTTAACCCTGAGACTTAACCTTAAGACTTAACCCTAAGATTTAACCTTAAGACTTAACCCTAAGACTTATCCCTGAGACTTAACCCTAAGACTTATCCCTGAGACTTAACCCTAAGACTTATCCCCAAACCTTAACCTTAAGACTTATTATTAAGATTTAAATTTAAGACTGAATCTTAAGACATAATACTAAGGCTTAACCTTAAGACTTATCCCTAAGACTTAACCCTGAGAATTTAATATAAGACTGAACCTTAGGATGTAACCCTAAGACTTAACACTATAACTTAACCGAAGACAACACTAAGACTTAAATTTAAGACTAAACTTTTAGACTTAACCCTAAGACGTAAACTTAAGAATTAAACATAAATCTTAACCCTGACACTTAACCCTAAGACGTATCCCAAAGACTTAAATTTAAGACTTAAACCTAAGACTCAAACCCTAGGACTTAAGATTTAACCTTAAGACTTAACACAAAGATTTAACCCTAAGATTTAGATTTATGAGTTAACCTTAAGACTTAATCCTAAGACTTAACACTAAGACTTAACCTTAAGACATAACCATAACACTTAAATCTAAGACTTAACCTTAACACTTAACCGTAAGACATAACCTTAAGATTTAACGCTAAGACTCAAATTTACGTCTTATCCTTAAGGCTTAACCCTAAGACTTAAATTTAGGTCTTAACCTTAACAGTTAACCCTAAGACTTAACCCTGAGACTTAAACCTAAGACTTAACCCTAAGACATAACCCTGAGACTTAACCTTAAGACTTAACCTTAAAACTTAACCCTAGGACTTGAATTTAAGACTTAACCTTAAGACTTATCCCTAAGACTTAACCCTGAGACTTAAACCTAATACTTAATCTTAGAGACTTAACCCTTAGACTTAACCTTAAGACTTAACCCTAACACTTATAATTAAGACTTAACCTTAAGACTTAACCTTGTGACTTAACCTTAAAAACTAAACCTGAGACTTAACCCTAAGACTTAAACTTAAAACTTAACCCTAAGACTTAACCCTATGATTTAAACCTAAGACTTAACTTAAACATAAGACTTAACCCTAAGGCATAACCCTGAGACTTAACCCTACGACTGAACCCTAAGACTAAACCCTAAGACTTAACCTTAAGACTTAACCCTAAGTCTTAACCCTGAGATTAACCGTGAGACTTAACCCAAGGATTTATCCCCAAGACTTAAAATTAAGACTTAAACTTATGACATAACCATAAGAGTTAACCCTGAGATTAAATCTTATGACTTTAACCCTAAGACTTAATATTAATACTTAACCTTAAGACAACACCCTAAGACTTAACCCTAAGACAATAAACCTAAGACGTAACCTTAAATACTTAACTCTAAGTCTTAACCTTAAGACTTAACCCTAAGACATAACTCTAAGACTTAATCTTAAGTCTTAACCTTAAGACCTAACCCTAAGATTTAACCTTAAGACGTGATCTTTAGGACATAACCCTAAGAATTAACCCTAAGACTTAAATTTAATACTTAACCCTAAGACTTAACCCTAAGACTTAATCCTAAGACATAACCCTGAGACTGAAACCTAAGACTTAACCTTAATGCTTAACCCTAAGTCATAACCCTGAGACTTAACATTGAAACTTAGCCTTGAAACTTAACCCTGAGACTTAACCCTAAGCCATATCCCCAAGACTTAACTCTAAGACGTAAACCTAAGACTCAATCCATAAGACTTAACCTTAAGACTTAACCCTAAGTCTCAGCCTTAAGACAGAACCTTACGACTTAACCCTGGGACTTAACCTTGAGACCTTACCTTGAGCCTTAACCCTGAGACTTATCCCTAAGACTTAACCATGAGACTTAACCTTCAGATTTACCGTTAAGTCTTAACTACAAGACTAAACCTTAAAACATAACCTTAAGACTTAACCGTAAGACATAAACCTGAGACTTAACCCTAAGACTTAACTAGAAGACTTAACCCTAAAACTTAACCTTAAGACTTAACCATAAAAATTAAGCCTAAGACTTAACCCTAAAACTTAACCTTAAGGCTCAACCTTAAGACTTGACGTTAAGACTTAAGTTTAAGACTTAACCTTAATACTTTACCCTAAGACGTAAGCCAAAAACTTAACCCTAAGACTTAACCCTAAAGACTTAACTATAAGACTTAACCCTAAGTCTTAACCTTAAGACCTAACTTTAATATTCAAACTTAACACTTAACCTTAGGAGTTAACCCTTAGACTTAACCTTATAACTTAACCCTAAGACATAACATTAAGAGGTAACCATAAGACTTAACTGTAAGACTTAACCTGACACTTAACATTAAGACTTAACCCTAAGAAACAATCCTAAAACTTAACCCTAAGGATTAACATAATGACTTCACCTTAAGACTTGATCCTAAGACTTCACCTTAAGACTTATCCCTAAGACATAACCCTAAGACTTAAATTTACGACTTAACCATAAGACTTAACCCTAAGACTTATCCCTAAGACATAACCCTAAGACTTAAATTTAGGACTTAACCACAAGACTTAACCCTAAGACTTAATACTAATACTTAACCTAAGACTTAACCCTGAGACTTAACCTTAAGACTTAACCCTAAGATTTAACCTTAAGACTTAACCCTAAGACTTATCCCTGAGACTTAACCCTAAGATTTATCCCTGAGACTTAACCCTAAGACTTATCCCCAAACCTTAACCTTAAGACTTATTATTAAGATTTAAATTTAAGACTGAATCTTAAGACATAATACTAAGGCTTAACCTTAAGACTTATCCCTAAGACTTAACCCTGAGAATTTAATATAAGACTGAACCTTAGGATGTAACCCTAAGACTTAACACTATAACTTAACCGAAGACAACGCTAAGACTTAAATTTAAGACTAAACTTTTAGACTTAACCCTAAGACGTAAACTTAAGAATTAAACATAAATCTTAACCCTGACACTTAACCCTAAGACGTATCCCAAAGACTTAAATTTAAGACTTAAACCTAAGACTCAAACCCTAGGACTTAAGATTTAACCTTAAGACTTAACACAAAGATTTAACCCTAAGATTTAGATTTATGAGTTAACCTTAAGACTTAATCCTAAGACTTAACACTAAGACTTAACCTTAAGACATAACCATAACACTTAAATCTAAGACTTAACCTTAACACTTAACCGTAAGACATAACCTTAAGATTTAACGCTAAGACTCAAATTTACGTCTTATCCTTAAGGCTTAACCCTAAGACTTAAATTTAGGTCTTAACCTTAACAGTTAACCCTAAGACTTAACCCTGAGACTTAAACCTAAGACATAACCCTGAGACTTAACCTTAAGACTTAACCTTAAAACTTAACCCTAGGACTTGAATTTAAGACTTAACCTTAAGACTTATCCCTAAGACTTAACCCTGAGACTTAAACCTAATACTTAATCTTAGAGACTTAACCCTTAGACTTAACCTTAAGACTTAACCCTAACACTTATAATTAAGACTTAACCTTAAGACTTAACCTTGTGACTTAACCTTAAAAACTAAACCTGAGACTTAACCCTAAGACTTAAATTTAAAACTTAACCCTAAGACTTAACCCTATGATTTAAACCTAAGACTTAACTTAAACATAAGACTTAACCCTAAGGCATAACCCTGAGACTTAACCCTACGACTGAACCCTAAGACTAAACCCTAAGACTTAACCTTAAGACTTAACCCTAAGTCTTAACCCTGAGATTAACCGTGAGACTTAACCCAAGGATTTATCCCCAAGACTTAAAATTAAGACTTAAACTTATGACATAACCATAAGAGTTAACCCTGAGATTAAATCTTATGACTTTAACCCTAAGACTTAATATTAATACTTAACCTTAAGACAACACCCTAAGACTTAACCCTAAGACAATAAACCTAAGACGTAACCTTAAATACTTAACTCTAAGTCTTAACCTTAAGACTTAACCCTAAGACATAACTCTAAGACTTAATCTTAAGTCTTAACCTTAAGACCTAACCCTAAGATTTAACCTTAAGACGTGATCTTTAGGACATAACCCTAAGAATTAACCCTAAGACTTAAATTTAATACTTAACCCTAAGACTTAACCCTAAGACTTAATCCTAAGACATAACCCTGAGACTGAAACCTAAGACTTAACCTTAATGCTTAACCCTAAGTCATAACCCTGAGACTTAACATTGAAACTTAGCCTTGAAACTTAACCCTGAGACTTAACCCTAAGCCATATCCCCAAGACTTAACTCTAAGACGTAAACCTAAGACTCAATCCATAAGACTTAACCTTAAGACTTAACCCTAAGTCTCAGCCTTAAGACAGAACCTTACGACTTAACCCTGGGACTTAACCTTGAGACCTTACCTTGAGCCTTAACCCTGAGACTTATCCCTAAGACTTAACCATGAGACTTAACCTTCAGATTTACCGTTAAGTCTTAACTACAAGACTAAACCTTAAAACATAACCTTAAGACTTAACCGTAAGACATAAACCTGAGACTTAACCCTAAGACTTAACTAGAAGACTTAACCCTAAAACTTAACCTTAAGACTTAACCATAAAAATTAAGCCTAAGACTTAACCCTAAAACTTAACCTTAAGGCTCAACCTTAAGACTTGACGTTAAGACTTAAGTTTAAGACTTAACCTTAATACTTTACCCTAAGACGTAAGCCAAAAACTTAACCCTAAGACTTAACCCTAAAGACTTAACTATAAGACTTAACCCTAAGTCTTAACCTTAAGACCTAACTTTAATATTCAAACTTAACACTTAACCTTAGGAGTTAACCCTTAGACTTAACCTTATAACTTAACCCTAAGACATAACATTAAGAGGTAACCATAAGACTTAACTGTAAGACTTAACCTGACACTTAACATTAAGACTTAACCCTAAGAAACAATCCTAAAACTTAACCCTAAGGATTAACATAATGACTTCACCTTAAGACTTGATCCTAAGACTTCACCTTAAGACTTATCCCTAAGACATAACCCTAAGACTTAAATTTACGACTTAACCATAAGACTTAACCCTAAGACTTATCCCTAAGACATAACCCTAAGACTTAAATTTAGGACTTAACCACAAGACTTAACCCTAAGACTTAATACTAATGCTTAACCTAAGACTTAACCCTGAGACTTAACCTTAAGACTTAACCCTAAGATTTAACCTTAAGACTTAACCCTAAGACTTATCCCTGAGACTTAACCCTAAGACTTATCCCTGAGACTTAACCCTAAGACTTATCCCCAAACCTTAACCTTAAGACTTATTATTAAGATTTAAATTTAAGACTGAATCTTAAGACATAATACTAAGGCTTAACCTTAAGACTTATCCCTAAGACTTAACCCTGAGAATTTAATATAAGACTGAACCTTAGGATGTAACCCTAAGACTTAACACTATAACTTAACCGAAGACAACACTAAGACTTAAATTTAAGACTAAACTTTTAGACTTAACCCTAAGGCGTAAACTTAAGAATTAAACATAAATCTTAACCCTGACACTTAACCCTAAGACGTATCCCAAAGACTTAAATTTAAGACTTAAACCTAAGACTCAAACCCTAGGACTTAAGATTTAACCTTAAGACTTAACACAAAGATTTAACCCTAAGATTTAGATTTATGAGTTAACCTTAAGACTTAATCCTAAGACTTAACACTAAGACTTAACCTTAAGACATAACCATAACACTTAAATCTAAGACTTAACCTTAACACTTAACCGTAAGACATAACCTTAAGATTTAACGCTAAGACTCAAATTTACGTCTTATCCTTAAGGCTTAACCCTAAGACTTAAATTTAGGTCTTAACCTTAACAGTTAACCCTAAGACTTAACCCTGAGACTTAAACCTAAGACTTAACCCTAAGACATAACCCTGAGACTTAACCTTAAGACTTAACCTTAAAACTTAACCCTAGGACTTGAATTTAAGACTTAACCTTAAGACTTATCCCTAAGACTTAACCCTGAGACTTAAACCTAATACTTAATCTTAGAGACTTAACCCTTAGACTTAACCTTAAGACTTAACCCTAACACTTATAATTAAGACTTAACCTTAAGACTTAACCTTGTGACTTAACCTTAAAAACTAAACCTGAGACTTAACCCTAAGACTTAAACTTAAAACTTAACCCTAAGACTTAACCCTATGATTTAAACCTAAGACTTAACTTAAACATAAGACTTAACCCTAAGGCATAACCCTGAGACTTAACCCTACGACTGAACCCTAAGACTAAACCCTAAGACTTAACCTTAAGACTTAACCCTAAGTCTTAACCCTGAGATTAACCGTGAGACTTAACCCAAAGATTTATCCCCAAGACTTAAAATTAAGACTTAAACTTATGATATAGCCATAAGAGTTAACCCTGAGATTAAATCTTATGACTTTAACCCTAAGACTTAATATTAATACTTAACCTTAAGACAACACCCTAAGACTTAACCCTAAGACAATAAACCTAAGACGTAACCTTAAATACTTAACTCTAAGTCTTAACCTTAAGACTTAACCCTAAGACATAACTCTAAGACTTAATCTTAAGTCTTAACCTTAAGACCTAACCCTAAGATTTAACCTTAAGACGTGATCTTTAGGACATAACCCTAAGAATTAACCCTAAGACTTAAATTTAATACTTAACCCTAAGACTTAACCCTAAGACTTAATCCTAAGACATAACCCTGAGACTGAAACCTAAGACTTAACCTTAATGCTTAACCCTAAGTCATAACCCTGAGACTTAACATTGAAACTTAGCCTTGAAACTTAACCCTGAGACTTAACCCTAAGCCATATCCCCAAGACTTAACTCTAAGACGTAAACCTAAGACTCAATCCATAAGACTTAACCTTAAGACTTAACCCTAAGTCTCAGCCTTAAGACAGAACCTTACGACTTAACCCTGGGACTTAACCTTGAGACCTTACCTTGAGCCTTAACCCTGAGACTTATCCCTAAGACTTAACCATGAGACTTAACCTTCAGATTTACCGTTAAGTCTTAACTACAAGACTAAACCTTAAAACATAACCTTAAGACTTAACCGTAAGACATAAACCTGAGACTTAACCCTAAGACTTAACTAGAAGACTTAACCCTAAAACTTAACCTTAAGACTTAACCATAAAAATTAAGCCTAAGACTTAACCCTAAAACTTAACCTTAAGGCTCAACCTTAAGACTTGACGTTAAGACTTAAGTTTAAGACTTAACCTTAATACTTTACCCTAAGACGTAAGCCAAAAACTTAACCCGAAGACTTAACCCTAAAGACTTAACTATAAGACTTAACCCTAAGTCTTAACCTTAAGACCTAACTTTAATATTCAAACTTAACACTTAACCTTAGGAGTTAACCCTTAGACTTAACCTTATAACTTAACCCTAAGACATAACATTAAGAGGTAACCATAAGACTTAACTGTAAGACTTAACCTGACACTTAACATTAAGACTTAACCCTAAGAAACAATCCTAAAACTTAACCCTAAGGATTAACATAATGACTTCACCTTAAGACTTGATCCTAAGACTTCACCTTAAGACTTATCCCTAAGACATAACCCTAAGACTTAAATTTACGACTTAACCATAAGACTTAACCCTAAGACTTATCCCTAAGACTTAACCCTAAGACTTAAATTTAGGACTTAACCACAAGACTTAACCCTAAGACTTAATACTAATACTTAACCTAAGACTTAACCCTGAGACTTAACCTTAAGACTTAACCCTAAGATTTAACCTTAAGACTTAACCCTAAGACTTATCCCTGAGACTTAACCCTAAGACTTATCCCTGAGACTTAACCCTAAGACTTATCCCCAAACCTTAACCTTAAGACTTATTATTAAGATTTAAATTTAAGACTGAATCTTAAGACATAATACTAAGGCTTAACCTTAAGACTTATCCCTAAGACTTAACCCTGAGAATTTAATATAAGACTGAACCTTAGGATGTAACCCTAAGACTTAACACTATAACTTAACCGAAGACAACGCTAAGACTTAAATTTAAGACTAAACTTTTAGACTTAACCCTAAGACGTAAACTTAAGAATTAAACATAAATCTTAACCCTGACACTTAACCCTAAGACGCATCCCAAAGACTTAAATTTAAGACTTAAACCTAAGACTCAAACCCTAGGACTTAAGATTTAACCTTAAGACTTAACACAAAGATTTAACCCTAAGATTTAGATTTATGAGTTAACCTTAAGACTTAATCCTAAGACTTAACACTAAGACTTAACCTTAAGACATAACCATAACACTTAAATCTAAGACTTAACCTTAACACTTAACCGTAAGACATAACCTTAAGATTTAACGCTAAGACTCAAATTTACGTCTTATCCTTAAGGCTTAACCCTAAGACTTAAATTTAGGTCTTAACCTTAACAGTTAACCCTAAGACTTAACCCTGAGACTTAAACCTAAGACTTAACCCTAAGACATAACCCTGAGACTTAACCTTAAGACTTAACCTTAAAACTTAACCCTAGGACTTGAATTTAAGACTTAACCTTAAGACTTATCCCTAAGACTTAACCCTGAGACTTAAACCTAATACTTAATCTTAGAGACTTAACCCTTAGACTTAACCTTAAGACTTAACCCTAACACTTATAATTAAGACTTAACCTTAAGACTTAACCTTGTGACTTAACCTTAAAAACTAAACCTGAGACTTAACCCTAAGACTTAAACTTAAAACTTAACCCTAAGACTTAACCCTATGATTTAAACCTAAGACTTAACTTAAACATAAGACTTAACCCTAAGGCATAACCCTGAGACTTAACCCTACGACTGAACCCTAAGACTAAACCCTAAGACTTAACCTTAAGACTTAACCCTAAGTCTTAACCCTGAGATTAACCGTGAGACTTAACCCAAGGATTTATCCCCAAGACTTAAAATTAAGACTTAAACTTATGACATAACCATAAGAGTTAACCCTGAGATTAAATCTTATGACTTTAACCCTAAGACTTAATATTAATACTTAACCTTAAGACAACACCCTAAGACTTAACCCTAAGACAATAAACCTAAGACGTAACCTTAAATACTTAACTCTAAGTCTTAACCTTAAGACTTAACCCTAAGACATAACTCTAAGACTTAATCTTAAGTCTTAACCTTAAGACCTAACCCTAAGATTTAACCTTAAGACGTGATCTTTAGGACATAACCCTAAGAATTAACCCTAAGACTTAAATTTAATACTTAACCCTAAGACTTAACCCTAAGACTTAATCCTAAGACATAACCCTGAGACTGAAACCTAAGACTTAACCTTAATGCTTAACCCTAAGTCATAACCCTGAGACTTAACATTGAAACTTAGCCTTGAAACTTAACCCTGAGACTTAACCCTAAGCCATATCCCCAAGACTTAACTCTAAGACGTAAACCTAAGACTCAATCCATAAGACTTAACCTTAAGACTTAACCCTAAGTCTCAGCCTTAAGACAGAACCTTACGACTTAACCCTGGGACTTAAGCTTGAGACCTTACCTTGAGCCTTAACCCTGAGACTTATCCCTAAGACTTAACCATGAGACTTAACCTTCAGATTTACCGTTAAGTCTTAACTACAAGACTAAACCTTAAAACATAACCTTAAGACTTAACCGTAAGACATAAACCTGAGACTTAACCCTAAGACTTAACTAGAAGACTTAACCCTAAAACTTAACCTTAAGACTTAACCATAAAAATTAAGCCTAAGACTTAACCCTAAAACTTAACCTTAAGGCTCAACCTTAAGACTTGACGTTAAGACTTAAGTTTAAGACTTAACCTTAATACTTTACCCTAAGACGTAAGCCAAAAACTTAACCCTAAGACTTAACCCTAAAGACTTAACTATAAGACTTAACCCTAAGTCTTAACCTTAAGACCTAACTTTAATATTCAAACTTAACACTTAACCTTAGGAGTTAACCCTTAGACTTAACCTTATAACTTAACCCTAAGACATAACATTAAGAGGTAACCATAAGACTTAACTGTAAGACTTAACCTGACACTTAACATTAAGACTTAACCCTAAGAAACAATCCTAAAACTTAACCCTAAGGATTAACATAATGACTTCACCTTAAGACTTGATCCTAAGACTTCACCTTAAGACTTATCCCTAAGACATAACCCTAAGACTTAAATTTACGACTTAACCATAAGACTTAACCCTAAGACTTATCCCTAAGACTTAACCCTAAGACTTAAATTTAGGACTTAACCACAAGACTTAACCCTAAGACTTAATACTAATACTTAACCTAAGACTTAACCCTGAGACTTAACCTTAAGACTTAACCCTAAGATTTCACCTTAAGACTTAACCCTAAGACTTATCCCTGAGACTTAACCCTAAGACTTATCCCTGAGACTTAACCCTAAGACTTATCCCCAAACCTTAACCTTAAGACTTATTATTAAGATTTAAATTTAAGACTGAATCTTAAGACATAATACTAAGGCTTAACCTTAAGACTTATCCCTAAGACTTAACCCTGAGAATTTAATATAAGACTGAACCTTAGGATGTAACCCTAAGACTTAACACTATAACTTAACCGAAGACAACACTAAGACTTAAATTTAAGACTAAACTTTTAGACTTAACCCTAAGACGTAAACTTAAGAATTAAACATAAATCTTAACCCTGACACTTAACCCTAAGACGCATCCCAAAGACTTAAATTTAAGACTTAAACCTAAGACTCAAACCCTAGGACTTAAGATTTAACCTTAAGACTTAACACAAAGATTTAACCCTAAGATTTAGATTTATGAGTTAACCTTAAGACTTAATCCTAAGACTTAACACTAAGACTTAACCTTAAGACATAACCATAACACTTAAATCTAAGACTTAACCTTAACACTTAACCGTAAGACATAACCTTAAGATTTAACGCTAAGACTCAAATTTACGTCTTATCCTTAAGGCTTAACCCTAAGACTTAAATTTAGGTCTTAACCTTAACAGTTAACCCTAAGACTTAACCCTGAGACTTAAACCTAAGACTTAACCCTAAGACATAACCCTGAGACTTAACCTTAAGACTTAACCTTAAAACTTAACCCTAGGACTTGAATTTAAGACTTAACCTTAAGACTTATCCCTAAGACTTAACCCTGAGACTTAAACCTAATACTTAATCTTAGAGACTTAACCCTTAGACTTAACCTTAAGACTTAACCCTAACACTTATAATTAAGACTTAACCTTAAGACTTAACCTTGTGACTTAACCTTAAAAACTAAACCTGAGACTTAACCCTAAGACTTAAACTTAAAACTTAACCCTAAGACTTAACCCTATGATTTAAACCTAAGACTTAACTTAAACATAAGACTTAACCCTAAGGCATAACCCTGAGACTTAACCCTACGACTGAACCCTAAGACTAAACCCTAAGACTTAACCTTAAGACTTAACCCTAAGTCTTAACCCTGAGATTAACCGTGAGACTTAACCCAAGGATTTATCCCCAAGACTTAAAATTAAGACTTAAACTTATGACATAGCCATAAGAGTTAACCCTGAGATTAAATCTTATGACTTTAACCCTAAGACTTAATATTAATACTTAACCTTAAGACAACACCCTAAGACTTAACCCTAAGACAATAAACCTAAGACGTAACCTTAAATACTTAACTCTAAGTCTTAACCTTAAGACTTAACCCTAAGACATAACTCTAAGACTTAATCTTAAGTCTTAACCTTAAGACCTAACCCTAAGATTTAACCTTAAGACGTGATCTTTAGGACATAACCCTAAGAATTAACCCTAAGACTTAAATTTAATACTTAACCCTAAGACTTAACCCTAAGACTTAATCCTAAGACATAACCCTGAGACTGAAACCTAAGACTTAACCTTAATGCTTAACCCTAAGTCATAACCCTGAGACTTAACATTGAAACTTAGCCTTGAAACTTAACCCTGAGACTTAACCCTAAGCCATATCCCCAAGACTTAACTCTAAGACGTAAACCTAAGACTCAATCCATAAGACTTAACCTTAAGACTTAACCCTAAGTCTCAGCCTTAAGACAGAACCTTACGACTTAACCCTGGGACTTAAGCTTGAGACCTTACCTTGAGCCTTAACCCTGAGACTTATCCCTAAGACTTAACCATGAGACTTAACCTTCAGATTTACCGTTAAGTCTTAACTACAAGACTAAACCTTAAAACATAACCTTAAGACTTAACCGTAAGACATAAACCTGAGACTTAACCCTAAGACTTAACTAGAAGACTTAACCCTAAAACTTAACCTTAAGACTTAACCATAAAAATTAAGCCTAAGACTTAACCCTAAAACTTAACCTTAAGGCTCAACCTTAAGACTTGACGTTAAGACTTAAGTTTAAGACTTAACCTTAATACTTTACCCTAAGACGTAAGCCAAAAACTTAACCCGAAGACTTAACCCTAAAGACTTAACTATAAGACTTAACCCTAAGTCTTAACCTTAAGACCTAACTTTAATATTCAAACTTAACACTTAACCTTAGGAGTTAACCCTTAGACTTAACCTTATAACTTAACCCTAAGACATAACATTAAGAGGTAACCATAAGACTTAACTGTAAGACTTAACCTGACACTTAACATTAAGACTTAACCCTAAGAAACAATCCTAAAACTTAACCCTAAGGATTAACATAATGACTTCACCTTAAGACTTGATCCTAAGACTTCACCTTAAGACTTATCCCTAAGACATAACCCTAAGACTTAAATTTACGACTTAACCATAAGACTTAACCCTAAGACTTATCCCTAAGACTTAACCCTAAGACTTAAATTTAGGACTTAACCACAAGACTTAACCCTAAGACTTAATACTAATACTTAACCTAAGACTTAACCCTGAGACTTAACCTTAAGACTTAACCCTAAGATTTAACCTTAAGACTTAACCCTAGGACTTATCCCTGAGACTTAACCCTAAGACTTATCCCTGAGACTTAACCCTAAGACTTATCCCCAAACCTTAACCTTAAGACTTATTATTAAGATTTAAATTTAAGACTGAATCTTAAGACATAATACTAAGGCTTAACCTTAAGACTTATCCCTAAGACTTAACCCTGAGAATTTAATATAAGACTGAACCTTAGGATGTAACCCTAAGACTTAACACTATAACTTAACCGAAGACAACACTAAGACTTAAATTTAAGACTAAACTTTTAGACTTAACCCTAAGACGTAAACTTAAGAATTAAACATAAATCTTAACCCTGACACTTAACCCTAAGACGTATCCCAAAGACTTAAATTTAAGACTTAAACCTAAGACTCAAACCCTAGGACTTAAGATTTAACCTTAAGACTTAACACAAAGATTTAACCCTAAGATTTAGATTTATGAGTTAACCTTAAGACTTAATCCTAAGACTTAACACTAAGACTTAACCTTAAGACATAACCATAACACTTAAATCTAAGACTTAACCTTAACACTTAACCGTAAGACATAACCTTAAGATTTAACGCTAAGACTCAAATTTACGTCTTATCCTTAAGGCTTAACCCTAAGACTTAAATTTAGGTCTTAACCTTAACAGTTAACCCTAAGACTTAACCCTGAGACTTAAACCTAAGACTTAACCCTAAGACATAACCCTGAGACTTAACCTTAAGACTTAACCTTAAAACTTAACCCTAGGACTTGAATTTAAGACTTAACCTTAAGACTTATCCCTAAGACTTAACCCTGAGACTTAAACCTAATACTTAATCTTAGAGACTTAACCCTTAGACTTAACCTTAAGACTTAACCCTAACACTTATAATTAAGACTTAACCTTAAGACTTAACCTTGTGACTTAACCTTAAAAACTAAACCTGAGACTTAACCCTAAGACTTAAACTTAAAACTTAACCCTAAGACTTAACCCTATGATTTAAACCTAAGACTTAACTTAAACATAAGACTTAACCCTAAGGCATAACCCTGAGACTTAACCCTACGACTGAACCCTAAGACTAAACCCTAAGACTTAACCTTAAGACTTAACCCTAAGTCTTAACCCTGAGATTAACCGTGAGACTTAACCCAAGGATTTATCCCCAAGACTTAAAATTAAGACTTAAACTTATGACATAACCATAAGAGTTAACCCTGAGATTAAATCTTATGACTTTAACCCTAAGACTTAATATTAATACTTAACCTTAAGACAACACCCTAAGACTTAACCCTAAGACAATAAACCTAAGACGTAACCTTAAATACTTAACTCTAAGTCTTAACCTTAAGACTTAACCCTAAGACATAACTCTAAGACTTAATCTTAAGTCTTAACCTTAAGACCTAACCCTAAGATTTAACCTTAAGACGTGATCTTTAGGACATAACCCTAAGAATTAACCCTAAGACTTAAATTTAATACTTAACCCTAAGACTTAACCCTAAGACTTAATCCTAAGACATAACCCTGAGACTGAAACCTAAGACTTAACCTTAATGCTTAACCCTAAGTCATAACCCTGAGACTTAACATTGAAACTTAGCCTTGAAACTTAACCCTGAGACTTAACCCTAAGCCATATCCCCAAGACTTAACTCTAAGACGTAAACCTAAGACTCAATCCATAAGACTTAACCTTAAGACTTAACCCTAAGTCTCAGCCTTAAGACAGAACCTTACGACTTAACCCTGGGACTTAAGCTTGAGACCTTACCTTGAGCCTTAACCCTGAGACTTATCCCTAAGACTTAACCATGAGACTTAACCTTCAGATTTACCGTTAAGTCTTAACTACAAGACTAAACCTTAAAACATAACCTTAAGACTTAACCGTAAGACATAAACCTGAGACTTAACCCTAAGACTTAACTAGAAGACTTAACCCTAAAACTTAACCTTAAGACTTAACCATAAAAATTAAGCCTAAGACTTAACCCTAAAACTTAACCTTAAGGCTCAACCTTAAGACTTGACGTTAAGACTTAAGTTTAAGACTTAACCTTAATACTTTACCCTAAGACGTAAGCCAAAAACTTAACCCGAAGACTTAACCCTAAAGACTTAACTATAAGACTTAACCCTAAGTCTTAACCTTAAGACCTAACTTTAATATTCAAACTTAACACTTAACCTTAGGAGTTAACCCTTAGACTTAACCTTATAACTTAACCCTAAGACATAACATTAAGAGGTAACCATAAGACTTAACTGTAAGACTTAACCTGACACTTAACATTAAGACTTAACCCTAAGAAACAATCCTAAAACTTAACCCTAAGGATTAACATAATGACTTCACCTTAAGACTTGATCCTAAGACTTCACCTTAAGACTTATCCCTAAGACATAACCCTAAGACTTAAATTTACGACTTAACCATAAGACTTAACCCTAAGACTTATCCCTAAGACATAACCCTAAGACTTAAATTTAGGACTTAACCACAAGACTTAACCCTAAGACTTAATACTAATACTTAACCTAAGACTTAACCCTGAGACTTAACCTTAAGACTTAACCCTGAGACTTAACCTTAAGACTTAACCCTAAGACTTATCCCTGAGACTTAACCCTAAGACTTATCCCTGAGACTTAACCCTAAGACTTATCCCCAAACCTTAACCTTAAGACTTATTATTAAGATTTAAATTTAAGACTGAATCTTAAGACATAATACTAAGGCTTAACCTTAAGACTTATCCCTAAGACTTAACCCTGAGAATTTAATATAAGACTGAACCTTAGGATGTAACCCTAAGACTTAACACTATAACTTAACCGAAGACAACACTAAGACTTAAATTTAAGACTAAACTTTTAGACTTAACCCTAAGACGTAAACTTAAGAATTAAACATAAATCTTAACCCTGACACTTAACCCTAAGACGTATCCCAAAGACTTAAATTTAAGACTTAAACCTAAGACTCAAACCCTAGGACTTAAGATTTAACCTTAAGACTTAACACAAAGATTTAACCCTAAGATTTAGATTTATGAGTTAACCTTAAGACTTAATCCTAAGACTTAACACTAAGACTTAACCTTAAGACATAACCATAACACTTAAATCTAAGACTTAACCTTAACACTTAACCGTAAGACATAACCTTAAGATTTAACGCTAAGACTCAAATTTACGTCTTATCCTTAAGGCTTAACCCTAAGACTTAAATTTAGGTCTTAACCTTAACAGTTAACCCTAAGACTTAACCCTGAGACTTAAACCTAAGACTTAACCCTAAGACATAACCCTGAGACTTAACCTTAAGACTTAACCTTAAAACTTAACCCTAGGACTTGAATTTAAGACTTAACCTTAAGACTTATCCCTAAGACTTAACCCTGAGACTTAAACCTAATACTTAATCTTAGAGACTTAACCCTTAGACTTAACCTTAAGACTTAACCCTAACACTTATAATTAAGACTTAACCTTAAGACTTAACCTTGTGACTTAACCTTAAAAACTAAACCTGAGACTTAACCCTAAGACTTAAACTTAAAACTTAACCCTAAGACTTAACCCTATGATTTAAACCTAAGACTTAACTTAAACATAAGACTTAACCCTAAGGCATAACCCTGAGACTTAACCCTACGACTGAACCCTAAGACTAAACCCTAAGACTTAACCTTAAGACTTAACCCTAAGTCTTAACCCTGAGATTAACCGTGAGACTTAACCCAAGGATTTATCCCCAAGACTTAAAATTAAGACTTAAACTTATGACATAACCATAAGAGTTAACCCTGAGATTAAATCTTATGACTTTAACCCTAAGACTTAATATTAATACTTAACCTTAAGACAACACCCTAAGACTTAACCCTAAGACAATAAACCTAAGACGTAACCTTAAATACTTAACTCTAAGTCTTAACCTTAAGACTTAACCCTAAGACATAACTCTAAGACTTAATCTTAAGTCTTAACCTTAAGACCTAACCCTAAGATTTAACCTTAAGACGTGATCTTTAGGACATAACCCTAAGAATTAACCCTAAGACTTAAATTTAATACTTAACCCTAAGACTTAACCCTAAGACTTAATCCTAAGACATAACCCTGAGACTGAAACCTAAGACTTAACCTTAATGCTTAACCCTAAGTCATAACCCTGAGACTTAACATTGAAACTTAGCCTTGAAACTTAACCCTGAGACTTAACCCTAAGCCATATCCCCAAGACTTAACTCTAAGACGTAAACCTAAGACTCAATCCATAAGACTTAACCTTAAGACTTAACCCTAAGTCTCAGCCTTAAGACAGAACCTTACGACTTAACCCTGGGACTTAAGCTTGAGACCTTACCTTGAGCCTTAACCCTGAGACTTATCCCTAAGACTTAACCATGAGACTTAACCTTCAGATTTACCGTTAAGTCTTAACTACAAGACTAAACCTTAAAACATAACCTTAAGACTTAACCGTAAGACATAAACCTGAGACTTAACCCTAAGACTTAACTAGAAGACTTAACCCTAAAACTTAACCTTAAGACTTAACCATAAAAATTAAGCCTAAGACTTAACCCTAAAACTTAACCTTAAGGCTCAACCTTAAGACTTGACGTTAAGACTTAAGTTTAAGACTTAACCTTAATACTTTACCCTAAGACGTAAGCCAAAAACTTAACCCTAAGACTTAACCCTAAAGACTTAACTATAAGACTTAACCCTAAGTCTTAACCTTAAGACCTAACTTTAATATTCAAACTTAACACTTAACCTTAGGAGTTAACCCTTAGACTTAACCTTATAACTTAACCCTAAGACATAACATTAAGAGGTAACCATAAGACTTAACTGTAAGACTTAACCTGACACTTAACATTAAGACTTAACCCTAAGAAACAATCCTAAAACTTAACCCTAAGGATTAACATAATGACTTCACCTTAAGACTTGATCCTAAGACTTCACCTTAAGACTTATCCCTAAGACATAACCCTAAGACTTAAATTTACGACTTAACCATAAGACTTAACCCTAAGACTTATCCCTAAGACATAACCCTAAGACTTAAATTTAGGACTTAACCACAAGACTTAACCCTAAGACTTAATACTAATACTTAACCTAAGACTTAACCCTGAGACTTAACCTTAAGACTTAACCCTGAGACTTAACCTTAAGACTTAACCCTAAGACTTATCCCTGAGACTTAACCCTAAGACTTATCCCTGAGACTTAACCCTAAGACTTATCCCCAAACCTTAACCTTAAGACTTATTATTAAGATTTAAATTTAAGACTGAATCTTAAGACATAATACTAAGGCTTAACCTTAAGACTTATCCCTAAGACTTAACCCTGAGAATTTAATATAAGACTGAACCTTAGGATGTAACCCTAAGACTTAACACTATAACTTAACCGAAGACAACACTAAGACTTAAATTTAAGACTAAACTTTTAGACTTAACCCTAAGACGTAAACTTAAGAATTAAACATAAATCTTAACCCTGACACTTAACCCTAAGACGTATCCCAAAGACTTAAATTTAAGACTTAAACCTAAGACTCAAACCCTAGGACTTAAGATTTAACCTTAAGACTTAACACAAAGATTTAACCCTAAGATTTAGATTTATGAGTTAACCTTAAGACTTAATCCTAAGACTTAACACTAAGACTTAACCTTAAGACATAACCATAACACTTAAATCTAAGACTTAACCTTAACACTTAACCGTAAGACATAACCTTAAGATTTAACGCTAAGACTCAAATTTACGTCTTATCCTTAAGGCTTAACCCTAAGACTTAAATTTAGGTCTTAACCTTAACAGTTAACCCTAAGACTTAACCCTGAGACTTAAACCTAAGACTTAACCCTAAGACATAACCCTGAGACTTAACCTTAAGACTTAACCTTAAAACTTAACCCTAGGACTTGAATTTAAGACTTAACCTTAAGACTTATCCCTAAGACTTAACCCTGAGACTTAAACCTAATACTTAATCTTAGAGACTTAACCCTTAGACTTAACCTTAAGACTTAACCCTAACACTTATAATTAAGACTTAACCTTAAGACTTAACCTTGTGACTTAACCTTAAAAACTAAACCTGAGACTTAACCCTAAGACTTAAACTTAAAACTTAACCCTAAGACTTAACCCTATGATTTAAACCTAAGACTTAACTTAAACATAAGACTTAACCCTAAGGCATAACCCTGAGACTTAACCCTACGACTGAACCCTAAGACTAAACCCTAAGACTTAACCTTAAGACTTAACCCTAAGTCTTAACCCTGAGATTAACCGTGAGACTTAACCCAAGGATTTATCCCCAAGACTTAAAATTAAGACTTAAACTTATGACATAACCATAAGAGTTAACCCTGAGATTAAATCTTATGACTTTAACCCTAAGACTTAATATTAATACTTAACCTTAAGACAACACCCTAAGACTTAACCCTAAGACAATAAACCTAAGACGTAACCTTAAATACTTAACTCTAAGTCTTAACCTTAAGACTTAACCCTAAGACATAACTCTAAGACTTAATCTTAAGTCTTAACCTTAAGACCTAACCCTAAGATTTAACCTTAAGACGTGATCTTTAGGACATAACCCTAAGAATTAACCCTAAGACTTAAATTTAATACTTAACCCTAAGACTTAACCCTAAGACTTAATCCTAAGACATAACCCTGAGACTGAAACCTAAGACTTAACCTTAATGCTTAACCCTAAGTCATAACCCTGAGACTTAACATTGAAACTTAGCCTTGAAACTTAACCCTGAGACTTAACCCTAAGCCATATCCCCAAGACTTAACTCTAAGACGTAAACCTAAGACTCAATCCATAAGACTTAACCTTAAGACTTAACCCTAAGTCTCAGCCTTAAGACAGAACCTTACGACTTAACCCTGGGACTTAAGCTTGAGACCTTACCTTGAGCCTTAACCCTGAGACTTATCCCTAAGACTTAACCATGAGACTTAACCTTCAGATTTACCGTTAAGTCTTAACTACAAGACTAAACCTTAAAACATAACCTTAAGACTTAACCGTAAGACATAAACCTGAGACTTAACCCTAAGACTTAACTAGAAGACTTAACCCTAAAACTTAACCTTAAGACTTAACCATAAAAATTAAGCCTAAGACTTAACCCTAAAACTTAACCTTAAGGCTCAACCTTAAGACTTGACGTTAAGACTTAAGTTTAAGACTTAACCTTAATACTTTACCCTAAGACGTAAGCCAAAAACTTAACCCGAAGACTTAACCCTAAAGACTTAACTATAAGACTTAACCCTAAGTCTTAACCTTAAGACCTAACTTTAATATTCAAACTTAACACTTAACCTTAGGAGTTAACCCTTAGACTTAACCTTATAACTTAACCCTAAGACATAACATTAAGAGGTAACCATAAGACTTAACTGTAAGACTTAACCTGACACTTAACATTAAGACTTAACCCTAAGAAACAATCCTAAAACTTAACCCTAAGGATTAACATAATGACTTCACCTTAAGACTTGATCCTAAGACTTCACCTTAAGACTTATCCCTAAGACATAACCCTAAGACTTAAATTTACGACTTAACCATAAGACTTAACCCTAAGACTTATCCCTAAGACATAACCCTAAGACTTAAATTTAGGACTTAACCACAAGACTTAACCCTAAGACTTAATACTAATGCTTAACCTAAGACTTAACCCTGAGACTTAACCTTAAGACTTAACCCTAAGATTTCACCTTAAGACTTAACCCTAAGACTTATCCCTGAGACTTAACCCTAAGACTTATCCCTGAGACTTAACCCTAAGACTTATCCCCAAACCTTAACCTTAAGACTTATTATTAAGATTTAAATTTAAGACTGAATCTTAAGACATAATACTAAGGCTTAACCTTAAGACTTATCCCTAAGACTTAACCCTGAGAATTTAATATAAGACTGAACCTTAGGATGTAACCCTAAGACTTAACACTATAACTTAACCGAAGACAACACTAAGACTTAAATTTAAGACTAAACTTTTAGACTTAACCCTAAGACGTAAACTTAAGAATTAAACATAAATCTTAACCCTGACACTTAACCCTAAGACGTATCCCAAAGACTTAAATTTAAGACTTAAACCTAAGACTCAAACCCTAGGACTTAAGATTTAACCTTAAGACTTAACACAAAGATTTAACCCTAAGATTTAGATTTATGAGTTAACCTTAAGACTTAATCCTAAGACTTAACACTAAGACTTAACCTTAAGACATAACCATAACACTTAAATCTAAGACTTAACCTTAACACTTAACCGTAAGACATAACCTTAAGATTTAACGCTAAGACTCAAATTTACGTCTTATCCTTAAGGCTTAACCCTAAGACTTAAATTTAGGTCTTAACCTTAACAGTTAACCCTAAGACTTAACCCTGAGACTTAAACCTAAGACTTAACCCTAAGACATAACCCTGAGACTTAACCTTAAGACTTAACCTTAAAACTTAACCCTAGGACTTGAATTTAAGACTTAACCTTAAGACTTATCCCTAAGACTTAACCCTGAGACTTAAACCTAATACTTAATCTTAGAGACTTAACCCTTAGACTTAACCTTAAGACTTAACCCTAACACTTATAATTAAGACTTAACCTTAAGACTTAACCTTGTGACTTAACCTTAAAAACTAAACCTGAGACTTAACCCTAAGACTTAAACTTAAAACTTAACCCTAAGACTTAACCCTATGATTTAAACCTAAGACTTAACTTAAACATAAGACTTAACCCTAAGGCATAACCCTGAGACTTAACCCTACGACTGAACCCTAAGACTAAACCCTAAGACTTAACCTTAAGACTTAACCCTAAGTCTTAACCCTGAGATTAACCGTGAGACTTAACCCAAGGATTTATCCCCAAGACTTAAAATTAAGACTTAAACTTATGACATAACCATAAGAGTTAACCCTGAGATTAAATCTTATGACTTTAACCCTAAGACTTAATATTAATACTTAACCTTAAGACAACACCCTAAGACTTAACCCTAAGACAATAAACCTAAGACGTAACCTTAAATACTTAACTCTAAGTCTTAACCTTAAGACTTAACCCTAAGACATAACTCTAAGACTTAATCTTAAGTCTTAACCTTAAGACCTAACCCTAAGATTTAACCTTAAGACGTGATCTTTAGGACATAACCCTAAGAATTAACCCTAAGACTTAAATTTAATACTTAACCCTAAGACTTAACCCTAAGACTTAATCCTAAGACATAACCCTGAGACTGAAACCTAAGACTTAACCTTAATGCTTAACCCTAAGTCATAACCCTGAGACTTAACATTGAAACTTAGCCTTGAAACTTAACCCTGAGACTTAACCCTAAGCCATATCCCCAAGACTTAACTCTAAGACGTAAACCTAAGACTCAATCCATAAGACTTAACCTTAAGACTTAACCCTAAGTCTCAGCCTTAAGACAGAACCTTACGACTTAACCCTGGGACTTAAGCTTGAGACCTTACCTTGAGCCTTAACCCTGAGACTTATCCCTAAGACTTAACCATGAGACTTAACCTTCAGATTTACCGTTAAGTCTTAACTACAAGACTAAACCTTAAAACATAACCTTAAGACTTAACCGTAAGACATAAACCTGAGACTTAACCCTAAGACTTAACTAGAAGACTTAACCCTAAAACTTAACCTTAAGACTTAACCATAAAAATTAAGCCTAAGACTTAACCCTAAAACTTAACCTTAAGGCTCAACCTTAAGACTTGACGTTAAGACTTAAGTTTAAGACTTAACCTTAATACTTTACCCTAAGACGTAAGCCAAAAACTTAACCCTAAGACTTAACCCTAAAGACTTAACTATAAGACTTAACCCTAAGTCTTAACCTTAAGACCTAACTTTAATATTCAAACTTAACACTTAACCTTAGGAGTTAACCCTTAGACTTAACCTTATAACTTAACCCTAAGACATAACATTAAGAGGTAACCATAAGACTTAACTGTAAGACTTAACCTGACACTTAACATTAAGACTTAACCCTAAGAAACAATCCTAAAACTTAACCCTAAGGATTAACATAATGACTTCACCTTAAGACTTGATCCTAAGACTTCACCTTAAGACTTATCCCTAAGACATAACCCTAAGACTTAAATTTACGACTTAACCATAAGACTTAACCCTAAGACTTATCCCTAAGACATAACCCTAAGACTTAAATTTAGGACTTAACCACAAGACTTAACCCTAAGACTTAATACTAATACTTAACCTAAGACTTAACCCTGAGACTTAACCTTAAGACTTAACCCTGAGACTTAACCTTAAGACTTAACCCTAAGACTTATCCCTGAGACTTAACCCTAAGACTTATCCCTGAGACTTAACCCTAAGACTTATCCCCAAACCTTAACCTTAAGACTTATTATTAAGATTTAAATTTAAGACTGAATCTTAAGACATAATACTAAGGCTTAACCTTAAGACTTATCCCTAAGACTTAACCCTGAGAATTTAATATAAGACTGAACCTTAGGATGTAACCCTAAGACTTAACACTATAACTTAACCGAAGACAACACTAAGACTTAAATTTAAGACTAAACTTTTAGACTTAACCCTAAGACGTAAACTTAAGAATTAAACATAAATCTTAACCCTGACACTTAACCCTAAGACGTATCCCAAAGACTTAAATTTAAGACTTAAACCTAAGACTCAAACCCTAGGACTTAAGATTTAACCTTAAGACTTAACACAAAGATTTAACCCTAAGATTTAGATTTATGAGTTAACCTTAAGACTTAATCCTAAGACTTAACACTAAGACTTAACCTTAAGACATAACCATAACACTTAAATCTAAGACTTAACCTTAACACTTAACCGTAAGACATAACCTTAAGATTTAACGCTAAGACTCAAATTTACGTCTTATCCTTAAGGCTTAACCCTAAGACTTAAATTTAGGTCTTAACCTTAACAGTTAACCCTAAGACTTAACCCTGAGACTTAAACCTAAGACTTAACCCTAAGACATAACCCTGAGACTTAACCTTAAGACTTAACCTTAAAACTTAACCCTAGGACTTGAATTTAAGACTTAACCTTAAGACTTATCCCTAAGACTTAACCCTGAGACTTAAACCTAATACTTAATCTTAGAGACTTAACCCTTAGACTTAACCTTAAGACTTAACCCTAACACTTATAATTAAGACTTAACCTTAAGACTTAACCTTGTGACTTAACCTTAAAAACTAAACCTGAGACTTAACCCTAAGACTTAAACTTAAAACTTAACCCTAAGACTTAACCCTATGATTTAAACCTAAGACTTAACTTAAACATAAGACTTAACCCTAAGGCATAACCCTGAGACTTAACCCTACGACTGAACCCTAAGACTAAACCCTAAGACTTAACCTTAAGACTTAACCCTAAGTCTTAACCCTGAGATTAACCGTGAGACTTAACCCAAGGATTTATCCCCAAGACTTAAAATTAAGACTTAAACTTATGACATAACCATAAGAGTTAACCCTGAGATTAAATCTTATGACTTTAACCCTAAGACTTAATATTAATACTTAACCTTAAGACAACACCCTAAGACTTAACCCTAAGACAATAAACCTAAGACGTAACCTTAAATACTTAACTCTAAGTCTTAACCTTAAGACTTAACCCTAAGACATAACTCTAAGACTTAATCTTAAGTCTTAACCTTAAGACCTAACCCTAAGATTTAACCTTAAGACGTGATCTTTAGGACATAACCCTAAGAATTAACCCTAAGACTTAAATTTAATACTTAACCCTAAGACTTAACCCTAAGACTTAATCCTAAGACATAACCCTGAGACTGAAACCTAAGACTTAACCTTAATGCTTAACCCTAAGTCATAACCCTGAGACTTAACATTGAAACTTAGCCTTGAAACTTAACCCTGAGACTTAACCCTAAGCCATATCCCCAAGACTTAACTCTAAGACGTAAACCTAAGACTCAATCCATAAGACTTAACCTTAAGACTTAACCCTAAGTCTCAGCCTTAAGACAGAACCTTACGACTTAACCCTGGGACTTAAGCTTGAGACCTTACCTTGAGCCTTAACCCTGAGACTTATCCCTAAGACTTAACCATGAGACTTAACCTTCAGATTTACCGTTAAGTCTTAACTACAAGACTAAACCTTAAAACATAACCTTAAGACTTAACCGTAAGACATAAACCTGAGACTTAACCCTAAGACTTAACTAGAAGACTTAACCCTAAAACTTAACCTTAAGACTTAACCATAAAAATTAAGCCTAAGACTTAACCCTAAAACTTAACCTTAAGGCTCAACCTTAAGACTTGACGTTAAGACTTAAGTTTAAGACTTAACCTTAATACTTTACCCTAAGACGTAAGCCAAAAACTTAACCCTAAGACTTAACCCTAAAGACTTAACTATAAGACTTAACCCTAAGTCTTAACCTTAAGACCTAACTTTAATATTCAAACTTAACACTTAACCTTAGGAGTTAACCCTTAGACTTAACCTTATAACTTAACCCTAAGACATAACATTAAGAGGTAACCATAAGACTTAACTGTAAGACTTAACCTGACACTTAACATTAAGACTTAACCCTAAGAAACAATCCTAAAACTTAACCCTAAGGATTAACATAATGACTTCACCTTAAGACTTGATCCTAAGACTTCACCTTAAGACTTATCCCTAAGACATAACCCTAAGACTTAAATTTACGACTTAACCATAAGACTTAACCCTAAGACTTATCCCTAAGACATAACCCTAAGACTTAAATTTAGGACTTAACCACAAGACTTAACCCTAAGACTTAATACTAATACTTAACCTAAGACTTAACCCTGAGACTTAACCTTAAGACTTAACCCTAAGATTTAACCTTAAGACTTAACCCTAAGACTTATCCCTGAGACTTAACCCTAAGACTTATCCCTGAGACTTAACCCTAAGACTTATCCCCAAACCTTAACCTTAAGACTTATTATTAAGATTTAAATTTAAGACTGAATCTTAAGACATAATACTAAGGCTTAACCTTAAGACTTATCCCTAAGACTTAACCCTGAGAATTTAATATAAGACTGAACCTTAGGATGTAACCCTAAGACTTAACACTATAACTTAACCGAAGACAACACTAAGACTTAAATTTAAGACTAAACTTTTAGACTTAACCCTAAGACGTAAACTTAAGAATTAAACATAAATCTTAACCCTGACACTTAACCCTAAGACGTATCCCAAAGACTTAAATTTAAGACTTAAACCTAAGACTCAAACCCTAGGACTTAAGATTTAACCTTAAGACTTAACACAAAGATTTAACCCTAAGATTTAGATTTATGAGTTAACCTTAAGACTTAATCCTAAGACTTAACACTAAGACTTAACCTTAAGACATAACCATAACACTTAAATCTAAGACTTAACCTTAACACTTAACCGTAAGACATAACCTTAAGATTTAACGCTAAGACTCAAATTTACGTCTTATCCTTAAGGCTTAACCCTAAGACTTAAATTTAGGTCTTAACCTTAACAGTTAACCCTAAGACTTAACCCTGAGACTTAAACCTAAGACTTAACCCTAAGACATAACCCTGAGACTTAACCTTAAGACTTAACCTTAAAACTTAACCCTAGGACTTGAATTTAAGACTTAACCTTAAGACTTATCCCTAAGACTTAACCCTGAGACTTAAACCTAATACTTAATCTTAGAGACTTAACCCTTAGACTTAACCTTAAGACTTAACCCTAACACTTATAATTAAGACTTAACCTTAAGACTTAACCTTGTGACTTAACCTTAAAAACTAAACCTGAGACTTAACCCTAAGACTTAAACTTAAAACTTAACCCTAAGACTTAACCCTATGATTTAAACCTAAGACTTAACTTAAACATAAGACTTAACCCTAAGGCATAACCCTGAGACTTAACCCTACGACTGAACCCTAAGACTAAACCCTAAGACTTAACCTTAAGACTTAACCCTAAGTCTTAACCCTGAGATTAACCGTGAGACTTAACCCAAAGATTTATCCCCAAGACTTAAAATTAAGACTTAAACTTATGACATAGCCATAAGAGTTAACCCTGAGATTAAATCTTATGACTTTAACCCTAAGACTTAATATTAATACTTAACCTTAAGACAACACCCTAAGACTTAACCCTAAGACAATAAACCTAAGACGTAACCTTAAATACTTAACTCTAAGTCTTAACCTTAAGACTTAACCCTAAGACATAACTCTAAGACTTAATCTTAAGTCTTAACCTTAAGACCTAACCCTAAGATTTAACCTTAAGACGTGATCTTTAGGACATAACCCTAAGAATTAACCCTAAGACTTAAATTTAATACTTAACCCTAAGACTTAACCCTAAGACTTAATCCTAAGACATAACCCTGAGACTGAAACCTAAGACTTAACCTTAATGCTTAACCCTAAGTCATAACCCTGAGACTTAACATTGAAACTTAGCCTTGAAACTTAACCCTGAGACTTAACCCTAAGCCATATCCCCAAGACTTAACTCTAAGACGTAAACCTAAGACTCAATCCATAAGACTTAACCTTAAGACTTAACCCTAAGTCTCAGCCTTAAGACAGAACCTTACGACTAAACCCTGGGACTTAAGCTTGAGACCTTACCTTGAGCCTTAACCCTGAGACTTATCCCTAAGACTTAACCATGAGACTTAACCTTCAGATTTACCGTTAAGTCTTAACTACAAGACTAAACCTTAAAACATAACCTTAAGACTTAACCGTAAGACATAAACCTGAGACTTAACCCTAAGACTTAACTAGAAGACTTAACCCTAAAACTTAACCTTAAGACTTAACCATAAAAATTAAGCCTAAGACTTAACCCTAAAACTTAACCTTAAGGCTCAACCTTAAGACTTGACGTTAAGACTTAAGTTTAAGACTTAACCTTAATACTTTACCCTAAGACGTAAGCCAAAAACTTAACCCTAAGACTTAACCCTAAAGACTTAACTATAAGACTTAACCCTAAGTCTTAACCTTAAGACCTAACTTTAATATTCAAACTTAACACTTAACCTTAGGAGTTAACCCTTAGACTTAACCTTATAACTTAACCCTAAGACATAACATTAAGAGGTAACCATAAGACTTAACTGTAAGACTTAACCTGACACTTAACATTAAGACTTAACCCTAAGAAACAATCCTAAAACTTAACCCTAAGGATTAACATAATGACTTCACCTTAAGACTTGATCCTAAGACTTCACCTTAAGACTTATCCCTAAGACATAACCCTAAGACTTAAATTTACGACTTAACCATAAGACTTAACCCTAAGACTTATCCCTAAGACATAACCCTAAGACTTAAATTTAGGACTTAACCACAAGACTTAACCCTAAGACTTAATACTAATGCTTAACCTAAGACTTAACCCTGAGACTTAACCTTAAGACTTAACCCTAAGATTTCACCTTAAGACTTAACCCTAAGACTTATCCCTGAGACTTAACCCTAAGACTTATCCCTGAGACTTAACCCTAAGACTTATCCCCAAACCTTAACCTTAAGACTTATTATTAAGATTTAAATTTAAGACTGAATCTTAAGACATAATACTAAGGCTTAACCTTAAGACTTATCCCTAAGACTTAACCCTGAGAATTTAATATAAGACTGAACCTTAGGATGTAACCCTAAGACTTAACACTATAACTTAACCGAAGACAACACTAAGACTTAAATTTAAGACTAAACTTTTAGACTTAACCCTAAGACGTAAACTTAAGAATTAAACATAAATCTTAACCCTGACACTTAACCCTAAGACGTATCCCAAAGACTTAAATTTAAGACTTAAACCTAAGACTCAAACCCTAGGACTTAAGATTTAACCTTAAGACTTAACACAAAGATTTAACCCTAAGATTTAGATTTATGAGTTAACCTTAAGACTTAATCCTAAGACTTAACACTAAGACTTAACCTTAAGACATAACCATAACACTTAAATCTAAGACTTAACCTTAACACTTAACCGTAAGACATAACCTTAAGATTTAACGCTAAGACTCAAATTTACGTCTTATCCTTAAGGCTTAACCCTAAGACTTAAATTTAGGTCTTAACCTTAACAGTTAACCCTAAGACTTAACCCTGAGACTTAAACCTAAGACTTAACCCTAAGACATAACCCTGAGACTTAACCTTAAGACTTAACCTTAAAACTTAACCCTAGGACTTGAATTTAAGACTTAACCTTAAGACTTATCCCTAAGACTTAACCCTGAGACTTAAACCTAATACTTAATCTTAGAGACTTAACCCTTAGACTTAACCTTAAGACTTAACCCTAACACTTATAATTAAGACTTAACCTTAAGACTTAACCTTGTGACTTAACCTTAAAAACTAAACCTGAGACTTAACCCTAAGACTTAAACTTAAAACTTAACCCTAAGACTTAACCCTATGATTTAAACCTAAGACTTAACTTAAACATAAGACTTAACCCTAAGGCATAACCCTGAGACTTAACCCTACGACTGAACCCTAAGACTAAACCCTAAGACTTAACCTTAAGACTTAACCCTAAGTCTTAACCCTGAGATTAACCGTGAGACTTAACCCAAGGATTTATCCCCAAGACTTAAAATTAAGACTTAAACTTATGACATAACCATAAGAGTTAACCCTGAGATTAAATCTTATGACTTTAACCCTAAGACTTAATATTAATACTTAACCTTAAGACAACACCCTAAGACTTAACCCTAAGACAATAAACCTAAGACGTAACCTTAAATACTTAACTCTAAGTCTTAACCTTAAGACTTAACCCTAAGACATAACTCTAAGACTTAATCTTAAGTCTTAACCTTAAGACCTAACCCTAAGATTTAACCTTAAGACGTGATCTTTAGGACATAACCCTAAGAATTAACCCTAAGACTTAAATTTAATACTTAACCCTAAGACTTAACCCTAAGACTTAATCCTAAGACATAACCCTGAGACTGAAACCTAAGACTTAACCTTAATGCTTAACCCTAAGTCATAACCCTGAGACTTAACATTGAAACTTAGCCTTGAAACTTAACCCTGAGACTTAACCCTAAGCCATATCCCCAAGACTTAACTCTAAGACGTAAACCTAAGACTCAATCCATAAGACTTAACCTTAAGACTTAACCTTAAGACATAACCCTAAGTCTCAGCCTTAAGACAGAACCTTACGACTTAACCCTGGGACTTAAGCTTGAGACCTTACCTTGAGCCTTAACCCTGAGACTTATCCCTAAGACTTAACCATGAGACTTAACCTTCAGATTTACCGTTAAGTCTTAACTACAAGACTAAACCTTAAAACATAACCTTAAGACTTAACCGTAAGACATAAACCTGAGACTTAACCCTAAGACTTAACTAGAAGACTTAACCCTAAAACTTAACCTTAAGACTTAACCATAAAAATTAAGCCTAAGACTTAACCCTAAAACTTAACCTTAAGGCTCAACCTTAAGACTTGACGTTAAGACTTAAGTTTAAGACTTAACCTTAATACTTTACCCTAAGACGTAAGCCAAAAACTTAACCCTAAGACTTAACCCTAAAGACTTAACTATAAGACTTAACCCTAAGTCTTAACCTTAAGACCTAACTTTAATATTCAAACTTAACACTTAACCTTAGGAGTTAACCCTTAGACTTAACCTTATAACTTAACCCTAAGACATAACATTAAGAGGTAACCATAAGACTTAACTGTAAGACTTAACCTGACACTTAACATTAAGACTTAACCCTAAGAAACAATCCTAAAACTTAACCCTAAGGATTAACATAATGACTTCACCCTAAGACCTGATCCTAAGACTTCACCTTAAGACTTATCCCTAAGACATAACCCTAAGACTTAAATTTACGACTTAACCATAAGACTTAACCCTAAGACTTATCCCTAAGACATAACCCTAAGACTTAAATTTAGGACTTAACCACAAGACTTAACCCTAAGACTTAATACTAATGCTTAACCTAAGACTTAACCCTGAGACTTAACCTTAAGACTTAACCCTAAGATTTCACCTTAAGACTTAACCCTAAGACTTATCCCTGAGACTTAACCCTAAGACTTATCCCTGAGACTTAACCCTAAGACTTATCCCCAAACCTTAACCTTAAGACTTATTATTAAGATTTAAATTTAAGACTGAATCTTAAGACATAATACTAAGGCTTAACCTTAAGACTTATCCCTAAGACTTAACCCTGAGAATTTAATATAAGACTGAACCTTAGGATGTAACCCTAAGACTTAACACTATAACTTAACCGAAGACAACACTAAGACTTAAATTTAAGACTAAACTTTTAGACTTAACCCTAAGACGTAAACTTAAGAATTAAACATAAATCTTAACCCTGACACTTAACCCTAAGACGTATCCCAAAGACTTAAATTTAAGACTTAAACCTAAGACTCAAACCCTAGGACTTAAGATTTAACCTTAAGACTTAACACAAAGATTTAACCCTAAGATTTAGATTTATGAGTTAACCTTAAGACTTAATCCTAAGACTTAACACTAAGACTTAACCTTAAGACATAACCATAACACTTAAATCTAAGACTTAACCTTAACACTTAACCGTAAGACATAACCTTAAGATTTAACGCTAAGACTCAAATTTACGTCTTATCCTTAAGGCTTAACCCTAAGACTTAAATTTAGGTCTTAACCTTAACAGTTAACCCTAAGACTTAACCCTGAGACTTAAACCTAAGACTTAACCCTAAGACATAACCCTGAGACTTAACCTTAAGACTTAACCTTAAAACTTAACCCTAGGACTTGAATTTAAGACTTAACCTTAAGACTTATCCCTAAGACTTAACCCTGAGACTTAAACCTAATACTTAATCTTAGAGACTTAACCCTTAGACTTAACCTTAAGACTTAACCCTAACACTTATAATTAAGACTTAACCTTAAGACTTAACCTTGTGACTTAACCTTAAAAACTAAACCTGAGACTTAACCCTAAGACTTAAACTTAAAACTTAACCCTAAGACTTAACCCTATGATTTAAACCTAAGACTTAACTTAAACATAAGACTTAACCCTAAGGCATAACCCTGAGACTTAACCCTACGACTGAACCCTAAGACTAAACCCTAAGACTTAACCTTAAGACTTAACCCTAAGTCTTAACCCTGAGATTAACCGTGAGACTTAACCCAAAGATTTATCCCCAAGACTTAAAATTAAGACTTAAACTTATGACATAGCCATAAGAGTTAACCCTGAGATTAAATCTTATGACTTTAACCCTAAGACTTAATATTAATACTTAACCTTAAGACAACACCCTAAGACTTAACCCTAAGACAATAAACCTAAGACGTAACCTTAAATACTTAACTCTAAGTCTTAACCTTAAGACTTAACCCTAAGACATAACTCTAAGACTTAATCTTAAGTCTTAACCTTAAGACCTAACCCTAAGATTTAACCTTAAGACGTGATCTTTAGGACATAACCCTAAGAATTAACCCTAAGACTTAAATTTAATACTTAACCCTAAGACTTAACCCTAAGACTTAATCCTAAGACATAACCCTGAGACTGAAACCTAAGACTTAACCTTAATGCTTAACCCTAAGTCATAACCCTGAGACTGAACATTGAAACTTAGCCTTGAAACTTAACCCTGAGACTTAACCCTAAGCCATATCCCCAAGACTTAACTCTAAGACGTAAACCTAAGACTCAATCCATAAGACTTAACCTTAAGACTTAACCCTAAGTCTCAGCCTTAAGACAGAACCTTACGACTTAACCCTGGGACTTAAGCTTGAGACCTTACCTTGAGCCTTAACCCTGAGACTTATCCCTAAGACTTAACCATGAGACTTAACCTTCAGATTTACCGTTAAGTCTTAACTACAAGACTAAACCTTAAAACATAACCTTAAGACTTAACCGTAAGACGTAAACCTGAGACTTAACCCTAAGACTTAACTAGAAGACTTAACCCTAAAACTTAACCTTAAGACTTAACCATAAAAATTAAGCCTAAGACTTAACCCTAAAACTTAACCTTAAGGCTCAACCTTAAGACTTGACGTTAAGACTTAAGTTTAAGACTTTACCCTAAGACGTAAGCCAAAAACTTAACCCTAAGACTTAACCCTAAAGACTTAACTATAAGACTTAACCCTAAGTCTTAACCTTAAGACCTAACTTTAATATTCAAACTTAACACTTAACCTTAGGAGTTAACCCTTAGACTTAACCTTATAACTTAACCCTAAGACATAACATTAAGAGGTAACCATAAGACTTAACTGTAAGACTTAACCTGACACTTAACATTAAGACTTAACCCTAAGAAACAATCCTAAAACTTAACCCTAAGGATTAACATAATGACTTCACCCTAAGACCTGATCCTAAGACTTCACCTTAAGACTTATCCCTAAGACATAACCCTAAGACTTAAATTTACGACTTAACCATAAGACTTAACCCTAAGACTTATCCCTAAGACATAACCCTAAGACTTAAATTTAGGACTTAACCACAAGACTTAACCCTAAGACTTAATACTAATACTTAACCTAAGACTTAACCCTGAGACTTAACCTTAAGACTTAACCCTAAGATTTAACCTTAAGACTTAACCCTAAGACTTATCCCTGAGACTTAACCCTAAGACTTATCCCTGAGACTTAACCCTAAGACTTATCCCCAAACCTTAACCTTAAGACTTATTATTAAGATTTAAATTTAAGACTGAATCTTAAGACATAATACTAAGGCTTAACCTTAAGACTTATCCCTAAGACTTAACCCTGAGAATTTAATATAAGACTGAACCTTAGGATGTAACCCTAAGACTTAACACTATAACTTAACCGAAGACAACACTAAGACTTAAATTTAAGACTAAACTTTTAGACTTAACCCTAAGACGTAAACTTAAGAATTAAACATAAATCTTAACCCTGACACTTAACCCTAAGACGTATCCCAAAGACTTAAATTTAAGACTTAAACCTAAGACTCAAACCCTAGGACTTAAGATGTAACCTTAAGACTTAACACAAAGATTTAACCCTAAGATTTAGATTTATGAGTTAACCTTAAGACTTAATCCTAAGACTTAACACTAAGACTTAACCTTAAGACATAACCATAACACTTAAATCTAAGACTTAACCTTAACACTTAACCGTAAGACGTAACCTTAAGATTTAACGCTAAGACTCAAATTTACGTCTTATCCTTAAGGCTTAACCCTAAGACTTAAATTTAGGTCTTAACCTTAACAGTTAACCCTAAGACTTAACCCTGAGACTTAAACCTAAGACTTAACCCTAAGACATAACCCTGAGACTTAACCTTAAGAATTAACCTTAAAACTTAACCCTAGGACTTGAATTTAAGACTTAACCTTAAGACTTATCCCTAAGACTTAACCCTGAGACTTAAACCTAATACTTAATCTTAGAGACTTAACCCTTAGACTTAACCTTAAGACTTAACCCTAACACTTATAATTAAGACTTAACCTTAAGACTTAACCTTGTGACTTAACCTTAAAAACTAAACCTGAGACTTAACCCTAAGACTTAAACTTAAAACTTAACCCTAAGACTTAACCCTATGATTTAAACCTAAGACTTAACTTAAACATAAGACTTAACCCTAAGGCATAACCCTGAGACTTAACCCTACGACTGAACCCTAAGACTAAACCCTAAGACTTAACCTTAAGACTTAACCCTAAGTCTTAACCCTGAGATTAACCGTGAGACTTAACCCAAAGATTTATCCCCAAGACTTAAAATTAAGACTTAAACTTATGACATAGCCATAAGAGTTAACCCTGAGATTAAATCTTATGACTTTAACCCTAAGACTTAATATTAATACTTAACCTTAGGACAACACCCTAAGACTTAACCCTAAGACAATAAACCTAAGACGTAACCTTAAATACTTAACTCTAAGTCTTAACCTTAAGACTTAACCCTAAGACATAACTCTAAGACTTAATCTTAAGTCTTAACCTTAAGACCTAACCCTAAGATTTAACCTTAAGACGTGATCTTTAGGACATAACCCTAAGAATTAACCCTAAGACTTAAATTTAATACTTAACCCTAAGACTTAACCCTAAGACTTAATCCTAAGACATAACCCTGAGACTGAAACCTAAGACTTAACCTTAATGCTTAACCCTAAGTCATAACCCTGAGACTTAACATTGAAACTTAGCCTTGAAACTTAACCCTGAGACTTAACCCTAAGCCATATCCCCAAGACTTAACTCTAAGACGTAAACCTAAGACTCAATCCATAAGACTTAACCTTAAGACTTAACCCTAAGTCTCAGCCTTAAGACAGAACCTTACGACTTAACCCTGGGACTTAAGCTTGAGACCTTACCTTGAGCCTTAACCCTGAGACTTATCCCTAAGACTTAACCATGAGACTTAACCTTCAGATTTACCGTTAAGTCTTAACTACAAGACTAAACCTTAAAACATAACCTTAAGACTTAACCGTAAGACATAAACCTGAGACTTAACCCTAAGACTTAACTAGAAGACTTAACCCTAAAACTTAACCTTAAGACTTAACCATAAAAATTAAGCCTAAGACTTAACCCTAAAACTTAACCTTAAGGCTCAACCTTAAGACTTGACGTTAAGACTTAAGTTTAAGACTTAACCTTAATACTTTACCCTAAGACGTAAGCCAAAAACTTAACCCTAAGACTTAACCCTAAAGACTTAACTATAAGACTTAACCCTAAGTCTTAACCTTAAGACCTAACTTTAATATTCAAACTTAACACTTAACCTTAGGAGTTAACCCTTAGACTTAACCTTATAACTTAACCCTAAGACATAACATTAAGAGGTAACCATAAGACTTAACTGTAAGACTTAACCTGACACTTAACATTAAGACTTAACCCTAAGAAACAATCCTAAAACTTAACCCTAAGGATTAACATAATGACTTCACCTTAAGACTTGATCCTAAGACTTCACCTTAAGACTTATCCCTAAGACATAACCCTAAGACTTAAATTTACGACTTAACCATAAGACTTAACCCTAAGACTTATCCCTAAGACATAACCCTAAGACTTAAATTTAGGACTTAACCACAAGACTTAACCCTAAGACTTAATACTAATACTTAACCTAAGACTTAACCCTGAGACTTAACCTTAAGACTTAACCCTAAGATTTAACCTTAAGACTTAACCCTAAGACTTATCCCTGAGACTTAACCCTAAGACTTATCCCTGAGACTTAACCCTAAGACTTATCCCCAAACCTTAACCTTAAGACTTATTATTAAGATTTAAATTTAAGACTGAATCTTAAGACATAATACTAAGGCTTAACCTTAAGACTTATCCCTAAGACTTAACCCTGAGAATTTAATATAAGACTGAACCTTAGGATGTAACCCTAAGACTTAACACTATAACTTAACCGAAGACAACACTAAGACTTAAATTTAAGACTAAACTTTTAGACTTAACCCTAAGGCGTAAACTTAAGAATTAAACATAAATCTTAACCCTGACACTTAACCCTAAGACGTATCCCAAAGACTTAAATTTAAGACTTAAACCTAAGACTCAAACCCTAGGACTTAAGATTTAACCTTAAGACTTAACACAAAGATTTAACCCTAAGATTTAGATTTATGAGTTAACCTTAAGACTTAATCCTAAGACTTAACACTAAGACTTAACCTTAAGACATAACCATAACACTTAAATCTAAGACTTAACCTTAACACTTAACCGTAAGACATAACCTTAAGATTTAACGCTAAGACTCAAATTTACGTCTTATCCTTAAGGCTTAACCCTAAGACTTAAATTTAGGTCTTAACCTTAACAGTTAACCCTAAGACTTAACCCTGAGACTTAAACCTAAGACTTAACCCTAAGACATAACCCTGAGACTTAACCTTAAGACTTAACCTTAAAACTTAACCCTAGGGCTTGAATTTAAGACTTAACCTTAAGACTTATCCCTAAGACTTAACCCTGAGACTTAAACCTAATACTTAATCTTAGAGACTTAACCCTTAGACTTAACCTTAAGACTTAACCCTAACACTTATAATTAAGACTTAACCTTAAGACTTAACCTTGTGACTTAACCTTAAAAACTAAACCTGAGACTTAACCCTAAGACTTAAACTTAAAACTTAACCCTAAGACTTAACCCTATGATTTAAACCTAAGACTTAACTTAAACATAAGACTTAACCCTAAGGCATAACCCTGAGACTTAACCCTACGACTGAACCCTAAGACTAAACCCTAAGACTTAACCTTAAGACTTAACCCTAAGTCTTAACCCTGAGATTAACCGTGAGACTTAACCCAAGGATTTATCCCCAAGACTTAAAATTAAGACTTAAACTTATGACATAGCCATAAGAGTTAACCCTGAGATTAAATCTTATGACTTTAACCCTAAGACTTAATATTAATACTTAACCTTAGGACAACACCCTAAGACTTAACCCTAAGACAATAAACCTAAGACGTAACCTTAAATACTTAACTCTAAGTCTTAACCTTAAGACTTAACCCTAAGACATAACTCTAAGACTTAATCTTAAGTCTTAACCTTAAGACCTAACCCTAAGATTTAACCTTAAGACGTGATCTTTAGGACATAACCCTAAGAATTAACCCTAAGACTTAAATTTAATACTTAACCCTAAGACTTAATCCTAAGACATAACCCTGAGACTGAAACCTAAGACTTAACCTTAATGCTTAACCCTAAGTCATAACCCTGAGACTTAACATTGAAACTTAGCCTTGAAACTTAACCCTGAGACTTAACCCTAAGCCATATCCCCAAGACTTAACTCTAAGACGTAAACCTAAGACTCAATCCATAAGACTTAACCTTAAGACTTAACCCTAAGTCTCAGCCTTAAGACAGAACCTTACGACTTAACCCTGGGACTTAACCTTGAGACCTTACCTTGAGCCTTAACCCTGAGACTTATCCCTAAGACTTAACCATGAGACTTAACCTTCAGATTTACCGTTAAGTCTTAACTACAAGACTAAACCTTAAAACATAACCTTAAGACTTAACCGTAAGACATAAACCTGAGACTTAACCCTAAGACTTAACTAGAAGACTTAACCCTAAAACTTAACCTTAAGACTTAACCATAAAAATTAAGCCTAAGACTTAACCCTAAAACTTAACCTTAAGGCTCAACCTTAAGACTTGACGTTAAGACTTAAGTTTAAGACTTAACCTTAATACTTTACCCTAAGACGTAAGCCAAAAACTTAACCCTAAGACTTAACCCTAAAGACTTAACTATAAGACTTAACCCTAAGTCTTAACCTTAAGACCTAACTTTAATATTCAAACTTAACACTTAACCTTAGGAGTTAACCCTTAGACTTAACCTTATAACCTAACCCTAAGACATAACATTAAGAGGTAACCATAAGACTTAACTGTAAGACTTAACCTGACACTTAACATTAAGACTTAACCCTAAGAAACAATCCTAAAACTTAACCCTAAGGATTAACATAATGACTTCACCTTAAGACCTGATCCTAAGACTTCACCTTAAGACTTATCCCTAAGACATAACCCTAAGACTTAAATTTACGACTTAACCATAAGACTTAACCCTAAGACTTATCCCTAAGACATAACCCTAAGACTTAAATTTAGGACTTAACCACAAGACTTAACCCTAAGACTTAATACTAATACTTAACCTAAGACTTAACCCTGAGACTTAACCTTAAGACTTAACCCTAAGATTTAACCTTAAGACTTAACCCTAAGACTTATCCCTGAGACTTAACCCTAAGACTTATCCCTGAGACTTAACCCTAAGACTTATCCCCAAACCTTAACCTTAAGACTTATTATTAAGATTTAAATTTAAGACTGAATCTTAAGACATAATACTAAGGCTTAACCTTAAGACTTATCCCTAAGACTTAACCCTGAGAATTTAATATAAGACTGAACCTTAGGATGTAACCCTAAGACTTAACACTATAACTTAACCGAAGACAACACTAAGACTTAAATTTAAGACTAAACTTTTAGACTTAACCCTAAGACGTAAACTTAAGAATTAAACATAAATCTTAACCCTGACACTTAACCCTAAGACGTATCCCAAAGACTTAAATTTAAGACTTAAACCTAAGACTCAAACCCTAGGACTTAAGATTTAACCTTAAGACTTAACACAAAGATTTAACCCTAAGATTTAGATTTATGAGTTAACCTTAAGACTTAATCCTAAGACTTAACACTAAGACTTAACCTTAAGACATAACCATAACACTTAAATCTAAGACTTAACCTTAACACTTAACCGTAAGACATAACCTTAAGATTTAACGCTAAGACTCAAATTTACGTCTTATCCTTAAGGCTTAACCCTAAGACTTAAATTTAGGTCTTAACCTTAACAGTTAACCCTAAGACTTAACCCTGAGACTTAAACCTAAGACTTAACCCTAAGACATAACCCTGAGACTTAACCTTAAGACTTAACCTTAAAACTTAACCCTAGGACTTGAATTTAAGACTTAACCTTAAGACTTATCCCTAAGACTTAACCCTGAGACTTAAACCTAATACTTAATCTTAGAGACTTAACCCTTAGACTTAACCTTAAGACTTAACCCTAACACTTATAATTAAGACTTAACCTTAAGACTTAACCTTGTGACTTAACCTTAAAAACTAAACCTGAGACTTAACCCTAAGACTTAAACTTAAAACTTAACCCTAAGACTTAACCCTATGATTTAAACCTAAGACTTAACTTAAACATAAGACTTAACCCTAAGGCATAACCCTGAGACTTAACCCTACGACTGAACCCTAAGACTAAACCCTAAGACTTAACCTTAAGACTTAACCCTAAGTCTTAACCCTGAGATTAACCGTGAGACTTAACCCAAGGATTTATCCCCAAGACTTAAAATTAAGACTTAAACTTATGACATAGCCATAAGAGTTAACCCTGAGATTAAATCTTATGACTTTAACCCTAAGACTTAATATTAATACTTAACCTTAGGACAACACCCTAAGACTTAACCCTAAGACAATAAACCTAAGACGTAACCTTAAATACTTAACTCTAAGTCTTAACCTTAAGACTTAACCCTAAGACATAACTCTAAGACTTAATCTTAAGTCTTAACCTTAAGACCTAACCCTAAGATTTAACCTTAAGACGTGATCTTTAGGACATAACCCTAAGAATTAACCCTAAGACTTAAATTTAATACTTAACCCTAAGACTTAATCCTAAGACATAACCCTGAGACTGAAACCTAAGACTTAACCTTAATGCTTAACCCTAAGTCATAACCCTGAGACTTAACATTGAAACTTAGCCTTGAAACTTAACCCTGAGACTTAACCCTAAGCCATATCCCCAAGACTTAACTCTAAGACGTAAACCTAAGACTCAATCCATAAGACTTAACCTTAAGACTTAACCCTAAGTCTCAGCCTTAAGACAGAACCTTACGACTTAACCCTGGGACTTAACCTTGAGACCTTACCTTGAGCCTTAACCCTGAGACTTATCCCTAAGACTTAACCATGAGACTTAACCTTCAGATTTACCGTTAAGTCTTAACTACAAGACTAAACCTTAAAACATAACCTTAAGACTTAACCGTAAGACATAAACCTGAGACTTAACCCTAAGACTTAACTAGAAGACTTAACCCTAAAACTTAACCTTAAGACTTAACCATAAAAATTAAGCCTAAGACTTAACCCTAAAACTTAACCTTAAGGCTCAACCTTAAGACTTGACGTTAAGACTTAAGTTTAAGACTTAACCTTAATACTTTACCCTAAGACGTAAGCCAAAAACTTAACCCTAAGACTTAACCCTAAAGACTTAACTATAAGACTTAACCCTAAGTCTTAACCTTAAGACCTAACTTTAATATTCAAACTTAACACTTAACCTTAGGAGTTAACCCTTAGACTTAACCTTATAACTTAACCCTAAGACATAACATTAAGAGGTAACCATAAGACTTAACTGTAAGACTTAACCTGACACTTAACATTAAGACTTAACCCTAAGAAACAATCCTAAAACTTAACCCTAAGGATTAACATAATGACTTCACCTTAAGACTTGATCCTAAGACTTAACCCTAAGACTTATCCCTAAGACATAACCCTAAGACTTAAATTTAGGACTTAACCACAAGACTTAACCCTAAGACTTAATACTAATACTTAACCTAAGACTTAACCCTGAGACTTAACCTTAAGACTTAACCCTGAGACTTAACCTTAAGACTTAACCCTAAGACTTATCCCTGAGACTTAACCCTAAGACTTATCCCTGAGACTTAACCCTAAGACTTATCCCCAAACCTTAACCTTAAGACTTATTATTAAGATTTAAATTTAAGACTGAATCTTAAGACATAATACTAAGGCTTAACCTTAAGACTTATCCCTAAGACTTAACCCTGAGAATTTAATATAAGACTGAACCTTAGGATGTAACCCTAAGACTTAACACTATAACTTAACCGAAGACAACACTAAGACTTAAATTTAAGACTAAACTTTTAGACTTAACCCTAAGACGTAAACTTAAGAATTAAACATAAATCTTAACCCTGACACTTAACCCTAAGACGTATCCCAAAGACTTAAATTTAAGACTTAAACCTAAGACTCAAACCCTAGGACTTAAGATTTAACCTTAAGACTTAACACAAAGATTTAACCCTAAGATTTAGATTTATGAGTTAACCTTAAGACTTAATCCTAAGACTTAACACTAAGACTTAACCTTAAGACATAACCATAACACTTAAATCTAAGACTTAACCTTAACACTTAACCGTAAGACATAACCTTAAGATTTAACGCTAAGACTCAAATTTACGTCTTATCCTTAAGGCTTAACCCTAAGACTTAAATTTAGGTCTTAACCTTAACAGTTAACCCTAAGACTTAACCCTGAGACTTAAACCTAAGACTTAACCCTAAGACATAACCCTGAGACTTAACCTTAAGACTTAACCTTAAAACTTAACCCTAGGACTTGAATTTAAGACTTAACCTTAAGACTTATCCCTAAGACTTAACCCTGAGACTTAAACCTAATACTTAATCTTAGAGACTTAACCCTTAGACTTAACCTTAAGACTTAACCCTAACACTTATAATTAAGACTTAACCTTAAGACTTAACCTTGTGACTTAACCTTAAAAACTAAACCTGAGACTTAACCCTAAGACTTAAACTTAAAACTTAACCCTAAGACTTAACCCTATGATTTAAACCTAAGACTTAACTTAAACATAAGACTTAACCCTAAGGCATAACCCTGAGACTTAACCCTACGACTGAACCCTAAGACTAAACCCTAAGACTTAACCTTAAGACTTAACCCTAAGTCTTAACCCTGAGATTAACCGTGAGACTTAACCCAAGGATTTATCCCCAAGACTTAAAATTAAGACTTAAACTTATGACATAGCCATAAGAGTTAACCCTGAGATTAAATCTTATGACTTTAACCCTAAGACTTAATATTAATACTTAACCTTAGGACAACACCCTAAGACTTAACCCTAAGACAATAAACCTAAGACGTAACCTTAAATACTTAACTCTAAGTCTTAACCTTAAGACTTAACCCTAAGACATAACTCTAAGACTTAATCTTAAGTCTTAACCTTAAGACCTAACCCTAAGATTTAACCTTAAGACGTGATCTTTAGGACATAACCCTAAGAATTAACCCTAAGACTTAAATTTAATACTTAACCCTAAGACTTAATCCTAAGACATAACCCTGAGACTGAAACCTAAGACTTAACCTTAATGCTTAACCCTAAGTCATAACCCTGAGACTTAACATTGAAACTTAGCCTTGAAACTTAACCCTGAGACTTAACCCTAAGCCATATCCCCAAGACTTAACTCTAAGACGTAAACCTAAGACTCAATCCATAAGACTTAACCTTAAGACTTAACCCTAAGTCTCAGCCTTAAGACAGAACCTTACGACTTAACCCTGGGACTTAACCTTGAGACCTTACCTTGAGCCTTAACCCTGAGACTTATCCCTAAGACTTAACCATGAGACTTAACCTTCAGATTTACCGTTAAGTCTTAACTACAAGACTAAACCTTAAAACATAACCTTAAGACTTAACCGTAAGACATAAACCTGAGACTTAACCCTAAGACTTAACTAGAAGACTTAACCCTAAAACTTAACCTTAAGACTTAACCATAAAAATTAAGCCTAAGACTTAACCCTAAAACTTAACCTTAAGGCTCAACCTTAAGACTTGACGTTAAGACTTAAGTTTAAGACTTAACCTTAATACTTTACCCTAAGACGTAAGCCAAAAACTTAACCCTAAGACTTAACCCTAAAGACTTAACTATAAGACTTAACCCTAAGTCTTAACCTTAAGACCTAACTTTAATATTCAAACTTAACACTTAACCTTAGGAGTTAACCCTTAGACTTAACCTTATAACCTAACCCTAAGACATAACATTAAGAGGTAACCATAAGACTTAACTGTAAGACTTAACCTGACACTTAACATTAAGACTTAACCCTAAGAAACAATCCTAAAACTTAACCCTAAGGATTAACATAATGACTTCACCTTAAGACCTGATCCTAAGACTTCACCTTAAGACTTATCCCTAAGACATAACCCTAAGACTTAAATTTACGACTTAACCATAAGACTTAACCCTAAGACTTATCCCTAAGACATAACCCTAAGACTTAAATTTAGGACTTAACCACAAGACTTAACCCTAAGACTTAATACTAATACTTAACCTAAGACTTAACCCTGAGACTTAACCTTAAGACTTAACCCTAAGATTTAACCTTAAGACTTAACCCTAAGACTTATCCCTGAGACTTAACCCTAAGACTTATCCCTGAGACTTAACCCTAAGACTTATCCCCAAACCTTAACCTTAAGACTTATTATTAAGATTTAAATTTAAGACTGAATCTTAAGACATAATACTAAGGCTTAACCTTAAGACTTATCCCTAAGACTTAACCCTGAGAATTTAATATAAGACTGAACCTTAGGATGTAACCCTAAGACTTAACACTATAACTTAACCGAAGACAACACTAAGACTTAAATTTAAGACTAAACTTTTAGACTTAACCCTAAGACGTAAACTTAAGAATTAAACATAAATCTTAACCCTGACACTTAACCCTAAGACGTATCCCAAAGACTTAAATTTAAGACTTAAACCTAAGACTCAAACCCTAGGACTTAAGATTTAACCTTAAGACTTAACACAAAGATTTAACCCTAAGATTTAGATTTATGAGTTAACCTTAAGACTTAATCCTAAGACTTAACACTAAGACTTAACCTTAAGACATAACCATAACACTTAAATCTAAGACTTAACCTTAACACTTAACCGTAAGACATAACCTTAAGATTTAACGCTAAGACTCAAATTTACGTCTTATCCTTAAGGCTTAACCCTAAGACTTAAATTTAGGTCTTAACCTTAACAGTTAACCCTAAGACTTAACCCTGAGACTTAAACCTAAGACTTAACCCTAAGACATAACCCTGAGACTTAACCTTAAGACTTAACCTTAAAACTTAACCCTAGGACTTGAATTTAAGACTTAACCTTAAGACTTATCCCTAAGACTTAACCCTGAGACTTAAACCTAATACTTAATCTTAGAGACTTAACCCTTAGACTTAACCTTAAGACTTAACCCTAACACTTATAATTAAGACTTAACCTTAAGACTTAACCTTGTGACTTAACCTTAAAAACTAAACCTGAGACTTAACCCTAAGACTTAAACTTAAAACTTAACCCTAAGACTTAACCCTATGATTTAAACCTAAGACTTAACTTAAACATAAGACTTAACCCTAAGGCATAACCCTGAGACTTAACCCTACGACTGAACCCTAAGACTAAACCCTAAGACTTAACCTTAAGACTTAACCCTAAGTCTTAACCCTGAGATTAACCGTGAGACTTAACCCAAGGATTTATCCCCAAGACTTAAAATTAAGACTTAAACTTATGACATAGCCATAAGAGTTAACCCTGAGATTAAATCTTATGACTTTAACCCTAAGACTTAATATTAATACTTAACCTTAGGACAACACCCTAAGACTTAACCCTAAGACAATAAACCTAAGACGTAACCTTAAATACTTAACTCTAAGTCTTAACCTTAAGACTTAACCCTAAGACATAACTCTAAGACTTAATCTTAAGTCTTAACCTTAAGACCTAACCCTAAGATTTAACCTTAAGACGTGATCTTTAGGACATAACCCTAAGAATTAACCCTAAGACTTAAATTTAATACTTAACCCTAAGACTTAATCCTAAGACATAACCCTGAGACTGAAACCTAAGACTTAACCTTAATGCTTAACCCTAAGTCATAACCCTGAGACTTAACATTGAAACTTAGCCTTGAAACTTAACCCTGAGACTTAACCCTAAGCCATATCCCCAAGACTTAACTCTAAGACGTAAACCTAAGACTCAATCCATAAGACTTAACCTTAAGACTTAACCCTAAGTCTCAGCCTTAAGACAGAACCTTACGACTTAACCCTGGGACTTAACCTTGAGACCTTACCTTGAGCCTTAACCCTGAGACTTATCCCTAAGACTTAACCATGAGACTTAACCTTCAGATTTACCGTTAAGTCTTAACTACAAGACTAAACCTTAAAACATAACCTTAAGACTTAACCGTAAGACATAAACCTGAGACTTAACCCTAAGACTTAACTAGAAGACTTAACCCTAAAACTTAACCTTAAGACTTAACCATAAAAATTAAGCCTAAGACTTAACCCTAAAACTTAACCTTAAGGCTCAACCTTAAGACTTGACGTTAAGACTTAAGTTTAAGACTTAACCTTAATACTTTACCCTAAGACGTAAGCCAAAAACTTAACCCTAAGACTTAACCCTAAAGACTTAACTATAAGACTTAACCCTAAGTCTTAACCTTAAGACCTAACTTTAATATTCAAACTTAACACTTAACCTTAGGAGTTAACCCTTAGACTTAACCTTATAACTTAACCCTAAGACATAACATTAAGAGGTAACCATAAGACTTAACTGTAAGACTTAACCTGACACTTAACATTAAGACTTAACCCTAAGAAACAATCCTAAAACTTAACCCTAAGGATTAACATAATGACTTCACCTTAAGACTTGATCCTAAGACTTAACCCTAAGACTTATCCCTAAGACATAACCCTAAGACTTAAATTTAGGACTTAACCACAAGACTTAACCCTAAGACTTAATACTAATACTTAACCTAAGACTTAACCCTGAGACTTAACCTTAAGACTTAACCCTGAGACTTAACCTTAAGACTTAACCCTAAGACTTATCCCTGAGACTTAACCCTAAGACTTATCCCTGAGACTTAACCCTAAGACTTATCCCCAAACCTTAACCTTAAGACTTATTATTAAGATTTAAATTTAAGACTGAATCTTAAGACATAATACTAAGGCTTAACCTTAAGACTTATCCCTAAGACTTAACCCTGAGAATTTAATATAAGACTGAACCTTAGGATGTAACCCTAAGACTTAACACTATAACTTAACCGAAGACAACACTAAGACTTAAATTTAAGACTAAACTTTTAGACTTAACCCTAAGACGTAAACTTAAGAATTAAACATAAATCTTAACCCTGACACTTAACCCTAAGACGTATCCCAAAGACTTAAATTTAAGACTTAAACCTAAGACTCAAACCCTAGGACTTAAGATTTAACCTTAAGACTTAACACAAAGATTTAACCCTAAGATTTAGATTTATGAGTTAACCTTAAGACTTAATCCTAAGACTTAACACTAAGACTTAACCTTAAGACATAACCATAACACTTAAATCTAAGACTTAACCTTAACACTTAACCGTAAGACATAACCTTAAGATTTAACGCTAAGACTCAAATTTACGTCTTATCCTTAAGGCTTAACCCTAAGACTTAAATTTAGGTCTTAACCTTAACAGTTAACCCTAAGACTTAACCCTGAGACTTAAACCTAAGACTTAACCCTAAGACATAACCCTGAGACTTAACCTTAAGACTTAACCTTAAAACTTAACCCTAGGACTTGAATTTAAGACTTAACCTTAAGACTTATCCCTAAGACTTAACCCTGAGACTTAAACCTAATACTTAATCTTAGAGACTTAACCCTTAGACTTAACCTTAAGACTTAACCCTAACACTTATAATTAAGACTTAACCTTAAGACTTAACCTTGTGACTTAACCTTAAAAACTAAACCTGAGACTTAACCCTAAGACTTAAACTTAAAACTTAACCCTAAGACTTAACCCTATGATTTAAACCTAAGACTTAACTTAAACATAAGACTTAACCCTAAGGCATAACCCTGAGACTTAACCCTACGACTGAACCCTAAGACTAAACCCTAAGACTTAACCTTAAGACTTAACCCTAAGTCTTAACCCTGAGATTAACCGTGAGACTTAACCCAAGGATTTATCCCCAAGACTTAAAATTAAGACTTAAACTTATGACATAACCATAAGAGTTAACCCTGAGATTAAATCTTATGACTTTAACCCTAAGACTTAATATTAATACTTAACCTTAAGACAACACCCTAAGACTTAACCCTAAGACAATAAACCTAAGACGTAACCTTAAATACTTAACTCTAAGTCTTAACCTTAAGACTTAACCCTAAGACATAACTCTAAGACTTAATCTTAAGTCTTAACCTTAAGACCTAACCCTAAGATTTAACCTTAAGACGTGATCTTTAGGACATAACCCTAAGAATTAACCCTAAGACTTAAATTTAATACTTAACCCTAAGACTTAACCCTAAGACTTAATCCTAAGACATAACCCTGAGACTGAAACCTAAGACTTAACCTTAATGCTTAACCCTAAGTCATAACCCTGAGACTTAACATTGAAACTTAGCCTTGAAACTTAACCCTGAGACTTAACCCTAAGCCATATCCCCAAGACTTAACTCTAAGACGTAAACCTAAGACTCAATCCATAAGACTTAACCTTAAGACTTAACCCTAAGTCTCAGCCTTAAGACAGAACCTTACGACTTAACCCTGGGACTTAAGCTTGAGACCTTACCTTGAGCCTTAACCCTGAGACTTATCCCTAAGACTTAACCATGAGACTTAACCTTCAGATTTACCGTTAAGTCTTAACTACAAGACTAAACCTTAAAACATAACCTTAAGACTTAACCGTAAGACATAAACCTGAGACTTAACCCTAAGACTTAACTAGAAGACTTAACCCTAAAACTTAACCTTAAGACTTAACCATAAAAATTAAGCCTAAGACTTAACCCTAAAACTTAACCTTAAGGCTCAACCTTAAGACTTGACGTTAAGACTTAAGTTTAAGACTTAACCTTAATACTTTACCCTAAGACGTAAGCCAAAAACTTAACCCGAAGACTTAACCCTAAAGACTTAACTATAAGACTTAACCCTAAGTCTTAACCTTAAGACCTAACTTTAATATTCAAACTTAACACTTAACCTTAGGAGTTAACCCTTAGACTTAACCTTATAACTTAACCCTAAGACATAACATTAAGAGGTAACCATAAGACTTAACTGTAAGACTTAACCTGACACTTAACATTAAGACTTAACCCTAAGAAACAATCCTAAAACTTAACCCTAAGGATTAACATAATGACTTCACCTTAAGACTTGATCCTAAGACTTCACCTTAAGACTTATCCCTAAGACATAACCCTAAGACTTAAATTTACGACTTAACCATAAGACTTAACCCTAAGACTTATCCCTAAGACATAACCCTAAGACTTAAATTTAGGACTTAACCACAAGACTTAACCCTAAGACTTAATACTAATACTTAACCTAAGACTTAACCCTGAGACTTAACCTTAAGACTTAACCCTGAGACTTAACCTTAAGACTTAACCCTAAGACTTATCCCTGAGACTTAACCCTAAGACTTATCCCTGAGACTTAACCCTAAGACTTATCCCCAAACCTTAACCTTAAGACTTATTATTAAGATTTAAATTTAAGACTGAATCTTAAGACATAATACTAAGGCTTAACCTTAAGACTTATCCCTAAGACTTAACCCTGAGAATTTAATATAAGACTGAACCTTAGGATGTAACCCTAAGACTTAACACTATAACTTAACCGAAGACAACACTAAGACTTAAATTTAAGACTAAACTTTTAGACTTAACTCTAAGGCGTAAACTTAAGAATTAAACATAAATCTTAACCCTGACACTTAACCCTAAGACGTATCCCAAAGACTTAAATTTAAGACTTAAACCTAAGACTCAAACCCTAGGACTTAAGATTTAACCTTAAGACTTAACACAAAGATTTAACCCTAAGATTTAGATTTATGAGTTAACCTTAAGACTTAATCCTAAGACTTAACACTAAGACTTAACCTTAAGACATAACCATAACACTTAAATCTAAGACTTAACCTTAACACTTAACCGTAAGACATAACCTTAAGATTTAACGCTAAGACTCAAATTTACGTCTTATCCTTAAGGCTTAACCCTAAGACTTAAATTTAGGTCTTAACCTTAACAGTTAACCCTAAGACTTAACCCTGAGACTTAAACCTAAGACTTAACCCTAAGACATAACCCTGAGACTTAACCTTAAGACTTAACCTTAAAACTTAACCCTAGGACTTGAATTTAAGACTTAACCTTAAGACTTATCCCTAAGACTTAACCCTGAGACTTAAACCTAATACTTAATCTTAGAGACTTAACCCTTAGACTTAACCTTAAGACTTAACCCTAACACTTATAATTAAGACTTAACCTTAAGACTTAACCTTGTGACTTAACCTTAAAAACTAAACCTGAGACTTAACCCTAAGACTTAAACTTAAAACTTAACCCTGAGACTTAACCCTATGATTTAAACCTAAGACTTAACTTAAACATAAGACTTAACCCTAAGGCATAACCCTGAGACTTAACCCTACGACTGAACCCTAAGACTAAACCCTAAGACTTAACCTTAAGACTTAACCCTAAGTCTTAACCCTGAGATTAACCGTGAGACTTAACCCAAGGATTTATCCCCAAGACTTAAAATTAAGACTTAAACTTATGACATAACCATAAGAGTTAACCCTGAGATTAAATCTTATGACTTTAACCCTAAGACTTAATATTAATACTTAACCTTAGGACAACACCCTAAGACTTAACCCTAAGACAATAAACCTAAGACGTAACCTTAAATACTTAACTCTAAGTCTTAACCTTAAGACTTAACCCTAAGACATAACTCTAAGACTTAATCTTAAGTCTTAACCTTAAGACCTAACCCTAAGATTTAACCTTAAGACGTGATCTTTAGGACATAACCCTAAGAATTAACCCTAAGACTTAAATTTAATACTTAACCCTAAGACTTAACCCTAAGACTTAATCCTAAGACATAACCCTGAGACTGAAACCTAAGACTTAACCTTAATGCTTAACCCTAAGTCATAACCCTGAGACTTAACATTGAAACTTAGCCTTGAAACTTAACCCTGAGACTTAACCCTAAGCCATATCCCCAAGACTTAACTCTAAGACGTAAACCTAAGACTCAATCCATAAGACTTAACCTTAAGACTTAACCCTAAGTCTCAGCCTTAAGACAGAACCTTACGACTTAACCCTGGGACTTAACCTTGAGACCTTACCTTGAGCCTTAACCCTGAGACTTATCCCTAAGACTTAACCATGAGACTTAACCTTCAGATTTACCGTTAAGTCTTAACTACAAGACTAAACCTTAAAACATAACCTTAAGACTTAACCGTAAGACATAAACCTGAGACTTAACCCTAAGACTTAACTAGAAGACTTAACCCTAAAACTTAACCTTAAGACTTAACCATAAAAATTAAGCCTAAGACTTAACCCTAAAACTTAACCTTAAGGCTCAACCTTAAGACTTGACGTTAAGACTTAAGTTTAAGACTTAACCTTAATACTTTACCCTAAGACGTAAGCCAAAAACTTAACCCTAAGACTTAACCCTAAAGACTTAACTATAAGACTTAACCCTAAGTCTTAACCTTAAGACCTAACTTTAATATTCAAACTTAACACTTAACCTTAGGAGTTAACCCTTAGACTTAACCTTATAACTTAACCCTAAGACATAACATTAAGAGGTAACCATAAGACTTAACTGTAAGACTTAACCTGACACTTAACATTAAGACTTAACCCTAAGAAACAATCCTAAAACTTAACCCTAAGGATTAACATAATGACTTCACCTTAAGACTTGATCCTAAGACTTCACCTTAAGACTTATCCCTAAGACATAACCCTAAGACTTAAATTTACGACTTAACCATAAGACTTAACCCTAAGACTTATCCCTAAGACATAACCCTAAGACTTAAATTTAGGACTTAACCACAAGACTTAACCCTAAGACTTAATACTAATACTTAACCTAAGACTTAACCCTGAGACTTAACCTTAAGACTTAACCCTAAGATTTAACCTTAAGACTTAACCCTAAGACTTATCCCTGAGACTTAACCCTAAGACTTATCCCCAAACCTTAACCTTAAGACTTATTATTAAGATTTAAATTTAAGACTGAATCTTAAGACATAATACTAAGGCTTAACCTTAAGACTTATCCCTAAGACTTAACCCTGAGAATTTAATATAAGACTGAACCTTAGGATGTAACCCTAAGACTTAACACTATAACTTAACCGAAGACAACGCTAAGACTTAAATTTAAGACTAAACTTTTAGACTTAACCCTAAGGCGTAAACTTAAGAATTAAACATAAATCTTAACCCTGACACTTAACCCTAAGACGTATCCCAAAGACTTAAATTTAAGACTTAAACCTAAGACTCAAACCCTAGGACTTAAGATTTAACCTTAAGACTTAACACAAAGATTTAACCCTAAGATTTAGATTTATGAGTTAACCTTAAGACTTAATCCTAAGACTTAACACTAAGACTTAACCTTAAGACATAACCATAACACTTAAATCTAAGACTTAACCTTAACACTTAACCGTAAGACATAACCTTAAGATTTAACGCTAAGACTCAAATTTACGTCTTATCCTTAAGGCTTAACCCTAAGACTTAAATTTAGGTCTTAACCTTAACAGTTAACCCTAAGACTTAACCCTGAGACTTAAACCTAAGACTTAACCCTAAGACATAACCCTGAGACTTAACCTTAAGACTTAACCTTAAAACTTAACCCTAGGACTTGAATTTAAGACTTAACCTTAAGACTTATCCCTAAGACTTAACCCTGAGACTTAAACCTAATACTTAATCTTAGAGACTTAACCCTTAGACTTAACCTTAAGACTTAACCCTAACACTTATAATTAAGACTTAACCTTAAGACTTAACCTTGTGACTTAACCTTAAAAACTAAACCTGAGACTTAACCCTAAGACTTAAACTTAAAACTTAACCCTAAGACTTAACCCTATGATTTAAACCTAAGACTTAACTTAAACATAAGACTTAACCCTAAGGCATAACCCTGAGACTTAACCCTACGACTGAACCCTAAGACTAAACCCTAAGACTTAACCTTAAGACTTAACCCTAAGTCTTAACCCTGAGATTAACCGTGAGACTTAACCCAAGGATTTATCCCCAAGACTTAAAATTAAGACTTAAACTTATGACATAACCATAAGAGTTAACCCTGAGATTAAATCTTATGACTTTAACCCTAAGACTTAATATTAATACTTAACCTTAGGACAACACCCTAAGACTTAACCCTAAGACAATAAACCTAAGACGTAACCTTAAATACTTAACTCTAAGTCTTAACCTTAAGACTTAACCCTAAGACATAACTCTAAGACTTAATCTTAAGTCTTAACCTTAAGACCTAACCCTAAGATTTAACCTTAAGACGTGATCTTTAGGACATAACCCTAAGAATTAACCCTAAGACTTAAATTTAATACTTAACCCTAAGACTTAATCCTAAGACATAACCCTGAGACTGAAACCTAAGACTTAACCTTAATGCTTAACCCTAAGTCATAACCCTGAGACTGAACATTGAAACTTAGCCTTGAAACTTAACCCTGAGACTTAACCCTAAGCCATATCCCCAAGACTTAACTCTAAGACGTAAACCTAAGACTCAATCCATAAGACTTAACCTTAAGACTTAACCCTAAGTCTCAGCCTTAAGACAGAACCTTACGACTTAACCCTGGGACTTAACCTTGAGACCTTACCTTGAGCCTTAACCCTGAGACTTATCCCTAAGACTTAACCATGAGACTTAACCTTCAGATTTACCGTTAAGTCTTAACTACAAGACTAAACCTTAAAACATAACCTTAAGACTTAACCGTAAGACATAAACCTGAGACTTAACCCTAAGACTTAACTAGAAGACTTAACCCTAAAACTTAACCTTAAGACTTAACCATAAAAATTAAGCCTAAGACTTAACCCTAAAACTTAACCTTAAGGCTCAACCTTAAGACTTAAGTTTAAGACTTAACCTTAATACTTTACCCTAAGACGTAAGCCAAAAACTTAACCCTAAGACTTAACCCTAAAGACTTAACTATAAGACTTAACCCTAAGTCTTAACCTTAAGACCTAACTTTAATATTCAAACTTAACACTTAACCTTAGGAGTTAACCCTTAGACTTAACCTTATAACTTAACCCTAAGACATAACATTAAGAGGTAACCATAAGACTTAACTGTAAGACTTAACCTGACACTTAACATTAAGACTTAACCCTAAGAAACAATCCTAAAACTTAACCCTAAGGATTAACATAATGACTTCACCTTAAGACTTGATCCTAAGACTTCACCTTAAGACATAACCCTAAGACTTAAATTTACGACTTAACCATAAGACTTAACCCTAAGACTTATCCCTAAGACATAACCCTAAGACTTAAATTTAGGACTTAACCACAAGACTTAACCCTAAGACTAATCCCTAAGACATAACCCTAAGACTTAAATTTAGGACTTAACCACAAGACTTAACCCTAAGACTTAATACTAATGCTTAACCTAAGACTTAACCCTGAGACTTAACCTTAAGACTTAACCCTAAGATTTAACCTTAAGACTTAACCCTAAGACTTATCCCTGAGACTCTAACCCTAAGACTTATCCCCAAACCTTAACCTTAAGACTTATTATTAAGATTTAAATTTAAGACTGAATCTGAAGACATAATACTAAGGCTTAACCTTAAGACTTATCCCTAAGACTTAACCCTGAGAATTTAATATAAGACTGAACCTTAGGATGTAACCCTAAGACTTAACACTATAACTTAACCGAAGACAACACTAAGACTTAAATTTAAGACTAAACTTTTAGACTTAACCCTAAGACGTAAACTTAAGAATTAAACATAAATCTTAACCCTGACACTTAACCCTAAGACGTATCCCAAAGACTTAAATTTAAGACTTAAACCTAAGACTCAAACCCTAGGACTTAAGATTTAACCTTAAGACTTAACACAAAGATTTAACCCTAAGATTTAGATTTATGAGTTAACCTTAAGACTTAATCCTAAGACTTAACACTAAGACTTAACCTTAAGACATAACCATAACACTTAAATCTAAGACTTAACCTTAACACTTAACCGTAAGACATAACCTTAAGATTTAACGCTAAGACTCAAATTTACGTCTTATCCTTAAGGCTTAACCCTAAGACTTAAATTTAGGTCTTAACCTTAACAGTTAACCCTAAGACTTAACCCTGAGACTTAAACCTAAGACTTAACCCTAAGACATAACCCTGAGACTTAACCTTAAGACTTAACCTTAAAACTTAACCCTAGGACTTGAATTTAAGACTTAACCTTAAGACTTATCCCTAAGACTTAACCCTGAGACTTAAACCTAATACTTAATCTTAGAGACTTAACCCTTAGACTTAACCTTAAGACTTAACCCTAACACTTATAATTAAGACTTAACCTTAAGACTTAACCTTGTGACTTAACCTTAAAAACTAAACCTGAGACTTAACCCTAAGACTTAAACTTAAAACTTAACCCTAAGACTTAACCCTATGATTTAAACCTAAGACTTAACTTAAACATAAGACTTAACCCTAAGGCATAACCCTGAGACTTAACCCTACGACTGAACCCTAAGACTAAACCCTAAGACTTAACCTTAAGACTTAACCCTAAGTCTTAACCCTGAGATTAACCGTGAGACTTAACCCAAGGATTTATCCCCAAGACTTAAAATTAAGACTTAAACTTATGACATAACCATAAGAGTTAACCCTGAGATTAAATCTTATGACTTTAACCCTAAGACTTAATATTAATACTTAACCTTAGGACAACACCCTAAGACTTAACCCTAAGACAATAAACCTAAGACGTAACCTTAAATACTTAACTCTAAGTCTTAACCTTAAGACTTAACCCTAAGACATAACTCTAAGACTTAATCTTAAGTCTTAACCTTAAGACCTAACCCTAAGATTTAACCTTAAGACGTGATCTTTAGGACATAACCCTAAGAATTAACGCTAAGACTTAAATTTAATACTTAACCCTAAGACTTAATCCTAAGACATAACCCTGAGACTGAAACCTAAGACTTAACCTTAATGCTTAACCCTAAGTCATAACCCTGAGACTTAACATTGAAACTTAGCCTTGAAACTTAACCCTGAGACTTAACCCTAAGCCATATCCCCAAGACTTAACTCTAAGACGTAAACCTAAGACTCAATCCATAAGACTTAACCTTAAGACTTAACCCTAAGTCTCAGCCTTAAGACAGAACCTTACGACTTAACCCTGGGACTTAACCTTGAGACCTTACCTTGAGCCTTAACCCTGAGACTTATCCCTAAGACTTAACCATGAGACTTAACCTTCAGATTTACCGTTAAGTCTTAACTACAAGACTAAACCTTAAAACATAACCTTAAGACTTAACCGTAAGACATAAACCTGAGACTTAACCCTAAGACTTAACTAGAAGACTTAACCCTAAAACTTAACCTTAAGACTTAACCATAAAAATTAAGCCTAAGACTTAACCCTAAAACTTAACCTTAAGGCTCAACCTTAAGACTTGACGTTAAGACTTAAGTTTAAGACTTAACCTTAATACTTTACCCTAAGACGTAAGCCAAAAACTTAACCCTAAGACTTAACCCTAAAGACTTAACTATAAGACTTAACCCTAAGTCTTAACCTTAAGACCTAACTTTAATATTCAAACTTAACACTTAACCTTAGGAGTTAACCCTTAGACTTAACCTTATAACTTAACCCTAAGACATAACATTAAGAGGTAACCATAAGACTTAACTGTAAGACTTAACCTGACACTTAACATTAAGACTTAACCCTAAGAAACAATCCTAAAACTTAACCCTAAGGATTAACATAATGACTTCACCTTAAGACTTGATCCTAAGACTTCACCTTAAGACATAACCCTAAGACTTAAATTTACGACTTAACCATAAGACTTAACCCTAAGACTTATCCCTAAGACATAACCCTAAGACTTAAATTTAGGACTTAACCACAAGACTTAACCCTAAGACTTAATACTAATACTTAACCTAAGACTTAACCCTGAGACTTAACCTTAAGACTTAACCCTAAGATTTAACCTTAAGACTTAACCCTAAGACTTATCCCTGAGACTTAACCCTAAGACTTATCCCCAAACCTTAACCTTAAGACTTATTATTAAGATTTAAATTTAAGACTGAATCTTAAGACATAATACTAAGGCTTAACCTTAAGACTTATCCCTAAGACTTAACCCTGAGAATTTAATATAAGACTGAACCTTAGGATGTAACCCTAAGACTTAACACTATAACTTAACCGAAGACAACACTAAGACTTAAATTTAAGACTAAACTTTTAGACTTAACCCTAAGACGTAAACTTAAGAATTAAACATAAATCTTAACCCTGACACTTAACCCTAAGACGTATCCCAAAGACTTAAATTTAAGACTTAAACCTAAGACTCAAACCCTAGGACTTAAGATTTAACCTTAAGACTTAACACAAAGATTTAACCCTAAGATTTAGATTTATGAGTTAACCTTAAGACTTAATCCTAAGACTTAACACTAAGACTTAACCTTAAGACATAACCATAACACTTAAATCTAAGACTTAACCTTAACACTTAACCGTAAGACATAACCTTAAGATTTAACGCTAAGACTCAAATTTACGTCTTATCCTTAAGGCTTAACCCTAAGACTTAAATTTAGGTCTTAACCTTAACAGTTAACCCTAAGACTTAACCCTGAGACTTAAACCTAAGACTTAACCCTAAGACATAACCCTGAGACTTTACCTTAAGACTTAACCTTAAAACTTAACCCTAGGACTTGAATTTAAGACTTAACCTTAAGACTTATCCCTAAGACTTAACCCTGAGACTTAAACCTAATACTTAATCTTAGAGACTTAACCCTTAGACTTAACCTTAAGACTTAACCCTAACACTTATAATTAAGACTTAACCTTAAGACTTAACCTTGTGACTTAACCTTAAAAACTAAACCTGAGACTTAACCCTAAGACTTAAACTTAAAACTTAACCCTGAGACTTAACCCTATGATTTAAACCTAAGACTTAACTTAAACATAAGACTTAACCCTAAGGCATAACCCTGAGACTTAACCCTACGACTGAACCCTAAGACTAAACCCTAAGACTTAACCTTAAGACTTAACCCTAAGTCTTAACCCTGAGATTAACCGTGAGACTTAACCCAAGGATTTATCCCCAAGACTTAAAATTAAGACTTAAACTTATGACATAACCATAAGAGTTAACCCTGAGATTAAATCTTATGACTTTAACCCTAAGACTTAATATTAATACTTAACCTTAGGACAACACCCTAAGACTTAACCCTAAGACAATAAACCTAAGACGTAACCTTAAATACTTAACTCTAAGTCTTAACCTTAAGACTTAACCCTAAGACATAACTCTAAGACTTAATCTTAAGTCTTAACCTTAAGACCTAACCCTAAGATTTAACCTTAAGACGTGATCTTTAGGACATAACCCTAAGAATTAACCCTAAGACTTAAATTTAATACTTAACCCTAAGACTTAATCCTAAGACATAACCCTGAGACTGAAACCTAAGACTTAACCTTAATGCTTAACCCTAAGTCATAACCCTGAGACTTAACATTGAAACTTAGCCTTGAAACTTAACCCTGAGACTTAACCCTAAGCCATATCCCCAAGACTTAACTCTAAGACGTAAACCTAAGACTCAATCCATAAGACTTAACCTTAAGACTTAACCCTAAGTCTCAGCCTTAAGACAGAACCTTACGACTTAACCCTGGGACTTAACCTTGAGACCTTACCTTGAGCCTTAACCCTGAGACTTATCCCTAAGACTTAACCATGAGACTTAACCTTCAGATTTACCGTTAAGTCTTAACTACAAGACTAAACCTTAAAACATAACCTTAAGACTTAACCGTAAGACATAAACCTGAGACTTAACCCTAAGACTTAACTAGAAGACTTAACCCTAAAACTTAACCTTAAGACTTAACCATAAAAATTAAGCCTAAGACTTAACCCTAAAACTTAACCTTAAGGCTCAACCTTAAGACTTGACGTTAAGACTTAAGTTTAAGACTTAACCTTAATACTTTACCCTAAGACGTAAGCCAAAAACTTAACCCTAAGACTTAACCCTAAAGACTTAACTATAAGACTTAACCCTAAGTCTTAACCTTAAGACCTAACTTTAATATTCAAACTTAACACTTAACCTTAGGAGTTAACCCTTAGACTTAACCTTATAACTTAACCCTAAGACATAACATTAAGAGGTAACCATAAGACTTAACTGTAAGACTTAACCTGACACTTAACATTAAGACTTAACCCTAAGAAACAATCCTAAAACTTAACCCTAAGGATTAACATAATGACTTCACCTTAAGACTTGATCCTAAGACTTCACCTTAAGACTTATCCCTAAGACTTAAATTTACGACTTAACCATAAGACTTAACCCTAAGACTTATCCCTAAGACATAACCCTAAGACTTAAATTTAGGACTTAACCACAAGACTTAACCCTAAGACTTAATACTAATACTTAACCTAAGACTTAACCCTGAGACTTAACCTTAAGACTTAACCCTGAGACTTAACCTTAAGACTTAACCTTAAAACTTAACCCTAGGACTTGAATTTAAGACTTAACCTTAAGACTTATCCCTAAGACTTAACCCTGAGACTTAAACCTAATACTTAATCTTAGAGACTTAACCCTTAGACTTAACCTTAAGACTTAACCCTAACACTTATAATTAAGACTTAACCTTAAGACTTAACCTTGTGACTTAACCTTAAAAACTAAACCTGAGACTTAACCCTAAGACTTAAACTTAAAACTTAACCCTGAGACTTAACCCTATGATTTAAACCTAAGACTTAACTTAAACATAAGACTTAACCCTAAGGCATAACCCTGAGACTTAACCCTACGACTGAACCCTAAGACTAAACCCTAAGACTTAACCTTAAGACTTAACCCTAAGTCTTAACCCTGAGATTAACCGTGAGACTTAACCCAAGGATTTATCCCCAAGACTTAAAATTAAGACTTAAACTTATGACATAACCATAAGAGTTAACCCTGAGATTAAATCTTATGACTTTAACCCTAAGACTTAATATTAATACTTAACCTTAGGACAACACCCTAAGACTTAACCCTAAGACAATAAACCTAAGACGTAACCTTAAATACTTAACTCTAAGTCTTAACCTTAAGACTTAACCCTAAGACATAACTCTAAGACTTAATCTTAAGTCTTAACCTTAAGACCTAACCCTAAGATTTAACCTTAAGACGTGATCTTTAGGACATAACCCTAAGAATTAACCCTAAGACTTAAATTTAATACTTAACCCTAAGACTTAATCCTAAGACATAACCCTGAGACTGAAACCTAAGACTTAACCTTAATGCTTAACCCTAAGTCATAACCCTGAGACTTAACATTGAAACTTAGCCTTGAAACTTAACCCTGAGACTTAACCCTAAGCCATATCCCCAAGACTTAACTCTAAGACGTAAACCTAAGACTCAATCCATAAGACTTAACCTTAAGACTTAACCCTAAGTCTCAGCCTTAAGACAGAACCTTACGACTTAACCCTGGGACTTAACCTTGAGACCTTACCTTGAGCCTTAACCCTGAGACTTATCCCTAAGACTTAACCATGAGACTTAACCTTCAGATTTACCGTTAAGTCTTAACTACAAGACTAAACCTTAAAACATAACCTTAAGACTTAACCGTAAGACATAAACCTGAGACTTAACCCTAAGACTTAACTAGAAGACTTAACCCTAAAACTTAACCTTAAGACTTAACCATAAAAATTAAGCCTAAGACTTAACCCTAAAACTTAACCTTAAGGCTCAACCTTAAGACGTGACGTTAAGACTTAAGTTTAAGACTTAACCTTAATACTTTACCCTAAGACGTAAGCCAAAAACTTAACCCTAAGACTTAACCCTAAAGACTTAACTATAAGACTTAACCCTAAGTCTTAACCTTAAGACCTAACTTTAATATTCAAACTTAACACTTAACCTTAGGAGTTAACCCTTAGACTTAACCTTATAACTTAACCCTAAGACATAACATTAAGAGGTAACCATAAGACTTAACTGTAAGACTTAACCTGACACTTAACATTAAGACTTAACCCTAAGAAACAATCCTAAAACTTAACCCTAAGGATTAACATAATGACTTCACCTTAAGACTTGATCCTAAGACTTCACCTTAAGACTTATCCCTAAGACATAACCCTAAGACTTAAATTTACGACTTAACCATAAGACTTAACCCTAAGACTTATCCCTAAGACATAACCCTAAGACTTAAATTTAGGACTTAACCACAAGACTTAACCCTAAGACTTAATACTAATACTTAACCTAAGACTTAACCCTGAGACTTAACCTTAAGACTTAACCCTAAGATTTAACCTTAAGACTTAACCCTAAGACTTATCCCTGAGACTTAACCCTAAGACTTATCCCTGAGACTTAACCCTAAGACTTATCCCCAAACCTTAACCTTAAGACTTATTATTAAGATTTAAATTTAAGACTGAATCTTAAGACATAATACTAAGGCTTAACCTTAAGACTTATCCCTAAGACTTAACCCTGAGAATTTAATATAAGACTGAACCTTAGGATGTAACCCTAAGACTTAACACTATAACTTAACCGAAGACAACACTAAGACTTAAATTTAAGACTAAACTTTTAGACTTAACCCTAAGACGTAAACTTAAGAATTAAACATAAATCTTAACCCTGACACTTAACCCTAAGACGTATCCCAAAGACTTAAATTTAAGACTTAAACCTAAGACTCAAACCCTAGGACTTAAGATGTAACCTTAAGACTTAACACAAAGATTTAACCCTAAGATTTAGATTTATGAGTTAACCTTAAGACTTAATCCTAAGACTTAACACTAAGACTTAACCTTAAGACATAACCATAACACTTAAATCTAAGACTTAACCTTAACACTTAACCGTAAGACATAACCTTAAGATTTAACGCTAAGACTCAAATTTACGTCTTATCCTTAAGGCTTAACCCTAAGACTTAAATTTAGGTCTTAACCTTAACAGTTAACCCTAAGACTTAACCCTGAGACTTAAACCTAAGACTTAACCCTAAGACATAACCCTGAGACTTAACCTTAAGACTTAACCTTAAAACTTAACCCTAGGACTTGAATTTAAGACTTAACCTTAAGACTTATCCCTAAGACTTAACCCTAAGACATAACCCTGAGACTTAACCTTAAGACTTAACCTTAAAACTTAACCCTAGGACTTGAATTTAAGACTTAACCTTAAGACTTATCCCTAAGACTTAACCCTGAGACTTAAACCTAATACTTAATCTTAGAGACTTAACCCTTAGACTTAACCTTAAGACTTAACCCTAACACTTATAATTAAGACTTAACCTTAAGACTTAACCTTGTGACTTAACCTTAAAAACTAAACCTGAGACTTAACCCTAAGACTTAAACTTAAAACTTAACCCTAAGACTTAACCCTATGATTTAAACCTAAGACTTAACTTAAACATAAGACTTAACCCTAAGGCATAACCCTGAGACTTAACCCTACGACTGAACCCTAAGACTAAACCCTAAGACTTAACCTTAAGACTTAACCCTAAGTCTTAACCCTGAGATTAACCGTGAGACTTAACCCAAGGATTTATCCCCAAGACTTAAAAGTAAGACTTAAACTTATGACATAACCATAAGAGTTAACCCTGAGATTAAATCTTATGACTTTAACCCTAAGACTTAATATTAATACTTAACCTTAAGACAACACCCTAAGACTTAACCCTAAGACAATAAACCTAAGACGTAACCTTAAATACTTAACTCTAAGTCTTAACCTTAAGACTTAACCCTAAGACATAACTCTAAGACTTAATCTTAAGTCTTAACCTTAAGACCTAACCCTAAGATTTAACCTTAAGACGTGATCTTTAGGACATAACCCTAAGAATTAACCCTAAGACTTAAATTTAATACTTAACCCTAAGACTTAACCCTAAGACTTAATCCTAAGACATAACCCTGAGACTGAAACCTAAGACTTAACCTTAATGCTTAACCCTAAGTCATAACCCTGAGACTTAACATTGAAACTTAGCCTTGAAACTTAACCCTGAGACTTAACCCTAAGCCATATCCCCAAGACTTAACTCTAAGACGTAAACCTAAGACTCAATCCATAAGACTTAACCTTAAGACTTAACCCTAAGTCTCAGCCTTAAGACAGAACCTTACGACTTAACCCTGGGACTTAACCTTGAGACCTTACCTTGAGCCTTAACCCTGAGACTTATCCCTAAGACTTAACCATGAGACTTAACCTTCAGATTTACCGTTAAGTCTTAACTACAAGACTAAACCTTAAAACATAACCTTAAGACTTAACCGTAAGACATAAACCTGAGACTTAACCCTAAGACTTAACTAGAAGACTTAACCCTAAAACTTAACCTTAAGACTTAACCATAAAAATTAAGCCTAAGACTTAACCCTAAAACTTAACCTTAAGGCTCAACCTTAAGACTTGACGTTAAGACTTAAGGTTAAGACTTAACCTTAATACTTTACCCTAAGACGTAAGCCAAAAACTTAACCCTAAGACTTAACCCTAAAGACTTAACTATAAGACTTAACCCTAAGTCTTAACCTTAAGACCTAACTTTAATATTCAAACTTAACACTTAACCTTAGGAGTTAACCCTTAGACTTAACCTTATAACTTAACCCTAAGACATAACATTAAGAGGTAACCATAAGACTTAACTGTAAGACTTAACCTGACACTTAACATTAAGACTTAACCCTAAGAAACAATCCTAAAACTTAACCCTAAGGATTAACATAATGACTTCACCTTAAGACTTGATCCTAAGACTTCACCTTAAGACTTATCCCTAAGACATAACCCTAAGACTTAAATTTACGACTTAACCATAAGACTTAACCCTAAGACTTATCCCTAAGACATAACCCTAAGACTTAAATTTAGGACTTAACCACAAGACTTAACCCTAAGACTTAATACTAATACTTAACCTAAGACTTAACCCTGAGACTTAACCTTAAGACTTAACCCTAAGATTTAACCTTAAGACTTAACCCTAAGACTTATCCCTGAGACTTAACCCTAAGACTTATCCCTGAGACTTAACCCTAAGACTTATCCCCAAACCTTAACCTTAAGACTTATTATTAAGATTTAAATTTAAGACTGAATCTTAAGACATAATACTAAGGCTTAACCTTAAGACTTATCCCTAAGACTTAACCCTGAGAATTTAATATAAGACTGAACCTTAGGATGTAACCCTAAGACTTAACACTATAACTTAACCGAAGACAACACTAAGACTTAAATTTAAGACTAAACTTTTAGACTTAACCCTAAGACGTAAACTTAAGAATTAAACATAAATCTTAACCCTGACACTTAACCCTAAGACGTATCCCAAAGACTTAAATTTAAGACTTAAACCTAAGACTCAAACCCTAGGACTTAAGATGTAACCTTAAGACTTAACACAAAGATTTAACCCTAAGATTTAGATTTATGAGTTAACCTTAAGACTTAATCCTAAGACTTAACACTAAGACTTAACCTTAAGACATAACCATAACACTTAAATCTAAGACTTAACCTTAACACTTAACCGTAAGACATAACCTTAAGATTTAACGCTAAGACTCAAATTTACGTCTTATCCTTAAGGCTTAACCCTAAGACTTAAATTTAGGTCTTAACCTTAACAGTTAACCCTAAGACTTAACCCTGAGACTTAAACCTAAGACTTAACCCTAAGACATAACCCTGAGACTTAACCTTAAGACTTAACCTTAAAACTTAACCCTAGGACTTGAATTTAAGACTTAACCTTAAGACTTATCCCTAAGACTTAACCCTAAGACATAACCCTGAGACTTAACCTTAAGACTTAACCTTAAAACTTAACCCTAGGACTTGAATTTAAGACTTAACCTTAAGACTTATCCCTAAGACTTAACCCTGAGACTTAAACCTAATACTTAATCTTAGAGACTTAACCCTTAGACTTAACCTTAAGACTTAACCCTAACACTTATAATTAAGACTTAACCTTAAGACTTAACCTTGTGACTTAACCTTAAAAACTAAACCTGAGACTTAACCCTAAGACTTAAACTTAAAACTTAACCCTAAGACTTAACCCTATGATTTAAACCTAAGACTTAACTTAAACATAAGACTTAACCCTAAGGCATAACCCTGAGACTTAACCCTACGACTGAACCCTAAGACTAAACCCTAAGACTTAACCTTAAGACTTAACCCTAAGTCTTAACCCTGAGATTAACCGTGAGACTTAACCCAAGGATTTATCCCCAAGACTTAAAAGTAAGACTTAAACTTATGACATAACCATAAGAGTTAACCCTGAGATTAAATCTTATGACTTTAACCCTAAGACTTAATATTAATACTTAACCTTAAGACAACACCCTAAGACTTAACCCTAAGACAATAAACCTAAGACGTAACCTTAAATACTTAACTCTAAGTCTTAACCTTAAGACTTAACCCTAAGACATAACTCTAAGACTTAATCTTAAGTCTTAACCTTAAGACCTAACCCTAAGATTTAACCTTAAGACGTGATCTTTAGGACATAACCCTAAGAATTAACCCTAAGACTTAAATTTAATACTTAACCCTAAGACTTAACCCTAAGACTTAATCCTAAGACATAACCCTGAGACTGAAACCTAAGACTTAACCTTAATGCTTAACCCTAAGTCATAACCCTGAGACTTAACATTGAAACTTAGCCTTGAAACTTAACCCTGAGACTTAACCCTAAGCCATATCCCCAAGACTTAACTCTAAGACGTAAACCTAAGACTCAATCCATAAGACTTAACCTTAAGACTTAACCCTAAGTCTCAGCCTTAAGACAGAACCTTACGACTTAACCCTGGGACTTAACCTTGAGACCTTACCTTGAGCCTTAACCCTGAGACTTATCCCTAAGACTTAACCATGAGACTTAACCTTCAGATTTACCGTTAAGTCTTAACTACAAGACTAAACCTTAAAACATAACCTTAAGACTTAACCGTAAGACATAAACCTGAGACTTAACCCTAAGACTTAACTAGAAGACTTAACCCTAAAACTTAACCTTAAGACTTAACCATAAAAATTAAGCCTAAGACTTAACCCTAAAACTTAACCTTAAGGCTCAACCTTAAGACTTGACGTTAAGACTTAAGGTTAAGACTTAACCTTAATACTTTACCCTAAGACGTAAGCCAAAAACTTAACCCTAAGACTTAACCCTAAAGACTTAACTATAAGACTTAACCCTAAGTCTTAACCTTAAGACCTAACTTTAATATTCAAACTTAACACTTAACCTTAGGAGTTAACCCTTAGACTTAACCTTATAACTTAACCCTAAGACATAACATTAAGAGGTAACCATAAGACTTAACTGTAAGACTTAACCTGACACTTAACATTAAGACTTAACCCTAAGAAACAATCCTAAAACTTAACCCTAAGGATTAACATAATGACTTCACCTTAAGACTTGATCCTAAGACTTCACCTTAAGACTTATCCCTAAGACATAACCCTAAGACTTAAATTTACGACTTAACCATAAGACTTAACCCTAAGACTTATCCCTAAGACATAACCCTAAGACTTAAATTTAGGACTTAACCACAAGACTTAACCCTAAGACTTAATACTAATACTTAACCTAAGACTTAACCCTGAGACTTAACCTTAAGACTTAACCCTAAGATTTAACCTTAAGACTTAACCCTAAGACTTATCCCTGAGACTTAACCCTAAGACTTATCCCTGAGACTTAACCCTAAGACTTATCCCCAAACCTTAACCTTAAGACTTATTATTAAGATTTAAATTTAAGACTGAATCTTAAGACATAATACTAAGGCTTAACCTTAAGACTTATCCCTAAGACTTAACCCTGAGAATTTAATATAAGACTGAACCTTAGGATGTAACCCTAAGACTTAACACTATAACTTAACCGAAGACAACACTAAGACTTAAATTTAAGACTAAACTTTTAGACTTAACCCTAAGACGTAAACTTAAGAATTAAACATAAATCTTAACCCTGACACTTAACCCTAAGACGTATCCCAAAGACTTAAATTTAAGACTTAAACCTAAGACTCAAACCCTAGGACTTAAGATGTAACCTTAAGACTTAACACAAAGATTTAACCCTAAGATTTAGATTTATGAGTTAACCTTAAGACTTAATCCTAAGACTTAACACTAAGACTTAACCTTAAGACATAACCATAACACTTAAATCTAAGACTTAACCTTAACACTTAACCGTAAGACATAACCTTAAGATTTAACGCTAAGACTCAAATTTACGTCTTATCCTTAAGGCTTAACCCTAAGACTTAAATTTAGGTCTTAACCTTAACAGTTAACCCTAAGACTTAACCCTGAGACTTAAACCTAAGACTTAACCCTAAGACATAACCCTGAGACTTAACCTTAAGACTTAACCTTAAAACTTAACCCTAGGACTTGAATTTAAGACTTAACCTTAAGACTTATCCCTAAGACTTAACCCTGAGACTTAAACCTAATACTTAATCTTAGAGACTTAACCCTTAGACTTAACCTTAAGACTTAACCCTAACACTTATAATTAAGACTTAACCTTAAGACTTAACCTTGTGACTTAACCTTAAAAACTAAACCTGAGACTTAACCCTAAGACTTAAACTTAAAACTTAACCCTAAGACTTAACCCTATGATTTAAACCTAAGACTTAACTTAAACATAAGACTTAACCCTAAGGCATAACCCTGAGACTTAACCCTACGACTGAACCCTAAGACTAAACCCTAAGACTTAACCTTAAGACTTAACCCTAAGTCTTAACCCTGAGATTAACCGTGAGACTTAACCCAAGGATTTATCCCCAAGACTTAAAAGTAAGACTTAAACTTATGACATAACCATAAGAGTTAACCCTGAGATTAAATCTTATGACTTTAACCCTAAGACTTAATATTAATACTTAACCTTAAGACAACACCCTAAGACTTAACCCTAAGACAATAAACCTAAGACGTAACCTTAAATACTTAACTCTAAGTCTTAACCTTAAGACTTAACCCTAAGACATAACTCTAAGACTTAATCTTAAGTCTTAACCTTAAGACCTAACCCTAAGATTTAACCTTAAGACGTGATCTTTAGGACATAACCCTAAGAATTAACCCTAAGACTTAAATTTAATACTTAACCCTAAGACTTAACCCTAAGACTTAATCCTAAGACATAACCCTGAGACTGAAACCTAAGACTTAACCTTAATGCTTAACCCTAAGTCATAACCCTGAGACTTAACATTGAAACTTAGCCTTGAAACTTAACCCTGAGACTTAACCCTAAGCCATATCCCCAAGACTTAACTCTAAGACGTAAACCTAAGACTCAATCCATAAGACTTAACCTTAAGACTTAACCCTAAGTCTCAGCCTTAAGACAGAACCTTACGACTTAACCCTGGGACTTAACCTTGAGACCTTACCTTGAGCCTTAACCCTGAGACTTATCCCTAACACTTAACCATGAGACTTAACCTTCAGATTTACCGTTAAGTCTTAACTACAAGACTAAACCTTAAAACATAACCTTAAGACTTAACCGTAAGACATAAACCTGAGACTTAACCCTAAGACTTAACTAGAAGACTTAACCCTAAAACTTAACCTTAAGACTTAACCATAAAAATTAAGCCTAAGACTTAACCCTAAAACTTAACCTTAAGGCTCAACCTTAAGACTTGACGTTAAGACTTAAGGTTAAGACTTAACCTTAATACTTTACCCTAAGACGTAAGCCAAAAACTTAACCCTAAGACTTAACCCTAAAGACTTAACTATAAGACTTAACCCTAAGTCTTAACCTTAAGACCTAACTTTAATATTCAAACTTAACACTTAACCTTAGGAGTTAACCCTTAGACTTAACCTTATAACTTAACCCTAAGACATAACATTAAGAGGTAACCATAAGACTTAACTGTAAGACTTAACCTGACACTTAACATTAAGACTTAACCCTAAGAAACAATCCTAAAACTTAACCCTAAGGATTAACATAATGACTTCACCTTAAGACTTGATCCTAAGACTTCACCTTAAGACTTATCCCTAAGACATAACCCTAAGACTTAAATTTACGACTTAACCATAAGACTTAACCCTAAGACTTATCCCTAAGACATAACCCTAAGACTTAAATTTAGGACTTAACCACAAGACTTAACCCTAAGACTTAATACTAATACTTAACCTAAGACTTAACCCTGAGACTTAACCTTAAGACTTAACCCTAAGATTTAACCTTAAGACTTAACCCTAAGACTTATCCCTGAGACTTAACCCTAAGACTTATCCCTGAGACTTAACCCTAAGACTTATCCCCAAACCTTAACCTTAAGACTTATTATTAAGATTTAAATTTAAGACTGAATCTTAAGACATAATACTAAGGCTTAACCTTAAGACTTATCCCTAAGACTTAACCCTGAGAATTTAATATAAGACTGAACCTTAGGATGTAACCCTAAGACTTAACACTATAACTTAACCGAAGACAACACTAAGACTTAAATTTAAGACTAAACTTTTAGACTTAACCCTAAGACGTAAACTTAAGAATTAAACATAAATCTTAACCCTGACACTTAACCCTAAGACGTATCCCAAAGACTTAAATTTAAGACTTAAACCTAAGACTCAAACCCTAGGACTTAAGATGTAACCTTAAGACTTAACACAAAGATTTAACCCTAAGATTTAGATTTATGAGTTAACCTTAAGACTTAATCCTAAGACTTAACACTAAGACTTAACCTTAAGACATAACCATAACACTTAAATCTAAGACTTAACCTTAACACTTAACCGTAAGACATAACCTTAAGATTTAACGCTAAGACTCAAATTTACGTCTTATCCTTAAGGCTTAACCCTAAGACTTAAATTTAGGTCTTAACCTTAACAGTTAACCCTAAGACTTAACCCTGAGACTTAAACCTAAGACTTAACCCTAAGACATAACCCTGAGACTTAACCTTAAGACTTAACCTTAAAACTTAACCCTAGGACTTGAATTTAAGACTTAACCTTAAGACTTATCCCTAAGACTTAACCCTGAGACTTAAACCTAATACTTAATCTTAGAGACTTAACCCTTAGACTTAACCTTAAGACTTAACCCTAACACTTATAATTAAGACTTAACCTTAAGACTTAACCTTGTGACTTAACCTTAAAAACTAAACCTGAGACTTAACCCTAAGACTTAAACTTAAAACTTAACCCTAAGACTTAACCCTATGATTTAAACCTAAGACTTAACTTAAACATAAGACTTAACCCTAAGGCATAACCCTGAGACTTAACCCTACGACTGAACCCTAAGACTAAACCCTAAGACTTAACCTTAAGACTTAACCCTAAGTCTTAACCCTGAGATTAACCGTGAGACTTAACCCAAGGATTTATCCCCAAGACTTAAAATTAAGACTTAAACTTATGACATAACCATAAGAGTTAACCCTGAGATTAAATCTTATGACTTTAACCCTAAGACTTAATATTAATACTTAACCTTAAGACAACACCCTAAGACTTAACCCTAAGACAATAAACCTAAGACGTAACCTTAAATACTTAACTCTAAGTCTTAACCTTAAGACTTAACCCTAAGACATAACTCTAAGACTTAATCTTAAGTCTTAACCTTAAGACCTAACCCTAAGATTTAACCTTAAGACGTGATCTTTAGGACATAACCCTAAGAATTAACCCTAAGACTTAAATTTAATACTTAACCCTAAGACTTAACCCTAAGACTTAATCCTAAGACATAACCCTGAGACTGAAACCTAAGACTTAACCTTAATGCTTAACCCTAAGTCATAACCCTGAGACTTAACATTGAAACTTAGCCTTGAAACTTAACCCTGAGACTTAACCCTAAGCCATATCCCCAAGACTTAACTCTAAGACGTAAACCTAAGACTCAATCCATAAGACTTAACCTTAAGACTTAACCCTAAGTCTCAGCCTTAAGACAGAACCTTACGACTTAACCCTGGGACTTAACCTTGAGACCTTACCTTGAGCCTTAACCCTGAGACTTATCCCTAAGACTTAACCATGAGACTTAACCTTCAGATTTACCGTTAAGTCTTAACTACAAGACTAAACCTTAAAACATAACCTTAAGACTTAACCGTAAGACATAAACCTGAGACTTAACCCTAAGACTTAACTAGAAGACTTAACCCTAAAACTTAACCTTAAGACTTAACCATAAAAATTAAGCCTAAGACTTAACCCTAAAACTTAACCTTAAGGCTCAACCTTAAGACTTGACGTTAAGACTTAAGGTTAAGACTTAACCTTAATACTTTACCCTAAGACGTAAGCCAAAAACTTAACCCTAAGACTTAACCCTAAAGACTTAACTATAAGACTTAACCCTAAGTCTTAACCTTAAGACCTAACTTTAATATTCAAACTTAACACTTAACCTTAGGAGTTAACCCTTAGACTTAACCTTATAACTTAACCCTAAGACATAACATTAAGAGGTAACCATAAGACTTAACTGTAAGACTTAACCTGACACTTAACATTAAGACTTAACCCTAAGAAACAATCCTAAAACTTAACCCTAAGGATTAACATAATGACTTCACCTTAAGACTTGATCCTAAGACTTCACCTTAAGACTTATCCCTAAGACATAACCCTAAGACTTAAATTTACGACTTAACCATAAGACTTAACCCTAAGACTTATCCCTAAGACATAACCCTAAGACTTAAATTTAGGACTTAACCACAAGACTTAACCCTAAGACTTAATACTAATACTTAACCTAAGACTTAACCCTGAGACTTAACCTTAAGACTTAACCCTAAGATTTAACCTTAAGACTTAACCCTAAGACTTATCCCTGAGACTTAACCCTAAGACTTATCCCTGAGACTTAACCCTAAGACTTATCCCCAAACCTTAACCTTAAGACTTATTATTAAGATTTAAATTTAAGACTGAATCTTAAGACATAATACTAAGGCTTAACCTTAAGACTTATCCCTAAGACTTAACCCTGAGAATTTAATATAAGACTGAACCTTAGGATGTAACCCTAAGACTTAACACTATAACTTAACCGAAGACAACACTAAGACTTAAATTTAAGACTAAACTTTTAGACTTAACCCTAAGACGTAAACTTAAGAATTAAACATAAATCTTAACCCTGACACTTAACCCTAAGACGTATCCCAAAGACTTAAATTTAAGACTTAAACCTAAGACTCAAACCCTAGGACTTAAGATGTAACCTTAAGACTTAACACAAAGATTTAACCCTAAGATTTAGATTTATGAGTTAACCTTAAGACTTAATCCTAAGACTTAACACTAAGACTTAACCTTAAGACATAACCATAACACTTAAATCTAAGACTTAACCTTAACACTTAACCGTAAGACATAACCTTAAGATTTAACGCTAAGACTCAAATTTACGTCTTATCCTTAAGGCTTAACCCTAAGACTTAAATTTAGGTCTTAACCTTAACAGTTAACCCTAAGACTTAACCCTGAGACTTAAACCTAAGACTTAACCCTAAGACATAACCCTGAGACTTAACCTTAAGACTTAACCTTAAAACTTAACCCTAGGACTTGAATTTAAGACTTAACCTTAAGACTTATCCCTAAGACTTAACCCTGAGACTTAAACCTAATACTTAATCTTAGAGACTTAACCCTTAGACTTAACCTTAAGACTTAACCCTAACACTTATAATTAAGACTTAACCTTAAGACTTAACCTTGTGACTTAACCTTAAAAACTAAACCTGAGACTTAACCCTAAGACTTAAACTTAAAACTTAACCCTAAGACTTAACCCTATGATTTAAACCTAAGACTTAACTTAAACATAAGACTTAACCCTAAGGCATAACCCTGAGACTTAACCCTACGACTGAACCCTAAGACTAAACCCTAAGACTTAACCTTAAGACTTAACCCTAAGTCTTAACCCTGAGATTAACCGTGAGACTTAACCCAAGGATTTATCCCCAAGACTTAAAAGTAAGACTTAAACTTATGACATAACCATAAGAGTTAACCCTGAGATTAAATCTTATGACTTTAACCCTAAGACTTAATATTAATACTTAACCTTAAGACAACACCCTAAGACTTAACCCTAAGACAATAAACCTAAGACGTAACCTTAAATACTTAACTCTAAGTCTTAACCTTAAGACTTAACCCTAAGACATAACTCTAAGACTTAATCTTAAGTCTTAACCTTAAGACCTAACCCTAAGATTTAACCTTAAGACGTGATCTTTAGGACATAACCCTAAGAATTAACCCTAAGACTTAAATTTAATACTTAACCCTAAGACTTAACCCTAAGACTTAATCCTAAGACATAACCCTGAGACTGAAACCTAAGACTTAACCTTAATGCTTAACCCTAAGTCATAACCCTGAGACTTAACATTGAAACTTAGCCTTGAAACTTAACCCTGAGACTTAACCCTAAGCCATATCCCCAAGACTTAACTCTAAGACGTAAACCTAAGACTCAATCCATAAGACTTAACCTTAAGACTTAACCCTAAGTCTCAGCCTTAAGACAGAACCTTACGACTTAACCCTGGGACTTAACCTTGAGACCTTACCTTGAGCCTTAACCCTGAGACTTATCCCTAAGACTTAACCATGAGACTTAACCTTCAGATTTACCGTTAAGTCTTAACTACAAGACTAAACCTTAAAACATAACCTTAAGACTTAACCGTAAGACATAAACCTGAGACTTAACCCTAAGACTTAACTAGAAGACTTAACCCTAAAACTTAACCTTAAGACTTAACCATAAAAATTAAGCCTAAGACTTAACCCTAAAACTTAACCTTAAGGCTCAACCTTAAGACTTGACGTTAAGACTTAAGGTTAAGACTTAACCTTAATACTTTACCCTAAGACGTAAGCCAAAAACTTAACCCTAAGACTTAACCCTAAAGACTTAACTATAAGACTTAACCCTAAGTCTTAACCTTAAGACCTAACTTTAATATTCAAACTTAACACTTAACCTTAGGAGTTAACCCTTAGACTTAACCTTATAACTTAACCCTAAGACATAACATTAAGAGGTAACCATAAGACTTAACTGTAAGACTTAACCTGACACTTAACATTAAGACTTAACCCTAAGAAACAATCCCAAAACTTAACCCTAAGGATTAACATAATGACTTCACCTTAAGACTTGATCCTAAGACTTCACCTTAAGACTTATCCCTAAGACATAACCCTAAGACTTAAATTTACGACTTAACCATAAGACTTAACCCTAAGACTTATCCCTAAGACATAACCCTAAGACTTAAATTTAGGACTTAACCACAAGACTTAACCCTAAGACTTAATACTAATACTTAACCTAAGACTTAACCCTGAGACTTAACCTTAAGACTTAACCCTAAGATTTAACCTTAAGACTTAACCCTAAGACTTATCCCTGAGACTTAACCCTAAGACTTATCCCTGAGACTTAACCCTAAGACTTATCCCCAAACCTTAACCTTAAGACTTATTATTAAGATTTAAATTTAAGACTGAATCTTAAGACATAATACTAAGGCTTAACCTTAAGACTTATCCCTAAGACTTAACCCTGAGAATTTAATATAAGACTGAACCTTAGGATGTAACCCTAAGACTTAACACTATAACTTAACCGAAGACAACACTAAGACTTAAATTTAAGACTAAACTTTTAGACTTAACCCTAAGACGTAAACTTAAGAATTAAACATAAATCTTAACCCTGACACTTAACCCTAAGACGTATCCCAAAGACTTAAATTTAAGACTTAAACCTAAGACTCAAACCCTAGGACTTAAGATTTAACCTTAAGACTTAACACAAAGATTTAACCCTAAGATTTAGATTTATGAGTTAACCTTAAGACTTAATCCTAAGACTTAACACTAAGACTTAACCTTAAGACATAACCATAACACTTAAATCTAAGACTTAACCTTAACACTTAACCGTAAGACATAACCTTAAGATTTAACGCTAAGACTCAAATTTACGTCTTATCCTTAAGGCTTAACCCTAAGACTTAAATTTAGGTCTTAACCTTAACAGTTAACCCTAAGACTTAACCCTGAGACTTAACCCTAAGACATAACCCTGAGACTTAACCTTAAGACTTAACCTTAAAACTTAACCCTAGGACTTGAATTTAAGACTTAACCTTAAGACTTATCCCTAAGACTTAACCCTGAGACTTAAACCTAATACTTAATCTTAGAGACTTAACCCTTAGACTTAACCTTAAGACTTAACCCTAACACTTATAATTAAGACTTAACCTTAAGACTTAACCTTGTGACTTAACCTTAAAAACTAAACCTGAGACTTAACCCTAAGACTTAAACTTAAAACTTAACCCTAAGACTTAACCCTATGATTTAAACCTAAGACTTAACTTAAACATAAGACTTAACCCTAAGGCATAACCCTGAGACTTAACCCTACGACTGAACCCTAAGACTAAACCCTAAGACTTAACCTTAAGACTTAACCCTAAGTCTTAACCCTGAGATTAACCGTGAGACTTAACCCAAGGATTTATCCCCAAGACTTAAAATTAAGACTTAAACTTATGACATAACCATAAGAGTTAACCCTGAGATTAAATCTTATGACTTTAACCCTAAGACTTAATATTAATACTTAACCTTAAGACAACACCCTAAGACTTAACCCTAAGACAATAAACCTAAGACGTAACCTTAAATACTTAACTCTAAGTCTTAACCTTAAGACTTAACCCTAAGACATAACTCTAAGACTTAATCTTAAGTCTTAACCTTAAGACCTAACCCTAAGATTTAACCTTAAGACGTGATCTTTAGGACATAACCCTAAGAATTAACCCTAAGACTTAAATTTAATACTTAACCCTAAGACTTAACCCTAAGACTTAATCCTAAGACATAACCCTGAGACTGAAACCTAAGACTTAACCTTAATGCTTAACCCTAAGTCATAACCCTGAGACTTAACATTGAAACTTAGCCTTGAAACTTAACCCTGAGACTTAACCCTAAGCCATATCCCCAAGACTTAACTCTAAGACGTAAACCTAAGACTCAATCCATAAGACTTAACCTTAAGACTTAACCCTAAGTCTCAGCCTTAAGACAGAACCTTACGACTTAACCCTGGGACTTAACCTTGAGACCTTACCTTGAGCCTTAACCCTGAGACTTATCCCTAAGACTTAACCATGAGACTTAACCTTCAGATTTACCGTTAAGTCTTAACTACAAGACTAAACCTTAAAACATAACCTTAAGACTTAACCGTAAGACATAAACCTGAGACTTAACCCTAAGACTTAACTAGAAGACTTAACCCTAAAACTTAACCTTAAGACTTAACCATAAAAAATAAGCCTAAGACTTAACCCTAAAACTTAACCTTAAGGCTCAACCTTAAGACTTGACGTTAAGACTTAAGGTTAAGACTTAACCTTAATACTTTACCCTAAGACGTAAGCCAAAAACTTAACCCTAAGACTTAACCCTAAAGACTTAACTATAAGACTTAACCCTAAGTCTTAACCTTAAGACCTAACTTTAATATTCAAACTTAACACTTAACCTTAGGAGTTAACCCTTAGACTTAACCTTATAACTTAACCCTAAGACATAACATTAAGAGGTAACCATAAGACTTAACTGTAAGACTTAACCTGACACTTAACATTAAGACTTAACCCTAAGAAACAATCCCAAAACTTAACCCTAAGGATTAACATAATGACTTCACCTTAAGACTTGATCCTAAGACTTCACCTTAAGACTTATCCCTAAGACATAACCCTAAGACTTAAATTTACGACTTAACCATAAGACTTAACCCTAAGACTTATCCCTAAGACATAACCCTAAGACTTAAATTTAGGACTTAACCACAAGACTTAACCCTAAGACTTAATACTAATACTTAACCTAAGACTTAACCCTGAGACTTAACCTTAAGACTTAACCCTAAGATTTAACCTTAAGACTTAACCCTAAGACTTATCCCTGAGACTTAACCCTAAGACTTATCCCTGAGACTTAACCCTAAGACTTATCCCCAAACCTTAACCTTAAGACTTATTATTAAGATTTAAATTTAAGACTGAATCTTAAGACATAATACTAAGGCTTAACCTTAAGACTTATCCCTAAGACTTAACCCTGAGAATTTAATATAAGACTGAACCTTAGGATGTAACCCTAAGACTTAACACTATAACTTAACCGAAGACAACACTAAGACTTAAATTTAAGACTAAACTTTTAGACTTAACCCTAAGACGTAAACTTAAGAATTAAACATAAATCTTAACCCTGACACTTAACCCTAAGACGTATCCCAAAGACTTAAATTTAAGACTTAAACCTAAGACTCAAACCCTAGGACTTAAGATGTAACCTTAAGACTTAACACAAAGATTTAACCCTAAGATTTAGATTTATGAGTTAACCTTAAGACTTAATCCTAAGACTTAACACTAAGACTTAACCTTAAGACATAACCATAACACTTAAATCTAAGACTTAACCTTAACACTTAACCGTAAGACATAACCTTAAGATTTAACGCTAAGACTCAAATTTACGTCTTATCCTTAAGGCTTAACCCTAAGACTTAAATTTAGGTCTTAACCTTAACAGTTAACCCTAAGACTTAACCCTGAGACTTAACCCTAAGACATAACCCTGAGACTTAACCTTAAGACTTAACCTTAAAACTTAACCCTAGGACTTGAATTTAAGACTTAACCTTAAGACTTATCCCTAAGACTTAACCCTGAGACTTAAACCTAATACTTAATCTTAGAGACTTAACCCTTAGACTTAACCTTAAGACTTAACCCTAACACTTATAATTAAGACTTAACCTTAAGACTTAACCTTGTGACTTAACCTTAAAAACTAAACCTGAGACTTAACCCTAAGACTTAAACTTAAAACTTAACCCTAAGACTTAACCCTATGATTTAAACCTAAGACTTAACTTAAACATAAGACTTAACCCTAAGGCATAACCCTGAGACTTAACCCTACGACTGAACCCTAAGACTAAACCCTAAGACTTAACCTTAAGACTTAACCCTAAGTCTTAACCCTGAGATTAACCGTGAGACTTAACCCAAGGATTTATCCCCAAGACTTAAAAGTAAGACTTAAACTTATGACATAACCATAAGAGTTAACCCTGAGATTAAATCTTATGACTTTAACCCTAAGACTTAATATTAATACTTAACCTTAAGACAACACCCTAAGACTTAACCCTAAGACAATAAACCTAAGACGTAACCTTAAATACTTAACTCTAAGTCTTAACCTTAAGACTTAACCCTAAGACATAACTCTAAGACTTAATCTTAAGTCTTAACCTTAAGACCTAACCCTAAGATTTAACCTTAAGACGTGATCTTTAGGACATAACCCTAAGAATTAACCCTAAGACTTAAATTTAATACTTAACCCTAAGACTTAACCCTAAGACTTAATCCTAAGACATAACCCTGAGACTGAAACCTAAGACTTAACCTTAATGCTTAACCCTAAGTCATAACCCTGAGACTTAACATTGAAACTTAGCCTTGAAACTTAACCCTGAGACTTAACCCTAAGCCATATCCCCAAGACTTAACTCTAAGACGTAAACCTAAGACTCAATCCATAAGACTTAACCTTAAGACTTAACCCTAAGTCTCAGCCTTAAGACAGAACCTTACGACTTAACCCTGGGACTTAACCTTGAGACCTTACCTTGAGCCTTAACCCTGACACTTATCCCTAAGACTTAACCATGAGACTTAACCTTCAGATTTACCGTTAAGTCTTAACTACAAGACTAAACCTTAAAACATAACCTTAAGACTTAACCGTAAGACATAAACCTGAGACTTAACCCTAAGACTTAACTAGAAGACTTAACCCTAAAACTTAACCTTAAGACTTAACCATAAAAATTAAGCCTAAGACTTAACCCTAAAACTTAACCTTAAGGCTCAACCTTAAGATTTGACGTTAAGACTTAAGGTTAAGACTTAACCTTAATACTTTACCCTAAGACGTAAGCCAAAAACTTAACCCTAAGACTTAACCCTAAAGACTTAACTATAAGACTTAACCCTAAGTCTTAACCTTAAGACCTAACTTTAATATTCAAACTTAACACTTAACCTTAGGAGTTAACCCTTAGACTTAACCTTATAACTTAACCCTAAGACATAACATTAAGAGGTAACCATAAGACTTAACTGTAAGACTTAACCTGACACTTAACATTAAGACTTAACCCTAAGAAACAATCCTAAAACTTAACCCTAAGGATTAACATAATGACTTCACCTTAAGACTTGATCCTAAGACTTCACCTTAAGACTTATCCCTAAGACATAACCCTAAGACTTAAATTTACGACTTAACCATAAGACTTAACCCTAAGACTTATCCCTAAGACATAACCCTAAGACTTAAATTTAGGACTTAACCACAAGACTTAACCCTAAGACTTAATACTAATACTTAACCTAAGACTTAACCCTGAGACTTAACCTTAAGACTTAACCCTAAGATTTAACCTTAAGACTTAACCCTAAGACTTATCCCTGAGACTTAACCCTAAGACTTATCCCTGAGACTTAACCCTAAGACTTATCCCCAAACCTTAACCTTAAGACTTATTATTAAGATTTAAATTTAAGACTGAATCTTAAGACATAATACTAAGGCTTAACCTTAAGACTTATCCCTAAGACTTAACCCTGAGAATTTAATATAAGACTGAACCTTAGGATGTAACCCTAAGACTTAACACTATAACTTAACCGAAGACAACACTAAGACTTAAATTTAAGACTAAACTTTTAGACTTAACCCTAAGACGTAAACTTAAGAATTAAACATAAATCTTAACCCTGACACTTAACCCTAAGACGTATCCCAAAGACTTAAATTTAAGACTTAAACCTAAGACTCAAACCCTAGGACTTAAGATGTAACCTTAAGACTTAACACAAAGATTTAACCCTAAGATTTAGATTTATGAGTTAACCTTAAGACTTAATCCTAAGACTTAACACTAAGACTTAACCTTAAGACATAACCATAACACTTAAATCTAAGACTTAACCTTAACACTTAACCGTAAGACATAACCTTAAGATTTAACGCTAAGACTCAAATTTACGTCTTATCCTTAAGGCTTAACCCTAAGACTTAAATTTAGGTCTTAACCTTAACAGTTAACCCTAAGACTTAACCCTGAGACTTAAACCTAAGACTTAACCCTAAGACATAACCCTGAGACTTAACCTTAAGACTTAACCTTAAAACTTAACCCTAGGACTTGAATTTAAGACTTAACCTTAAGACTTATCCCTAAGACTTAACCCTGAGACTTAAACCTAATACTTAATCTTAGAGACTTAACCCTTAGACTTAACCTTAAGACTTAACCCTAACACTTATAATTAAGACTTAACCTTAAGACTTAACCTTGTGACTTAACCTTAAAAACTAAACCTGAGACTTAACCCTAAGACTTAAACTTAAAACTTAACCCTAAGACTTAACCCTATGATTTAAACCTAAGACTTAACTTAAACATAAGACTTAACCCTAAGGCATAACCCTGAGACTTAACCCTACGACTGAACCCTAAGACTAAACCCTAAGACTTAACCTTAAGACTTAACCCTAAGTCTTAACCCTGAGATTAACCGTGAGACTTAACCCAAGGATTTATCCCCAAGACTTAAAATTAAGACTTAAACTTATGACATAACCATAAGAGTTAACCCTGAGATTAAATCTTATGACTTTAACCCTAAGACTTAATATTAATACTTAACCTTAAGACAACACCCTAAGACTTAACCCTAAGACAATAAACCTAAGACGTAACCTTAAATACTTAACTCTAAGTCTTAACCTTAAGACTTAACCCTAAGACATAACTCTAAGACTTAATCTTAAGTCTTAACCTTAAGACCTAACCCTAAGATTTAACCTTAAGACGTGATCTTTAGGACATAACCCTAAGAATTAACCCTAAGACTTAAATTTAATACTTAACCCTAAGACTTAACCCTAAGACTTAATCCTAAGACATAACCCTGAGACTGAAACCTAAGACTTAACCTTAATGCTTAACCCTAAGTCATAACCCTGAGACTTAACATTGAAACTTAGCCTTGAAACTTAACCCTGAGACTTAACCCTAAGCCATATCCCCAAGACTTAACTCTAAGACGTAAACCTAAGACTCAATCCATAAGACTTAACCTTAAGACTTAACCCTAAGTCTCAGCCTTAAGACAGAACCTTACGACTTAACCCTGGGACTTAACCTTGAGACCTTACCTTGAGCCTTAACCCTGACACTTATCCCTAAGACTTAACCATGAGACTTAACCTTCAGATTTACCGTTAAGTCTTAACTACAAGACTAAACCTTAAAACATAACCTTAAGACTTAACCGTAAGACATAAACCTGAGACTTAACCCTAAGACTTAACTAGAAGACTTAACCCTAAAACTTAACCTTAAGACTTAACCATAAAAATTAAGCCTAAGACTTAACCCTAAAACTTAACCTTAAGACTTGACGTTAAGACTTAAGGTTAAGACTTAACCTTAATACTTTACCCTAAGACGTAAGCCAAAAACTTAACCCTAAGACTTAACCCTAAAGACTTAACTATAAGACTTAACCCTAAGTCTTAACCTTAAGACCTAACTTTAATATTCAAACTTAACACTTAACCTTAGGAGTTAACCCTTAGACTTAACCTTATAACTTAACCCTAAGACATAACATTAAGAGGTAACCATAAGACTTAACTGTAAGACTTAACCTGACACTTAACATTAAGACTTAACCCTAAGAAACAATCCCAAAACTTAACCCTAAGGATTAACATAATGACTTCACCTTAAGACTTGATCCTAAGACTTCACCTTAAGACTTATCCCTAAGACATAACCCTAAGACTTAAATTTACGACTTAACCATAAGACTTAACCCTAAGACTTATCCCTAAGACATAACCCTAAGACTTAAATTTAGGACTTAACCACAAGACTTAACCCTAAGACTTAATACTAATACTTAACCTAAGACTTAACCCTGAGACTTAACCTTAAGACTTAACCCTAAGATTTAACCTTAAGACTTAACCCTAAGACTTATCCCTGAGACTTAACCCTAAGACTTATCCCTGAGACTTAACCCTAAGACTTATCCCCAAACCTTAACCTTAAGACTTATTATTAAGATTTAAATTTAAGACTGAATCTTAAGACATAATACTAAGGCTTAACCTTAAGACTTATCCCTAAGACTTAACCCTGAGAATTTAATATAAGACTGAACCTTAGGATGTAACCCTAAGACTTAACACTATAACTTAACCGAAGACAACACTAAGACTTAAATTTAAGACTAAACTTTTAGACTTAACCCTAAGACGTAAACTTAAGAATTAAACATAAATCTTAACCCTGACACTTAACCCTAAGACGTATCCCAAAGACTTAAATTTAAGACTTAAACCTAAGACTCAAACCCTAGGACTTAAGATTTAACCTTAAGACTTAACACAAAGATTTAACCCTAAGATTTAGATTTATGAGTTAACCTTAAGACTTAATCCTAAGACTTAACACTAAGACTTAACCTTAAGACATAACCATAACACTTAAATCTAAGACTTAACCTTAACACTTAACCGTAAGACATAACCTTAAGATTTAACGCTAAGACTCAAATTTACGTCTTATCCTTAAGGCTTAACCCTAAGACTTAAATTTAGGTCTTAACCTTAACAGTTAACCCTAAGACTTAACCCTGAGACTTAACCCTAAGACATAACCCTGAGACTTAACCTTAAGACTTAACCTTAAAACTTAACCCTAGGACTTGAATTTAAGACTTAACCTTAAGACTTATCCCTAAGACTTAACCCTGAGACTTAAACCTAATACTTAATCTTAGAGACTTAACCCTTAGACTTAACCTTAAGACTTAACCCTAACACTTATAATTAAGACTTAACCTTAAGACTTAACCTTGTGACTTAACCTTAAAAACTAAACCTGAGACTTAACCCTAAGACTTAAACTTAAAACTTAACCCTAAGACTTAACCCTATGATTTAAACCTAAGACTTAACTTAAACATAAGACTTAACCCTAAGGCATAACCCTGAGACTTAACCCTACGACTGAACCCTAAGACTAAACCCTAAGACTTAACCTTAAGACTTAACCCTAAGTCTTAACCCTGAGATTAACCGTGAGACTTAACCCAAGGATTTATCCCCAAGACTTAAAATTAAGACTTAAACTTATGACATAACCATAAGAGTTAACCCTGAGATTAAATCTTATGACTTTAACCCTAAGACTTAATATTAATACTTAACCTTAAGACAACACCCTAAGACTTAACCCTAAGACAATAAACCTAAGACGTAACCTTAAATACTTAACTCTAAGTCTTAACCTTAAGACTTAACCCTAAGACATAACTCTAAGACTTAATCTTAAGTCTTAACCTTAAGACCTAACCCTAAGATTTAACCTTAAGACGTGATCTTTAGGACATAACCCTAAGAATTAACCCTAAGACTTAAATTTAATACTTAACCCTAAGACTTAACCCTAAGACTTAATCCTAAGACATAACCCTGAGACTGAAACCTAAGACTTAACCTTAATGCTTAACCCTAAGTCATAACCCTGAGACTTAACATTGAAACTTAGCCTTGAAACTTAACCCTGAGACTTAACCCTAAGCCATATCCCCAAGACTTAACTCTAAGACGTAAACCTAAGACTCAATCCATAAGACTTAACCTTAAGACTTAACCCTAAGTCTCAGCCTTAAGACAGAACCTTACGACTTAACCCTGGGACTTAACCTTGAGACCTTACCTTGAGCCTTAACCCTGAGACTTATCCCTAAGACTTAACCATGAGACTTAACCTTCAGATTTACCGTTAAGTCTTAACTACAAGACTAAACCTTAAAACATAACCTTAAGACTTAACCGTAAGACATAAACCTGAGACTTAACCCTAAGACTTAACTAGAAGACTTAACCCTAAAACTTAACCTTAAGACTTAACCATAAAAATTAAGCCTAAGACTTAACCCTAAAACTTAACCTTAAGGCTCAACCTTAAGACTTGACGTTAAGACTTAAGGTTAAGACTTAACCTTAATACTTTACCCTAAGACGTAAGCCAAAAACTTAACCCTAAGACTTAACCCTAAAGACTTAACTATAAGACTTAACCCTAAGTCTTAACCTTAAGACCTAACTTTAATATTCAAACTTAACACTTAACCTTAGGAGTTAACCCTTAGACTTAACCTTATAACTTAACCCTAAGACATAACATTAAGAGGTAACCATAAGACTTAACTGTAAGACTTAACCTGACACTTAACATTAAGACTTAACCCTAAGAAACAATCCCAAAACTTAACCCTAAGGATTAACATAATGACTTCACCTTAAGACTTGATCCTAAGACTTCACCTTAAGACTTATCCCTAAGACATAACCCTAAGACTTAAATTTACGACTTAACCATAAGACTTAACCCTAAGACTTATCCCTAAGACATAACCCTAAGACTTAAATTTAGGACTTAACCACAAGACTTAACCCTAAGACTTAATACTAATACTTAACCTAAGACTTAACCCTGAGACTTAACCTTAAGACTTAACCCTAAGATTTAACCTTAAGACTTAACCCTAAGACTTATCCCTGAGACTTAACCCTAAGACTTATCCCTGAGACTTAACCCTAAGACTTATCCCCAAACCTTAACCTTAAGACTTATTATTAAGATTTAAATTTAAGACTGAATCTTAAGACATAATACTAAGGCTTAACCTTAAGACTTATCCCTAAGACTTAACCCTGAGAATTTAATATAAGACTGAACCTTAGGATGTAACCCTAAGACTTAACACTATAACTTAACCGAAGACAACACTAAGACTTAAATTTAAGACTAAACTTTTAGACTTAACCCTAAGACGTAAACTTAAGAATTAAACATAAATCTTAACCCTGACACTTAACCCTAAGACGTATCCCAAAGACTTAAATTTAAGACTTAAACCTAAGACTCAAACCCTAGGACTTAAGATTTAACCTTAAGACTTAACACAAAGATTTAACCCTAAGATTTAGATTTATGAGTTAACCTTAAGACTTAATCCTAAGACTTAACACTAAGACTTAACCTTAAGACATAACCATAACACTTAAATCTAAGACTTAACCTTAACACTTAACCGTAAGACATAACCTTAAGATTTAACGCTAAGACTCAAATTTACGTCTTATCCTTAAGGCTTAACCCTAAGACTTAAATTTAGGTCTTAACCTTAACAGTTAACCCTAAGACTTAACCCTGAGACTTAACCCTAAGACATAACCCTGAGACTTAACCTTAAGACTTAACCTTAAAACTTAACCCTAGGACTTGAATTTAAGACTTAACCTTAAGACTTATCCCTAAGACTTAACCCTGAGACTTAAACCTAATACTTAATCTTAGAGACTTAACCCTTAGACTTAACCTTAAGACTTAACCCTAACACTTATAATTAAGACTTAACCTTAAGACTTAACCTTGTGACTTAACCTTAAAAACTAAACCTGAGACTTAACCCTAAGACTTAAACTTAAAACTTAACCCTAAGACTTAACCCTATGATTTAAACCTAAGACTTAACTTAAACATAAGACTTAACCCTAAGGCATAACCCTGAGACTTAACCCTACGACTGAACCCTAAGACTAAACCCTAAGACTTAACCTTAAGACTTAACCCTAAGTCTTAACCCTGAGATTAACCGTGAGACTTAACCCAAAGATTTATCCCCAAGACTTAAAATTAAGACTTAAACTTATGACATAACCATAAGAGTTAACCCTGAGATTAAATCTTATGACTTTAACCCTAAGACTTAATATTAATACTTAACCTTAAGACAACACCCTAAGACTTAACCCTAAGACAATATACCTAAGACGTAACCTTAAATACTTAACTCTAAGTCTTAACCTTAAGACTTAACCCTAAGACATAACTCTAAGACTTAATCTTAAGTCTTAACCTTAAGACCTAACCCTAAGATTTAACCTTAAGACGTGATCTTTAGGACATAACCCTAAGAATTAACCCTAAGACTTAAATTTAATACTTAACCCTAAGACTTAATCCTAAGACATAACCCTGAGACTGAAACCTAAGACTTAACCTTAATGCTTAACCCTAAGTCATAACCCTGAGACTTAACATTGAAACTTAGCCTTGAAACTTAACCCTGAGACTTAACCCTAAGCCATATCCCCAAGACTTAACTCTAAGACGTAAACCTAAGACTCAATCCATAAGACTTAACCTTAAGACTTAACCCTAAGTCTCAGCCTTAAGACAGAACCTTACGACTTAACCCTGGGACTTAACCTTGAGACCTTACCTTGAGCCTTAACCCTGAGACTTATCCCTAAGACTTAACCATGAGACTTAACCTTCAGATTTACCGTTAAGTCTTAACTACAAGACTAAACCTTAAAACATAACCTTAAGACTTAACCGTAAGACGTAAACCTGAGACTTAACCCTAAGACTTAACTAGAAGACTTAACCCTAAAACTTAACCTTAAGACTTAACCATAAAAATTAAGCCTAAGACTTAACCCTAAAACTTAACCTTAAGGCTCAACCTTAAGACTTGACGTTAAGACTTAAGTTTAAGACTTAACCTTAATACTTTACCCTAAGACGTAAGCCAAAAACTTAACCCTAAGACTTAACCCTAAAGACTTAACTATAAGACTTAACCCTAAGTCTTAACCTTAAGACCTAACTTTAATATTCAAACTTAACACTTAACCTTAGGAGTTAACCCTTAGACTTAACCTTATAACTTAACCCTAAGACATAACATTAAGAGGTAACCATAAGACTTAACTGTAAGACTTAACCTGACACTTAACATTAAGACGTAACCCTAAGAAACAATCCTAAAACTTAACCCTAAGGATTAACATAATGACTTCACCTTAAGACTTGATCCTAAGACTTCACCTTAAGACTTATCCCTAAGACATAACCCTAAGACTTAAATTTACGACTTAACCATAAGACTTAACCCTAAGACTTATCCCTAAGACATAACCCTAAGACTTAAATTTAGGACTTAACCACAAGACTTAACCCTAAGACTTAATACTAATACTTAACCTAAGACTTAACCCTGAGACTTAACCTTAAGACTTAACCCTAAGATTTAACCTTAAGACTTAACCCTAAGACTTATCCCTGAGACTTAACCCTAAGACTTATCCCTGAGACTTAACCCTAAGACTTATCCCCAAACCTTAACCTTAAGACTTATTATTAAGATTTAAATTTAAGACTGAATCTTAAGACATAATACTAAGGCTTAACCTTAAGACTTATCCCTAAGACTTAACCCTGAGAATTTAATATAAGACTGAACCTTAGGATGTAACCCTAAGACTTAACACTATAACTTAACCGAAGACAACACTAAGACTTAAATTTAAGACTAAACTTTTAGACTTAACCCTAAGACGTAAACTTAAGAATTAAACATAAATCTTAACCCTGACACTTAACCCTAAGACGTATCCCAAAGACTTAAATTTAAGACTTAAACCTAAGACTCAAACCCTAGGACTTAAGATGTAACCTTAAGACTTAACACAAAGATTTAACCCTAAGATTTAGATTTATGAGTTAACCTTAAGACTTAATCCTAAGACTTAACACTAAGACTTAACCTTAAGACATAACCATAACACTTAAATCTAAGACTTAACCTTAACACTTAACCGTAAGACATAACCTTAAGATTTAACGCTAAGACTCAAATTTACGTCTTATCCTTAAGGCTTAACCCTAAGACTTAAATTTAGGTCTTAACCTTAACAGTTAACCCTAAGACTTAACCCTGAGACTTAAACCTAAGACTTAACCCTAAGACATAACCCTGAGACTTAACCTTAAGACTTAACCTTAAAACTTAACCCTAGGACTTGAATTTAAGACTTAACCTTAAGACTTATCCCTAAGACTTAACCCTGAGACTTAAACCTAATACTTAATCTTAGAGACTTAACCCTTAGACTTAACCTTAAGACTTAACCCTAACACTTATAATTAAGACTTAACCTTAAGACTTAACCTTGTGACTTAACCTTAAAAACTAAACCTGAGACTTAACCCTAAGACTTAAACTTAAAACTTAACCCTAAGACTTAACCCTATGATTTAAACCTAAGACTTAACTTAAACATAAGACTTAACCCTAAGGCATAACCCTGAGACTTAACCCTACGACTGAACCCTAAGACTAAACCCTAAGACTTAACCTTAAGACTTAACCCTAAGTCTTAACCCTGAGATTAACCGTGAGACTTAACCCAAGGATTTATCCCCAAGACTTAAAATTAAGACTTAAACTTATGACATAACCATAAGAGTTAACCCTGAGATTAAATCTTATGACTTTAACCCTAAGACTTAATATTAATACTTAACCTTAAGACAACACCCTAAGACTTAACCCTAAGACAATAAACCTAAGACGTAACCTTAAATACTTAACTCTAAGTCTTAACCTTAAGACTTAACCCTAAGACATAACTCTAAGACTTAATCTTAAGTCTTAACCTTAAGACCTAACCCTAAGATTTAACCTTAAGACGTGATCTTTAGGACATAACCCTAAGAATTAACCCTAAGACTTAAATTTAATACTTAACCCTAAGACTTAATCCTAAGACATAACCCTGAGACTGAAACCTAAGACTTAACCTTAATGCTTAACCCTAAGTCATAACCCTGAGACTTAACATTGAAACTTAGCCTTGAAACTTAACCCTGAGACTTAACCCTAAGCCATATCCCCAAGACTTAACTCTAAGACGTAAACCTAAGACTCAATCCATAAGACTTAACCTTAAGACTTAACCCTAAGTCTCAGCCTTAAGACAGAACCTTACGACTTAACCCTGGGACTTAACCTTGAGACCTTACCTTGAGCCTTAACCCTGAGACTTATCCCTAAGACTTAACCATGAGACTTAACCTTCAGATTTACCGTTAAGTCTTAACTACAAGACTAAACCTTAAAACATAACCTTAAGACTTAACCGTAAGACGTAAACCTGAGACTTAACCCTAAGACTTAACTAGAAGACTTAACCCTAAAACTTAACCTTAAGACTTAACCATAAAAATTAAGCCTAAGACTTAACCCTAAAACTTAACCTTAAGGCTCAACCTTAAGACTTGACGTTAAGACTTAAGTTTAAGACTTAACCTTAATACTTTACCCTAAGACGTAAGCCAAAAACTTAACCCTAAGACTTAACCCTAAAGACTTAACTATAAGACTTAACCCTAAGTCTTAACCTTAAGACCTAACTTTAATATTCAAACTTAACACTTAACCTTAGGAGTTAACCCTTAGACTTAACCTTATAACTTAACCCTAAGACATAACATTAAGAGGTAACCATAAGACTTAACTGTAAGACTTAACCTGACACTTAACATTAAGACTTAACCCTAAGAAACAATCCTAAAACTTAACCCTAAGGATTAACATAATGACTTCACCTTAAGACTTGATCCTAAGACTTCACCTTAAGACTTATCCCTAAGACATAACCCTAAGACTTAAATTTACGACTTAACCATAAGACTTAACCCTAAGACTTATCCCTAAGACATAACCCTAAGACTTAAATTTAGGACTTAACCACAAGACTTAACCCTAAGACTTAATACTAATACTTAACCTAAGACTTAACCCTGAGACTTAACCTTAAGACTTAACCCTAAGATTTAACCTTAAGACTTAACCCTAAGACTTATCCCTGAGACTTAACCCTAAGACTTATCCCTGAGACTTAACCCTAAGACTTATCCCCAAACCTTAACCTTAAGACTTATTATTAAGATTTAAATTTAAGACTGAATCTTAAGACATAATACTAAGGCTTAACCTTAAGACTTATCCCTAAGACTTAACCCTGAGAATTTAATATAAGACTGAACCTTAGGATGTAACCCTAAGACTTAACACTATAACTTAACCGAAGACAACACTAAGACTTAAATTTAAGACTAAACTTTTAGACTTAACCCTAAGGCGTAAACTTAAGAATTAAACATAAATCTTAACCCTGACACTTAACCCTAAGACGTATCCCAAAGACTTAAATTTAAGACTTAAACCTAAGACTCAAACCCTAGGACTTAAGATTTAACCTTAAGACTTAACACAAAGATTTAACCCTAAGATTTAGATTTATGAGTTAACCTTAAGACTTAATCCTAAGACTTAACACTAAGACTTAACCTTAAGACATAACCATAACACTTAAATCTAAGACTTAACCTTAACACTTAACCGTAAGACATAACCTTAAGATTTAACGCTAAGACTCAAATTTACGTCTTATCCTTAAGGCTTAACCCTAAGACTTAAATTTAGGTCTTAACCTTAACAGTTAACCCTAAGACTTAACCCTGAGACTTAAACCTAAGACTTAACCCTAAGACATAACCCTGAGACTTAACCTTAAGACTTAACCTTAAAACTTAACCCTAGGACTTGAATTTAAGACTTAACCTTAAGACTTATCCCTAAGACTTAACCCTGAGACTTAAACCTAATACTTAATCTTAGAGACTTAACCCTTAGACTTAACCTTAAGACTTAACCCTAACACTTATAATTAAGACTTAACCTTAAGACTTAACCTTGTGACTTAACCTTAAAAACTAAACCTGAGACTTAACCCTAAGACTTAAACTTAAAACTTAACCCTAAGACTTAACCCTATGATTTAAACCTAAGACTTAACTTAAACATAAGACTTAACCCTAAGGCATAACCCTGAGACTTAACCCTACGACTGAACCCTAAGACTAAACCCTAAGACTTAACCTTAAGACTTAACCCTAAGTCTTAACCCTGAGATTAACCGTGAGACTTAACCCAAGGATTTATCCCCAAGACTTAAAATTAAGACTTAAACTTATGACATAACCATAAGAGTTAACCCTGAGATTAAATCTTATGACTTTAACCCTAAGACTTAATATTAATACTTAACCTTAAGACAACACCCTAAGACTTAACCCTAAGACAATAAACCTAAGACGTAACCTTAAATACTTAACTCTAAGTCTTAACCTTAAGACTTAACCCTAAGACATAACTCTAAGACTTAATCTTAAGTCTTAACCTTAAGACCTAACCCTAAGATTTAACCTTAAGACGTGATCTTTAGGACATAACCCTAAGAATTAACCCTAAGACTTAAATTTAATACTTAACCCTAAGACTTAACCCTAAGACTTAATCCTAAGACATAACCCTGAGACTGAAACCTAAGACTTAACCTTAATGCTTAACCCTAAGTCATAACCCTGAGACTTAACATTGAAACTTAGCCTTGAAACTTAACCCTGAGACTTAACCCTAAGCCATATCCCCAAGACTTAACTCTAAGACGTAAACCTAAGACTCAATCCATAAGACTTAACCTTAAGACTTAACCCTAAGTCTCAGCCTTAAGACAGAACCTTACGACTTAACCCTGGGACTTAAGCTTGAGACCTTACCTTGAGCCTTAACCCTGAGACTTATCCCTAAGACTTAACCATGAGACTTAACCTTCAGATTTACCGTTAAGTCTTAACTACAAGACTAAACCTTAAAACATAACCTTAAGACTTAACCGTAAGACATAAACCTGAGACTTAACCCTAAGACTTAACTAGAAGACTTAACCCTAAAACTTAACCTTAAGACTTAACCATAAAAATTAAGCCTAAGACTTAACCCTAAAACTTAACCTTAAGGCTCAACCTTAAGACTTGACGTTAAGACTTAAGTTTAAGACTTAACCTTAATACTTTACCCTAAGACGTAAGCCAAAAACTTAACCCTAAGACTTAACCCTAAAGACTTAACTATAAGACTTAACCCTAAGTCTTAACCTTAAGACCTAACTTTAATATTCAAACTTAACACTTAACCTTAGGAGTTAACCCTTAGACTTAACCTTATAACTTAACCCTAAGACATAACATTAAGAGGTAACCATAAGACTTAACTGTAAGACTTAACCTGACACTTAACATTAAGACTTAACCCTAAGAAACAATCCTAAAACTTAACCCTAAGGATTAACATAATGACTTCACCTTAAGACTTGATCCTAAGACTTCACCTTAAGACATAACCCTAAGACTTAAATTTACGACTTAACCATAAGACTTAACCCTAAGACTTATCCCTAAGACATAACCCTAAGACTTAAATTTAGGACTTAACCACAAGACTTAACCCTAAGACTTAATACTAATACTTAACCTAAGACTTAACCCTGAGACTTAACCTTAAGACTTAACCCTAAGATTTAACCTTAAGACTTAACCCTAAGACTTATCCCTGAGACTTAACCCTAAGACTTATCCCTCAGACTTAACCCTAAGACTTATCCCCAAACCTTAACCTTAAGACTTATTATTAAGATTTAAATTTAAGACTGAATCTTAAGACATAATACTAAGGCTTAACCTTAAGACTTATCCCTAAGACTTAACCCTGAGAATTTAATATAAGACTGAACCTTAGGATGTAACCCTAAGACTTAACACTATAACTTAACCGAAGACAACACTAAGACTTAAATTTAAGACTAAACTTTTAGACTTAACCCTAAGACGTAAACTTAAGAATTAAACATAAATCTTAACCCTGACACTTAACCCTAAGACGTATCCCAAAGACTTAAATTTAAGACTTAAACCTAAGACTCAAACCCTAGGACTTAAGATTTAACCTTAAGACTTAACACAAAGATTTAACCCTAAGATTTAGATTTATGAGTTAACCTTAAGACTTAATCCTAAGACTTAACACTAAGACTTAACCTTAAGACATAACCATAACACTTAAATCTAAGACTTAACCTTAACACTTAACCGTAAGACATAACCTGAAGATTTAACGCTAAGACTCAAATTTACGTCTTATCCTTAAGGCTTAACCCTAAGACTTAAATTTAGGTCTTAACCTTAACAGTTAACCCTAAGACTTAACCCTGAGACTTAAACCTAAGACTTAACCCTAAGACATAACCCTGAGACTTAACCTTAAGACTTAACCTTAAAACTTAACCCTAGGACTTGAATTTAAGACTTAACCTTAAGACTTATCCCTAAGACTTAACCCTGAGACTTAAACCTAATACTTAATCTTAGAGACTTAACCCTTAGACTTAACCTTAAGACTTAACCCTAACACTTATAATTAAGACTTAACCTTAAGACTTAACCTTGTGACTTAACCTTAAAAACTAAACCTGAGACTTAACCCTAAGACTTAAACTTAAAACTTAACCCTAAGACTTAACCCTATGATTTAAACCTAAGACTTAACTTAAACATAAGACTTAACCCTAAGGCATAACCCTGAGACTTAACCCTACGACTGAACCCTAAGACTAAACCCTAAGACTTAACCTTAAGACTTAACCCTAAGTCTTAACCCTGAGATTAACCGTGAGACTTAACCCAAGGATTTATCCCCAAGACTTAAAATTAAGACTTAAACTTATGACATAACCATAAGAGTTAACCCTGAGATTAAATCTTATGACTTTAACCCTAAGACTTAATATTAATACTTAACCTTAAGACAACACCCTAAGACTTAACCCTAAGACAATAAACCTAAGACGTAACCTTAAATACTTAACTCTAAGTCTTAACCTTAAGACTTAACCCTAAGACATAACTCTAAGACTTAATCTTAAGTCTTAACCTTAAGACCTAACCCTAAGATTTAACCTTAAGACGTGATCTTTAGGACATAACCCTAAGAATTAACCCTAAGACTTAAATTTAATACTTAACCCTAAGACTTAACCCTAAGACTTAATCCTAAGACATAACCCTGAGACTGAAACCTAAGACTTAACCTTAATGCTTGAACCCTAAGTCATAACCCTGAGACTTAACATTGAAACTTAGCCTTGAAACTTAACCCTGAGACTTAACCCTAAGCCATATCCCCAAGACTTAACTCTAAGACGTAAACCTAAGACTCAATCCATAAGACTTAACCTTAAGACTTAACCCTAAGTCTCAGCTTAAGACAGAACCTTACGACTTAACCCTGGGACTTAACCTTGAGACCTTACCTTGAGCCTTAACCCTGAGACTTATCCCTAAGACTTAACCATGAGACTTAACCTTCAGATTTACCGTTAAGTCTTAACTACAAGACTAAACCTTAAAACATAACCTTAAGACTTAACCGTAAGACATAAACCTGAGACTTAACCCTAAGACTTAACTAGAAGACTTAACCCTAAAACTTAACCTTAAGACTTAACCATAAAAATTAAGCCTAAGACTTAACCCTAAAACTTAACCTTAAGGCTCAACCTTAAGACTTGACGTTAAGACTTAAGTTTAAGACTTAACCTTAATACTTTACCCTAAGACGTAAGCCAAAAACTTAACCCTAAGACTTAACCCTAAAGACTTAACTATAAGACTTAACCCTAAGTCTTAACCTTAAGACCTAACTTTAATATTCAAACTTAACACTTAACCTTAGGAGTTAACCCCTTAGACTTAACCTTATAACTTAACCCTAAGACATAACATTAAGAGGTAACCATAAGACTTAACTGTAAGACTTAACCTGACACTTAACATTAAGACTTAACCCTAAGAAACAATCCTAAAACTTAACCCTAAGGATTAACATAATGACTTCACCTTAAGACTTGATCCTAAGACTTCACCTTAAGACATAACCCTAAGACTTAAATTTACGGACTTAACCATAAGACTTAACCCTAAGACTTATCCCTAAGACATAACCCTAAGACTTAAATTTAGGACTTAACCACAAGACTTAACCCTAAGACTTAATACTAATACTTAACCTAAGACTTAACCCTGAGACTTAACCTTAAGACTTAACCCTAAGATTTAACCTTAAGACTTAACCCTAAGACTTATCCCTGAGACTTAACCCTAAGACTTATCCCTCAGACTTAACCCTAAGACTTATCCCCAAACCTTAACCTTAAGACTTATTATTAAGATTTAAATTTAAGACTGAATCTTAAGACATAATACTAAGGCTTAACTTAAGACTTATCCCTAAGACTTAACCCTGAGAATTTAATATAAGACTGAACCTTAGGATGTAACCCTAAGACTTAACACTATAACTTAACCGAAGACAACACTAAGACATAAATTTAAGACTAAACTTTTAGACTTAACCCTAAGACGTAAACTTAAGAATTAAACATAAATCTTAACCCTGACACTTAACCCTAAGACGTATCCCAAAGACTTAAATTTAAGACTTAAACCTAAGACTCAAACCCTAGGACTTAAGATTTAACCTTAAGACTTAACACAAAGATTTAACCCTAAGATTTAGATTTATGAGTTAACCTTAAGACTTAATCCTAAGACTTAACACTAAGACTTAACCTTAAGACATAACCATAACACTTAAATCTAAGACTTAACCTTAACACTTAACCGTAAGACATAACCTGAAGATTTAACGCTAAGACTCAAATTTACGTCTCATCCTTAAGGCTTAACCCTAAGACTTAAATTTAGGTCTTAACCTTAACAGTTAACCCTAAGACTTAACCCTGAGACTTAAACCTAAGACTTAACCCTAAGACATAACCCTGAGACTTAACCTTAAGACTTAACCTTAAAACTTAACCCTAGGACTTGAATTTAAGACTTAACCTTAAGACTTATCCCTAAGACTTAACCCTGAGACTTAAACCTAATACTTAATCTTAGAGACTTAACCCTTAGACTTAACCTTAAGACTTAACCCTAACACTTATAATTAAGACTTAACCTTAAGACTTAACCTTGTGACTTAACCTTAAAAACTAAACCTGAGACTTAACCCTAAGACTTAAACTTAAAACTTACCCTAAGACTTAACCCTATGATTTAAACCTAAGACTTAACTTAAACATAAGACTTAACCCTAAGGCATAACCCTGAGACTTAACCCTACGACTGAACCCTAAGACTAAACCCTAAGACTTAACCTTAAGACTTAACCCTAAGTCTTAACCCTGAGATTAACCGTGAGACTTAACCCAAGGATTTATCCCCAAGACTTAAAAGTAAGACTTAAACTTATGACATAACCATAAGAGTTAACCCTGAGATTAAATCTTATGACTTTAACCCTAAGACTTAATATTAATACTTAACCTTAAGACAACACCCTAAGACTTAACCCTAAGACAATAAACCTAAGACGTAACCTTAAATACTTAACTCTAAGTCTTAACCTTAAGACTTAACCCTAAGACATAACTCTAAGACTTAATCTTAAGTCTTAACCTTAAGACCTAACCCTAAGATTTAACCTTAAGACGTGATCTTTAGGACATAACCCTAAGAATTAACCCCTAAGACTTAAATTTAATACTTAACCCTAAGACTTAATCCTAAGACATAACCCTGAGACTGAAACCTAAGACTTAACCTTAATGCTTAACCCTAAGTCATAACCCTGAGACTTAACATTGAAACTTAGCCTTGAAACTTAACCCTGAGACTTAACCCCTAAGCCATATCCCCAAGACTTAACTCTAAGACGTAAACCTAAGACTCAATCCATAAGACTTAACCTTAAGACTTAACCCTAAGTCTCAGCCTTAAGACAGAACCTTACGACTTAACCCTGGGACTTAACCTGAGACCTTACCTTGAGCCTTAACCCTGAGACTTATCCCTAAGACTTAACCATGAGACTTAACCTTCAGATTTACCGTTAAGTCTTAACTACAAGACTAAACCTTAAAACATAACCTTAAGACTTAACCGTAAGACATAAACCTGAGACTTAACCCTAAGACTTAACTAGAAGACTTACCCCTAAAACTTAACCTTAAGACTTAACCATAAAAATTAAGCCTAAGACTTACCCTAAAACTTAACCTTAAGGCTCAACCTTAGACTTAAGTTTAAGACTTAACCTTAATACTTTACCCCTAAGACGTAAGCCAAAAACTTAACCCTAAGACTTAACCCTAAAGACTTAACTATAAGACTTAACCCTAAGTCTTAACCTTAAGACCTAACTTTAATATTCAAACTTAACACTTAACCTTAGGAGTTAACCCTTAGACTTAACCTTATAACTTAACCCCTAAGACATAACATTAAGAGGTAACCATAAGACTTAACTGTAAGACTTAACCTGACACTTAACATTAAGACTTAACCCTAAGAAACAATCCTAAAACTTAACCCTAAGGATTACATAATGACTTCACCTTAAGACTTGATCCTAAGACTTCACCTTAAGACTTATCCCTAAGACATAACCCTAAGACTTAAATTTACGACTTAACCATAAGACTTAACCCTAAGACTTATCCCTAAGACATAACCCTAAGACTTAAATTTAGGACTTAACCACAAGACTTAACCCTAAGGACTTAATACCTAATACTTAACCTAAGACTTAACCCTGAGACTTAACCTTAAGACTTAACCCTAAGATTTAACCTTAAGACTTAACCCTAAGACTTATCCCTGAGACTTAACCCTAAGACTTATCCCTGAGACTTAACCCTAAGACTTATCCCCAAACCTTAACCTTAAGACTTATTATTAAGATTTAAATTTAAGACTGAATCTTAAGACATAATACTAAGGCTTAACCTAAGACTTATCCCCTAAGACTTAACCCTGAGAATTTATATAAGACTGAACCTTAGGATGTAACCCTAAGACTTAACACTATAACTTAACCGAAGACAACACTAAGACTTAAATTTAAGACTAAACTTTTAGACTTAACCCTAAGACGTAAACTTAAGAATTAAACATAAATCTTAACCCTGACACTTAACCCTAAGACGTATCCCAAAGACTTAAATTTAAGACTTAAACCTAAGACTCAAACCTAGGACTTAAGATTTAACCTTAAGACTTAACACAAAGATTTAACCCTAAGATTTAGATTTATGAGTTACCTTAAGACTTAATCCTAAGACTTAACACTAAGACTTAACCTTAAGACATAACCATAACACTTAAATCTAAGACTTAACCTTAACACTTAACCGTAAGACATAACCTTAAGATTTAACGCTAAGACTCAAATTTACGTCTTATCCTTAAGGCTTAACCCTAAGACTTAAATTTAGGTCTTAACCTTAACAGTTAACCCTAAGACTTAACCCTGAGACTTAAACCTAAGACTTAACCCTAAGACATAACCCTGAGACTTAACCTTAAGACTTAACCTTAAAACTTAACCCTAGGACTTGAATTTAAGACTTAACCTTAAGACTTATCCCTAAGACTTAACCCTGAGACTTAAACCTAATACTTAATCTTAGAGACTTAACCCTTAGACTTAACCTTAAGACTTAACCCTAACACTTATAATTAAGACTTAACCTTAAGACTTAACCTTGTGACTTAACCTTAAAAACTAAACCTGAGAGCCTAACCCTAAGACTTAAACTTAAAACTTAACCCTAAGACTTAACCCTATGATTTAAACCTAAGACTTAACTTAAACATAAGACTTAACCCTAAGGCATAACCCTGAGACTTAACCCTACGACTGAACCCTAAGACTAAACCTAAGACTTAACCTTAAGACTTAACCCTAAGTCTTAACCCTGAGATTAACCGTGAGACTTAACCCAAAGATTTATCCCCAAGACTTAAAATTAAGACTTAAACTTATGACATAGCCATAAGAGTTAACCCTGAGATTAAATCTTATGACTTTAACCCTAAGACTTAATATTAATACTTAACCTTAAGACAACACCCTAAGACTTAACCCTAAGACAATAAACCTAAGACGTAACCTTAAATACTTAACTCTAAGTCTTAACCTTAAGACTTAACCCTAAGACATAACTCTAAGACTTAATCTTAAGTCTTAACCTTAAGACCTAACCCTAAGATTTAACCTTAAGACGTGATCTTTAGGACATAACCCTAAGAATTAACCCCTAAGACTTAATTTAATACTTAACCCTAAGACTTAACCCCTAAGACTTAATCCTAAGACATAACCCTGAGACTGAAACCTAAGACTTAACCTTAATGCTTAACCCTAAGTCATAACCCTGAGGACTTAACATTGAAACTTAGCCTTGAAACTTAACCCTGAGACTTAACCCTAAGCCATATCCCCAAGACTTAACTCTAAGACGTAAACCTAAGACTCAATCCATAAGACTTAACCTTAAGACTTAACCCTAAGTCTCAGCCTTAAGACAGAACCTTACGACTTAACCCTGGGACTTAACCTGAGACCTTACCTTGAGCCTTAACCCTGAGACTTATCCCTAAGACTTAACCATGAGACTTAACCTTCAGATTTACCGTTAAGTCTTAACTACAAGACTAAAACCTTAAAACATAACCTTAAGACTTAACCGTAAGACATAAACCTGAGACTTAACCCTAAGACTTAACTAGAAAGACTTAACCCCTAAAACTTAACCTTAAGACTTAACCATAAAAATTAAGCCTAAGACTTAACCCTAAAACTTAACCTTAAGGCTCAACCTTAAGACTTAAGTTTAAGACTTAACCTTATACTTTACCCTAAGACGTAAGCCAAAAACTTAACCCTAAGACTTAACCCTAAAGACTTAACTATAAGACTTAACCCTAAGTCTTAACCTTAAGACCTAACTTTAATATTCAAACTTAACACTTAACCTTAGGAGTTAACCCTTAGACTTACCTTATAACTTAACCCTAAGACATAACATTAAGAGGTAACCATAAGACTTAACTGTAAGACTTAACCTGACACTTAACATTAAGACTTAACCCTAAGAAACAATCCTAAAACTTAACCCTAAGGATTAACATAATGACTTCACCTTAAGACTTGATCCTAAGACTTCACCTTAAGACTTATCCCTAAGACATAACCCTAAGACTTAAATTTACGACTTAACCATAAGACTTAACCCTAAGACTTATCCCTAAGACATAACCCTAAGACTTAAATTTAGGACTTAACCACAAGACTTAACCCTAAGACTTAATACTAATACTTAACCTAAAGACTTAACCCTGAGACTTAACCTTAAGACTTAACCCTAAGATTTAACCTTAAGACTTAACCCTAAGACTTATCCCTGAGACTTAACCCTAAGACTTATCCCTCAGACTTAACCCTAAGACTTATCCCCAAACCTTAACCTTAAGACTTATTATTAGATTTATATTTAAGACTGGAATCTTAAGACATAATACTAAGGCTTAACCTTAAGACTTATCCCTAAGACTTAACCCCTGAGAATTTAATATAAGACTGACCTTAGGATGTAACCCTAAGACTTAACACTATAACTTAACCGAAGACAACACTAAGACTTAAATTTAAGACTAAACTTTTAGACTTAACCCTAAGACGTAAACTTAGAATTAAACATAAATCTTAACCCTGACACTTAACCCTAAGACGTATCCCAAAGACTTAAATTTAAGACTTAAACCTAAGACTCAAACCCTAGGACTTAAGATTTAACCTTAAGACTTAACACAAAGATTTAACCCTAAGATTTAGATTTATGAGTTAACCTTAAGACTTAATCCTAAGACTTAACACTAAGACTTAACCTTAAGACATAACCATAACACTTAAATCTAAGACTTAACCTTAACACTTAACCGTAAGACATAACCTTAAGATTTAACGCTAAGACTCAAATTTTACGTCTTATCCTAAGGCTTAACCCTAAGACTTAAATTTAGGTCTTAACCTTAACAGTTAACCCTAAGACTTAACCCTGAGACTTAAACCTAAGACTTAACCCTAAGACATAACCCTGAGACTTAACCTTAAGACTTAACCTTAAAACTTAACCCTAGGACTTGAATTTAAGACTTAACCTTAAGACTTATCCCTAAGACTTAACCCTGAGACTTAAACCTAATACTTAATCTAGAGACTTAACCCTAG